>NC_064614.1:162319279-162644029 GCF_023898315.1 Schistocerca nitens | reverse complement strand
AACACTTAAGAGTGTAGTGGTAAAGAGTGTATCTGGAAACCGGAAGGTCATGCGATCGAATCCGATAGCCGGTTGGTGGCCGAGCGGTTCTAGGCGCTTCAGTCTGGAACCGCGCGACCGCTACGGTCGCAGGTTCGAATCCTGCCTCGGGCATGGATGTGTGTGATGTCCTTAGGTTAGTTAGGTTTAAGTAGTTCTAAGTTCTAGGGGACTGATGACCTCAGCTGTTAAGTCCCACAGTGCTCAGAGCCATTTGAACCATCGAATCCGATCAGTCTGAAACATTTACAGTCTACGTTTGATCTCGCAGGAACGACGCATGGTTCACTTTCCAGATTAAACTGTAGGCCCCTGTTCCCGCGGTCGGTTAACAGGGGTAGTTTAGGGACGCACAAGACTTGGGCCAGGCTGTTGAGCCACAAACAGCTAATTATTGCAGCAGCAAGTCTTCAGTGATGACAGATGATTACTGACTTTCCACTTAACAGAAGTTAGTAGAGCCATCTTTAAACTCTACAATCAATTTTCTTCTCGTTCCATCGTTCATAGTTTCATTCTGCGTAAGTTTTATTGTTGTTGTTGTGGTCTTCAGTCCTGAGACTGGTTTGATGCAGCTCTCCATGCTACTCTATCCTGTGCATGCTTCTTCGGCTCCCAGTAACTACTGCAACCTACATCCTTCTGAATCTGTTTAGTGTATTCATCTCTTGGTCTCCCTCTACGATTTTTAACCTCCACGCTGCCCTCCAATACTAAATTGGTGATCCCTTCATGCCTCAGAACATGTCCTACCAACCGATCCCTTCTTCTAGTTAAGTTGTGCCAAAAACTCCTCTTCTCCCCAATCCTATTCAATACCTCCTCATTAGTTATATGATCTACCCATCTAATCTTCAGGATTTCGAAAGCTTCTATTCTCTTCTTGTCCAAACTAGTTATTGTCCATGTTTCACTTCCATACATGGCTACACTCCACACAAATACTTTCAGAAACGACTTCCTGACACTTAAAACTATACTCGATGTTAACAAATTTCTCTTCTTCAGAAACGCTTTCCTTGCCATTGCCAGTCCACATTTGATATCATCTCTACTTCGACCATCATCAGTTATTTTGCTCCCCAAATAGCAAAACTCCTTTACTACTTCAAGTGTTTCATTTCCTAATCCAATTCCCTCAGCATCACCCAACTTAATTTGACTACATTCCATTATCCTCGTTTTGCTTTTGTTGATGTTCATCTTATACCCTCCTTTCATGACACTGTCCATTCCGTTCAACTGCTCTTCCAAGTCCTCTGCTGTCTCTGACAGAATTACAATGTCATCGGCGAACCTCAACGTTTTTATTTCTTCGCCGTGGATTTTAATACCTACTCCGAATTTTTCTTTTGTTTCCTTTACTGTTTGCTCAATATACAGATTGAATAACATCGGGGAGAGGCTACAACCCTGTCTCACTCCCTTCCCAACCACTGCTTCCCTTTCGTGCCCCTCGACTCTTATAACCGCCATTTGGTTTCTATACAAATTGTAAATAGCCTTTCGCTCCCTATATTTTACCCCTGCCATCTTCAGAATTTGAAAGAGTATTCCAATCAACATTGTCAAAAGCTTTCTCTAAGTCTACAAATGCTAGAAACGTAGGTTTGCCTTTCCTTAATCTAGCTTCTAAGATAAGTCGTAGGGTCAGTATTGCCCCACGTGTCCCAACATTTCAACGGAATCCAAACTGATCTTCCCCGAGATCAGCTTCTATCAGTTTTTCCATTCGTCTGTAGAGAATACGCGTTGGTATTTTGCATCCGTGACTTATTAAACTGATTGTTCGGTAATTTTCACATCTGTCAGCACCTGCTTTCTTTGGGATCTGAATTATTATATTCTTCTTGAAGTCTGAGGGTATTTCGCCTGTCTCATACATCTTGCTCACCAGATGGTAGAGTTTTGTCAGGACTTGCTCTCCCAAGGCCGTCAGTAGTTCTAATGGAATGTTGCATACTCCCAGGGCCTTGTTTCGACTCAGGTCTTTCAGTGCTCTTCAAACTCTTCACGCAGTATCGTATCTCCCATTTCATCTTCATCCTCTTCCATTTCCATAATATTGTCCTCAAGTACATTGCCATTGTATAGGCTCTCTATAGACTCCCTCCACCTTTCTGCTTTCCCTTCTTTGCTTAGAACTGGGTTTCCATCTGAGCTCCTCTAGCCATCCCTGCTTAGCCATTTTGCACTTCCTGTCGATCTCATTTTTGAGACGTTTGCATTCCTTCCAGAAGTCTTGTTCCTGCTGCCACCGAACTTCACTAATTCCCACTATATCTAACTTTAACCTATCCATATCCCTTTTTAAATTTTCTAACCTACCTGCCCGATTAAGGGATCTGACATTCCACGCTCCGATCCGTAGAATGCCAGTTTTCTTTCTCCTGATAACGACGTCCTCTTGAGTAGTCCCCGCCCGGAGATCCGAATGGGGGACTATTTTACCTCCTGAATATTTTACCCAAGAGGACGTCATCATCATTAACCATACAGTAAAACTGCATGCCCTCGGGAAAAATTACGGCCGTAGTTTCCCCTTGCTTTCAGCCGTTCGCAGTACCAGCACAGCAAGGCTGTTTTGGTTAGTGTTACAAGGCCAGATCAGTCAACCATCCAGACTGTTGCCCCTGCAACTACTGAAAAGGCTGCTGCCCCTCTTCAGGAACCACACGTTTGTCTGGCCTCTCAACAGATACCCCTCCGTTGTGGTTGCACCTACGGTACGGCTATCTGTATCGCTGAGGCACGCAAGCCTCCCCACCAACGGCAAGGTCCATGGTTCTTCGGATAAATTAGACCGCTCTCATGTTCTTGCAGACTGATATCACGTCACAGCGCGTATTTCACACTGGCTTTATTTGATTTTACGATAAATCGTACAGTGGTGAAAGTTTACGCGTATTATTGTACCAGCTGAGTTCCCGGCATTGCCCTGGTATACATTTACACTGAGGAATTGAAAGACATGGGATAGCGATATGCACATATACAGATGACGGTGGTATCGCGTACACAAGATATAAAAGGGCAAGTGCATCGGCAGAGCTATCATTTGTGCTCATGTGATTCGCATGAAAAGGTTCCCGACGCGATTAGGTCACACGACGGGAATTAACAATTTTAAACGCGGAACGGCAGTTGGAGCTAGATGCGTCGTTCAGTCCTTTTCGGAAATCGATAGGGAATTCAGTATTCCGAGAATACCATATTTCAGGCATTACCTCGCAACACCGACGAGGCAGTAGGCGATGGGCTTCACTTAACGACCGAGAGCAGCGGCGTTTGCGTAGAGTTGTCAATCTACGAGACAAGCAACACTGCCTTAAATAACCACAGAAAATCAGTACACATGGAAAGACGACGTCGATTTTGATCCGATGACACCGTGTGCTACCTGGAGGATAGTACAGGGTGTCCAGAAAAGGACTCCCTGATTTCAAAATTAAATATCTCGAAAACAAATATCGATAGAGGAATGCAGTAAACGCTATGTTTATTTTGAAAGCTGTAAGCAGTTCATACAGCAGTTTGAAATAATAGTTAGAAAAGCTGCTAACAGATGGCGCTGTAATCGCCATACGTAATGCCTAGTATAAATAGTGATCCGAAGCCCAGAGCGATCAGTTCCACTATTGAAACGTGAAAGGAGGTTAGCGTACCGAAGGAAGAGATTAAAACCATGTACTCCATTGAACAACGCGTTTTTCTGGTGCTAGAGTACCACAGGTTAGAAGAGAGTCCTACGGCAACAAGGTGAAGTTTTCAAGCACGATTTAATGTTCCAAAAGGACCCGATGCGAAAACCATTCGTACGCTCTTCGCAAAATTTCAACGAACAGGCAGCGTAACTGATGATCTAGTGGGGCATGTTGGCCGCAAGCAAACCGCAGTTACGCCTGAAAATATCGCCACAGTTTCTGGCGATTCAGCGAAATCCAATGTCATCCGTCCGTAGAATTGCATCTGAGGCTGGTTTGAAGCGTTCCAGCACGCAGAAAATACTGAGAAAGAGCCTACACATGTTTCCATTCAAAATTCAAACGCACCAGGCCATACCCGTACGAGCTGTGCAACAAAGGGTTGCCTTTGCTAATCAGATGATCACAATGATTGATAGTGAAGGATTTGATGTTGGCTGCATCTGGTTTCCAGATGAAGCACACTTCCACCTGAATGGATACGTGAATAAGCAGAACTGGCGATTTTGGGGTTCCGAAAAGCCATATTCTCCTAAAGTTACTGTGTGGGCTGCAGTATGCAGCAGAGGCATTATTGGCCCTTTTTTCATTCGAGAAACGGTCACTGGTGCACGTTACGTTGCAATTTTGGAACAATTTGTCGCCACACAGCAAGCGTTAGAGGATCGACCAGGTACTGAATGGTTTATGCAAAATGGAGCCCGACCACATCGGACCGAACAAGTGTTTCGCTTTCTTGAGGAATACTTCGGGAATCGAGACATTGCTTTGGAATATTCCAAATTTACTGGTGCAGGCATGGATTGCCCTCCATATTCGCCGGATTTGACTCCCTGTGACTTTTTTTTGTGGGGCACAGTGAAAGACATGGTCTACCCGAAGCATCCCGCTACGCTGGACGAGCTTGAATCGGCGATCTCTGTGGCATGTGAATCCATTTCGGTTGAGACACTACGAAATGTGATGGCGAATTTCATTCTTCGTTTACGCCACCTCTGTAGTGCCAATGGTGAACATTTTGAAAACATTGTGATGTGATTGTTTGCAAAGATTGTTTTCATACGATTATTTCACTTATGTATGCTGATATGAGCTGTACAGCGTACAGCGCCATCTGTTAGCAGCTTTTGTAACTATTATTTCAAACTGCTGTATAAACTTCTTACAGCTTTCGCAATAAACATACCGTTTACTGCATTCCTCTATCGATCTTTGTTTTCGAGATATTTAATTTTGAAATCAGGGAGCCCTTTTCTGGACACCCTGTAAATACTGATAATGGTTTCAACGTCGTCCACCAACAGAGAGCACAGTGGTATAGCTACGAGAGCTCCATCTGTGTCTACCCTTCAGTATGGAATGCTCACAGCCTGAAGGCTCAGTGTGATGCAGACATTTGAAGCAAGCAGGCAACCATGCCACGGAGACGCATTCGTACTCTCTACGGCTCCTGAGCGAGTTTGAAAGGGATCAAATTGTGGCCTTCCGAGTGGCGAAGTGGTCCTTTCGGAGAATTGCCACATAAGTTGAACGTGCTGCGTGAGTTGTGCAACGATGCTGGTATCAGCGGTCACGTGAACACCTCAAACCTGTAGGCGAGATAGCACAGACGCCCGCCAGGATTGCAGTATTGCGACGACAGCAGTGGCGGATCGTACAGCTACCACAGCACAAATAGAGGACTTATGATCCCAGACGTGTCAACACGAACTGTTGCGAACAGGTTATTAGCACAGGAAGCACGGGCACGCATGTTAAATTAAATGTAGATGGCACCTCTACAGACTGTGTAACAAATGCTAAATTTCTATGAATGAATATTGATTCTCAGTTGAAGTGGTGGTGCACACACAAAGGTACTTGCAAACAGAATGTCATCAGCATGTTATGCCCTTAGAATCCTATCATCAGTGTGTAACATGCAGTGTCTTTTCGTTACATATTATTCATATGTACACTCAATTCTTAACTATGGCATTCTTTTTTCGGGAACAAATGCAGAAAATATGAACACAATTTTCAAACTCCAGAAAAGAGCCATAA
This sequence comes from Schistocerca nitens, assembly GCF_023898315.1. Taxonomy (NCBI): domain Eukaryota; kingdom Metazoa; phylum Arthropoda; class Insecta; order Orthoptera; family Acrididae; genus Schistocerca; species Schistocerca nitens. The sequence goes on along the minus strand of NC_064614.1, from coordinate 162,638,243 downwards.
AAATAATAACCAAAAATACTAGTCGAGCTCATTGAAAAGATCTGTTCAAAACACTAGGGATTTTAATTGCTCCATGTGAATACATTTACCAATCAGTTGTACACATCATAAATAACATTGGTAATTACTGCACAAACATCTTTGCCCATGTCCATGCAACGAGAGATAGACTCAGCTTACATTTACCAAGAAAAAATAAACATAAAACTCAAAACATCATTTTCTACCAAGGAATAAAACTGTACAATAAATTACCAAGATAGATTAAAGAAATTGCAAAAATACACTTATTTAAAAAGGCAGCTAAAAAGTACCTGTTATGCAATAGATTTTATACATTGAAGGATTACTTAGATAAAAAAGAGTAGGGATTTGATAAAAAATGTTATACAAATAAATAATAATAATGATTATAAAACATCCAACATTCCACATAACACCTTCACTTTATGTTTTTTTTTCCTTCTTTCCTTTCTAGAAATACCTACCCCCAACCTATGCATAGCACAATACTAACAGCTCTTCCTCTTTCTGAGCTCAACATCTCAGTCATTATGGAGGGATGCCAACTCAGTTTCCTAGAATAGCAAATGGGAAGTTGCGGTACAGAAAATGGCCCAGAGATCACCAGTGTGTGTGTGTGTGTGTGTGTGTGTGTGTGTGTGTGTGTGTGTGTGTGTAGTGAGTGAAGTGATATGAAGCAATGTGTGTATAGTGTGTGCAGTGACTGATAGTGAGATATGAGTGAACAATGTGGCATTACATTGTTTAATAAGTTATTTGTAAGAAAAGTATTGTATACCAGGAGTAAATCTGATGATTGTCTCTAACTAGAATTCTGTATAAGTGTATATGAATTAGCTTTTTTTAAATTAATCTAAACTTGTAAATACTTTCACATGTCCTACGTCGTTGTAAAAAAAGATCTACAGGTGAATAAAGCTACTACTACCTCTAGCCTGTCTTCCAGTCACGCCACAGCATCGATTTGCACGGCTCGATTGGTGCCGTCAGAGGACCACTCGGACGATGGAATGGCGCGTCATGGTATTAAGCGATGATAGAAGATCCTGTCTGCGCCCAAGTGACGGTCGTTTGCCAGTACGACCTAGACATGGTGAGCGTTGTCTCGTAGAGACTAGAAATCTACTCTGTAGGAATCAGCATGGGTTTCGAAAAAGACGATCGTGTGAAACCCAGCTAGCGCTATTCGTCCACGAGACTCAGAGGGCCACAGACACGGGTTCTCAGGTAAATGCCGTGTTTCTTGACTTCCGCAAGGCGTTCGATACAGTTCCCCACAGTCGTTTAATAAACAAAGTAAGAGTATACGGACTATCAGACTAATTGTGTGATTGGATTGAAGAGTTCCTAGATAACAGAACGCAGCATGTCATTCTCAAAGGAGAGAAGTCTTCCGAAGTAACAGTGATTTCAAGTGTGCCGCAGGGGAGTGTCATAGGACTGTTGCTATTCACAATATACATAAATGACCGTGTGGATGACATCGGAAGTTCACTGAGGCTTTTTGCGGATGATGCTGCGCTATATCGAGAGGTTGTAACAATGGAAAATTGTACTGAAATGCAGGAGGATCTGCAGCGAATTGACGCATGGTGCAGGGAATGGCAATTGAATCTCAATGTAGACAACTGCAATGTGCTGCGAATACATAGAAAGAAAGATCCCTTATCATTTAGCTACAATATAGCAGGTCAGCAACTGGAAGCAATTAATTCCATAAATTATCTGGAAGTAGGCATTAGGAGCGATTTAAAATGGAATGATCATATAAAGTTGATCGTCGGTAAAGCAGATGGCAGACTGAGATTCATTGGAAGAATCCCAAGGAAATGCAATCCGAAAACAAAGGAAGTAGGTTACAGTACACTTGTTCGCCCACTGCTTGAATACTGCTCACCAGTGTGGGATCCGTATCAGATAGGGTTGATAGAAGAGATAGAGAAGATCCAACGGAGAGCAGCGCGCTTCGTTACAGGATCATTTAGTAATCGCGAAAGCGTTACGGAGATGATAGATAAACTCCAGTGGAAGACCCTGCAGGAAGACGCTCTAGTAGCTCGGTACGGGCTTTTGTTGAAGTTTCGAGAACATACCTTCCCCGAGGAGTCAAGCAGTATATTGCTCCCTCCTACGTATATCTCGCGAAGAGACCGTGAGGGTAAAATCAGAGAGATTAGAGCCCACACAGAGGCATAGCGACAATCCCTCTTTCCACGAACAATACGAGAGTGGAACAGAAGGGAGAACCGATAGTGGTACTCAAGGTACCCCCCGCCACACACCGTCAGGTGGCTTGCGGAGTATGGATGTAGATGTAGATGTAGAGTGCTTCGCCTGAGACACACTGGCCCCATCGCTCATCTTATGGTCTTGGGTGCGATAAGCTAGAACTCTCGTTCACGATTGGAGTTTCTGGAGGGGACGCTGACCAGCGCTTAGTATGTGCAGAATGTTGGTAGATCCGTTCTTGTAACAGAAAAGTGGTGTGTTGTTCCAACAGGATAATGCTCGCCCACACTGCCCATGAAAGTCAATGTGCTCTGCAAGGCGTGCAGGAACTTACGTGGCCAGCACGATCTCCGAACTTGTATCCAATCGAGCACGTGTGGGATATGACGGGATAAGTGACTCATGTAACTGACACCTTTTACAGAACTACAACAACAGGTCGAACAGGCATGGACTAAGGTATCCCAGAATAGTATTTTCCATCTGCACGACCGACTGGATGCTAGGGTCAGTGGCTACATTGTCACCCGTGGAGTGTACACCACGCACTAATATAGGTGTTTGAGTGCGATTCGATGCCAGGTGCTTCAGAACCGTTTGTGCTACTGATCTGTGAATGTAATCATTTCATGTACTCCACATGCACTGTTAGAACGATAAATCTTGAGTGAATTGGAAACCTCTAAAAGGGTTTACTAATTTTTTTCCGGCAGGGTAGATAAAAAGACAGTTGTCAAAGTTTGCCAGTGATGAGTTGGCGGCGGCGGTGTTGCAGATCGGACTGTGGGTGGTGGCGGCGCTGGTGACGGTGCTGAAGATGGGCGCCATGGAGGAGGGCAAGGGCCGCGGCAGCTGCTGGTCGTGGCGGCCGCAGGACGAGGACGGCGAGCGCGTCGCCACGCCCATGCTGGTCGCCGTGCTGGGCGGCCCGCTCGCCGTCGTCTACCCCTGCTGCCTCACCGTGCGCGCGCGCCTCGAGGTGCGTCACGCCCTGCGCGCTGCCAATCTACAAGTCCGCCCCTCAGTCGCCTGTCGCCTGCCGACCTGCACACTTACACCGTTCTCGCTACTGTCTCCGCATTTTGTAACATGGAGCTGCAGATATAATCCAAATCTGAGTGACACTAGCAATCATCTTAAAGTATGAAACTGAAATTTGTATATACACGGTGAAAAGTATTTAAACCGACAAACTCTGGGAGGTTGTACGGGACATCAAAACAAATATTATTCCCTAATGTCATTTTTTCTCATGAGGATTATTTAAGCCGGTGGAGGCCGTATTACACTCTTCAGTTGTAGGCAACTGCTGTCCACCAGTGTAGTAGTGCATTGTCTCTGTCTACTAATGGAGCGATACACCTGCAGTGAGTACACTGAAATGGTTGGTGGAGCGATACACCTGCAGTGAGTACACTGATATGGTTGGTGCGTACTACATAGCACACCACAACGGACGAGCTGCACAGCGGGTTTATCAACAACTAATCGCCGTATCCCGCATCATCAGACCTTTGCTGCTGTGTACCAACGTCTGCGTGAGACTGAGTCATTTAGCAGATTACCTGGACAGAGACGCCGTCGCACGGTAAGAACGCTGCAATTTGAGGAAGCTGTCTTGCAGCATGTGGAACGGGATCCTTCAATCAGCACCCGTGCAATTGCACGTAACATGGGGACGAATCAGACTAATGTAAGAACAGTCCTTCGAGAGCAACTGTTACGTCCATTTCACTTACAGCGTGTCCACAACCTGGAACCAGTTGATTATCCACCCAGACCATTGCCAGAATTGCTGGAAGACGTCCCGCTCCCTACAAGACGACGCATGTGGTTCCAACATGACGGGGAGCCGGCACATTTCAGTCGTCGTGTACGTCGATTCCTGGACCGACGATTCCCAGAAACGTGGATTGGCAGAGGTGATCCTGTACCATGGCCTGCTCGATCCCCAGGCATGTCCCCTCTGGACTTTTGTGTGTGGAGAGAGATGCGCAACCTTGTTTATGCAACTCCTGTTTCATCAGAAGAGGATCTGATTGCCCAGATAATAGTAGCAGCAGCAGGAAGAATTCAGGATACTCCTGGAGTTTTTGCCCGTGTCAGACAGAACATGATCCGACGGTGTAACCTTTGTTTACGTGTCAATGGAGGCATTTTTTAAAATCTACCGTAACTGAAATTGGGTTGTGTTAATGTGTTGTCTCTTGGTCATAAAAAAATGGAAAAGTGTTTGTCGGTTTAATTACTTGGGCGCCAGAGAAATCTTCCTCTACCGGTTTAAATACTCCTCATAGGAAAAAATGACATTAGGGAAAAATATTTGTTTTGATGTCCCCTACAACCCCCTAGAGTTTGTCGGTTTGAATACTTTTCATCCTGTAGTAGGATACCAGTATTTTCCATCCCCATTCGAATGCGTTAAAGATGAATTTAATTAGATTCATGATGTTACAGAATACGTGCAACGATCAAATAAAGGCATAAAATATCCAGTTACCGGTTTGCAGCGGACTTACAGACACAAAAGTTAAAACGTACGTTAGCTTTCAAATTCCAGGGTCTAATTACCTAGAAAAGTGAAGCAGGGTAATTAAGGAGGGCTGAGAAAATGTAACAGAAGAATGGCAAATATGTGATAAGAGCTCCTTCAGATTCAGATTGAAAAAATAAATATCGCCTATTAGCTGAGGTAAAAGAGGAACACCATTGTCCTGCTATAGACAAAAGCAGTTTGCAACAAAATCACAATCTGTTTAGCGGTGGGCCACTTAAACTCACCGGTCCATTGAAGGGTTGGCAAAACACTCTTGCCGGAGCTGCGGCTGCCTGGACTTGGTGGTCCAGCCTAGTCCTCCCACTACCTGCTCTTTTACTCTTCTTCTCCCCTGTCTTGTGGTCAGTTATACTTGTTCACCTTTTGTCTCTCTCTGCTTCTCTTGCCCTGTCCGTGTTGCTAGTCTTTCCTAGATAACTTCTAAGTGGCCTCTGGTAAGAGGTGGGCGATAGGGGATGTATGTCCCCTTGTTGCACTCTGCTCTCTGGGGCTTACGAGTGCTACCTAGGTGGGGCACCTTGCCTTCCTTTCTTCCTCTGTCTCCCGTTCTTCTTTTTGACCTTTATCTCGTTCTCGTTGTCCTTTCCCAGATCTTCGAGTTTTCTTCCTCTTGTCTTGCGCTGTACGCTATCTCTGATCTACAGTCATGTAGAACTGCCTGTTCGAGGAAAAAGGGACTGATGACTTAGTAGTCTGGTCCCTTTAATCATCCAACCAATCAACCGACCAGAATCTCAAGTAGAATGATTTAGGGAATTTGGAAATCAGCCAGAAAAAGATGAGTCACTCTGCAAAGTGAGGTTTTCATTGACATAACCCAGTATATTGGCCTGGATGGCTGGCATTCACTAGAGGCAAAGTTAGTACCAGTACTACCCCAGGGAGGCATGATAGACCCACGCCTGTCCTTTGATTAGGGTGGGCAGCAATCTGAGACTGTTTACTGTCACACTGTTGTATATGGTAACATGCTGTCGTCGAATGCCTACAGGGGGACTCAAGTTCACTTGGAACGAATTTCTGTGTGGTACTTAGTTGAAATGTACATAAACGTAAGTTCGTGCTTGTGAGTAGAAGAAACATTCTTGTAATGTTCGAATACAGTGTTTACTGTATGCAACGTGAATTAATCGTATCACTTAAATACCTGTGCATAACATTACGAAGTGATTTGAAATGTAACAAGCACATTAAGACAGGTGTAGGAAAGGCGAAGGACTGGCTTTAGCTTACTGGAAGAGTTCTGTGAAAGTGTGGTACGTCTATACTGGTGTGGCCAATTCTTGAATACTGCTTGAGTGTACAGAATTTCCATTACGTCAGATTAGAGGAAGACATCCGAGCAATTCAGATACATGCCTGTCAATTCGAACAGACAATCTTTTCGTAAAACATTGTTGAGGAAGTTTAGAAAACCCACATTTGGTGTTACTGCTTCTAATATTCCTCTCACATCAGAGCCGTCAGCACAAAATAAAGGAGATTAGAGCACTCACAGAGGCATATAAGCAGTCTTTTTCCTCATTGAACTTGCACATGCATAAATTAAGGGGAAGATTAGTATTAGTAAAAATACCCTCCGCCATGCATTCTACAGTAGCTTACAGAGAAGTTGTAGTGTAGTGGTCTTCAGCCCGAATATTAGGTTGATGCTGCTCTCCTCGGCTTGATGCTAATCTCCAAGCAGCTCTATCCTGTGCAAGCCTAATATCTCCGAGTAACTATTGCAACCTACAGACTTTGAACCTACGTACTATATTCACCCCTAGTCTCCCTCTACAATTTATTTTTTACCCCCCACCCCATCCATCCACACACACACACACTTCCCTCCAATACAAAACAGATAATTCCTAGATGCCTCACGTTGAATCCTATCAACCGATTCTTTCTTTTAGTCAAGTTCCGCCACAAATTTCTTCTCACCCCACTTCTACTCAGTACCTATTCGCTAGCTAAGCGATCTACTCATCTAATCTTAAACATTCTTCTATAGTACCACATTTCAAAAGCTTCTTTTCTCTTCTTTCCTGAACTGTCTACGTCCATGTTTCATTTCCATACAAAGCTACACTCCAGACAAATACTTTCAGAAGATACTTCCTAATACTTAAATCTATATTCGATTTTAACAAATTTCTCGTGTTCAGAAACGCTTTTATTGCTCTTCCACCGCTGGAAGGGTACACCTACCGCCTTACAGGCATCGATCGTTTTACATGCTGGCCCGAGGTATTCCCGATCGATGACATTATCGCCGAAACTGTCACGACTGGACTCTGAAGGGGATGGATCGCCCATTTTAGTGTGCTGCTATGAATTACAACAGATCACGGCGACAATTTGAGTCGCAATATTTTGCAGTGCCTGTGTTATTCCGAATTACGATCCAAAGTTCCATCGGACACGCATGCATTTCCAAACGAAGAGGCAGTGCGGCGACTAAAGCCGTTATGAAATAAATTAAATGTATTCGCTGCGCGAATGCAGACAACCGTATTCCTAAGCGACACAAATTTTGTATGTACAGGGTTATTACAAATGATTGAAGTGATTTCACAGCTCTACAATAACTTTATTATTTGAGATATTTTCACAATGCTTTGCACACACATACAAAAACTCAAAAAGTTTTTTTAGGCAATCACAAATGTTCAATATGTGCCCCTTTAGTGATTCGGCAGACATCAAGCCGATAATCAAGTTCCTCCCACACACGGCGCAGCATGTCCCCATCAATGAGTTCGAAAGCATCGTTGATGCGAGCTCGCAGTTCTGGCACGTTTCTTGGTAGAGGAGGTTTAAACACTGAATCTTTCACATAACCCCACAGAAAGAAATCGCATGGGGTTAAGTCGGGAGAGCGTGGAGGCCATGACATGAATTGCTGATCATGATCTCCACCACGACCGATCCATAGGTTTTCCAATCTCCTGTTTAAGAACTGCCGAACATCATGATGGAAGTGCGGTGGAGCACCGTCCTGTTGAAAGATGAAGTCGGCGCTGTCATTCTCCAGTTGTGGCATGAGCCAATTTTCCAGCATGTCCAGGTACACGTGTCCTGTAACTTTTTTTTTTTTCGCAGAAAACCGTGAGATAGCACAAAACACGCAACCGCGCCGAAAATTCAAAGCGTTTGACTTTGTCATCGGGTGTCAGGGCTTGTAGCAATTGTAAACGGTAAGGCTTCTGCTTTAGCCTTTTCCGTAAGATTTTCCAAACCGTCGGCTGTGGTACGTTTAGCTCCCTGCTTGCTTTATTCGTCGACTTCCGCGGGCTACGCGTGAAACTTGCCCGCACGCGTTCAACCGTTTCTTCGCTCACTGCAGGCCGACCCGTTGATTTCCCTTACAGAGGCATCCAGAAGCTTTAAACTGCGCATACCATCGCCGAATGGAGTTAGCAGTTGCTGGATCTTTGTTGAACTTCGTCCTGAAGTGTCGTTGCACTGTTATGACTGACTGATGTGAGTGCATTTCAAGCACGACATACGCTTTCTCGGCTCCTGTCGCCATTTTGTCTCACTGCGCTCTCGAGCGCTCTGGCGGCAGAAACCTGAAAAGCGGCCTCAGCCGAACAAAACTTTATGAGTTTTTCTACGTATCTGTAGTGTGTCGTGACCATATGTCAATGAATGGAGCTACAGTGAATTTATGAAATCGCTTCAATCATTTGTAATAGCCCTGTATATATTTCGGAAACATAAACAAAAAACGCACTGGAGATGCCACAATTGTAGTCGAACATGTTCGGGGACTAAACAAAACAAAAATTGTGCTTGCAAGAAGGCAGACCCTCTTTAATTCATTATTATTTTCTTCAAGCACTGGAACAGAGCTAACAATTCCATTAAGACAACTATTAAATAACTCGCGACATTCAGCGCACTGAAGCCTTTGGCCCATTTTAAATCTCATTTTCACCTCACCACTAAATTGACTTTTAGAAAGATTCTTTGACATATTCAGTTCACAAATCTATATTAATATTATTCTTTCACATCATTGCTGTGGCTTACATCGTCATTTCATATCCGTATTTAAGTACTTCGTATATAAATGGTAAAATATACATAAAATATATAATATAAACAAACACACACAAATTTTATAACTGAATATCTAGGACTCTTAAGGAGCCCACAGATCTATCTATCTATCTATCTATCTATCTATCTATCTATCTATCTATCGCTTGAGCCTTGTCCCACAGTTACGCAGGTTCAGCCATCGTTAATCGTATTTGGCGTGTTAATGGTTAAGGGGTGGTCGGATGCCCTTCCTGCCGCCACCCCGTACCCCCGGGATGGAATTAGTGTACCCCAGCTGTCTGCGTAGAGTGTAATCCATGGAATAGTGCGAATGTGTTCAGATGTCTGCGAGCCGTGTAACTGAGAAGGGACGTGGGGACCAGCCCGGTATTCACCTAGCAGGATGTGGAAAACCGCCTAAAAACCACATCCAGGCTGGCTGGCACATCGGCCATCGTCGTTAATCCGCCGGGCGTATTCGACCCGGCGCCAGGAAGCAGCGCGTTAGCGCTCTCGGCTACCCTGGCAGGTAAGGGATTCCACAGATCTTGGTGTCACCAAACGCAGTTCATTTGATCCACCAGGAAATTTTCGTATCGGACACTCTTCGACAGGTGCTGCATAGTTTGCACAGCAGCTACACAGTAACATTCTGGGGCGTATTTGAAGTTCGAACCCCAGTCTACACAAACAGGCACAAAACCTCTATGTCCTGTGATTAGTAGAATCAGTAATAAGACAGAAGCTTCTGCCAGACACTTTTGGACCCCCCCTTACAGCTGCTCAGTCTCGTCTAATTGATGGTGCTGCAATATAACACAGGATAAAACTGTCACTCACTCCCAGTAGCAAGTTGCCTATCTGACAGCTTCCAGGGACTACAAAAATGTGGTTTTCAGTGTTTCCTACCATTACTGAACGAATTTAAAAATTTAAAACGCAGTTATATCCTACCCACTAAGTGGTATAGTCTTGCGTTAAAGGTTAAACACAATAAGTCAAGTATTAAAGTTTAAAACTGTGTATATATCTCAACAAATTTAACATATAATTTCACATGTTTTCGGAACTTTTCCTCGTTGGCACCCCCGCAAAATAATGAAAGGAAAAAAAGTTTATCGTCTACTATATTTACGTTGTTGGTGTGGTAAGATTTCTGCATCAGGTATGACTTTTAATTTATTACTTCTTTACTACTAACTCTATACGTGACATATTTGGTGGACAGTATCCACCTATAAAACCGAAGATACCAACAAAATTATATCACCGTACGAGACATTTTTTAGGACAAACACTACCTTTACCATGTGCATTTTCAACTTTCCTTGCGACTTAACTCTGAAGATGTCCGAACGATACATCAGTGGAAGAAATTTTATTTGCGCGGCTGCATGTCCGAAATTTAATAGACTACTACCTTTATCAGTTTTGGTTTTGACTTTTTCATTAGTCTATGGGTGAATAATCCGAAACTAATGAAACGAACTTAGTTAGGGCTTTGCGTCTTCAACCATAAAGATTTTACATGCTTAACGTCAAACATTTAACGCATTAACTCAGGGTTTGAGTTGTTTGGCGGAAGAGACGAAACTACGAGGTCATCGGTCTCATCGGATTAGGGAAGGACGGGGAAGGAAGTCCGCCGTGCCCTTTCGAAAAAACCATCCCGGCATTTGCCTGGAGCGATTTAGGGAAATCGCGGAAAACCTAAATCAGGATGGCCAGACGCGGGATTGAACCGTCGTCCTCCCGAATGCGACTCCACTGCGCAACCTCACTCGGTGCATTAATTCCTTTGTAAAGTAATCGGTTGTTTGAAGCTGTTGTCAAAATGGGACTTCGATTTTCTAAAGAACTGACCGTGGGGCTAACTGGTCTCACCTAACAGGTCTTCATTTGTGATATCTATTGAAACACTGTATACCGTGAGTGGGAGCCTGCGCCGCTTCTTCGAGATCACTTTCCTCTTTTGCCTTTTCCTGTAATTTTTTGCAACCTTATTCATCTTCTGTCTCAACAATTGTGACGCTGTTAGCTGCCCTGATCGGTATCATTATGATTTTATCCTCCCTGTGTCTTATAGCATGTGTCAATTTATTTTTTACTCCCCTGGTGTCTTCATTGTCCACTAGTCTTATGTATTTTATTTTCTTGTTGAACGTCTGTTGGCTCATGAAAGCCGTTGTCGAAATCTGCTTTTGGTATGCGGCTACAGCCGCAAACCTAATGGCCACATTGCTCACTTCGTTCTTCATACTGTAATTACTTCTAATAGTTCAACGTGTACTTATAACACCTGAGCATCATTTTTGGAAAGCTGATCGCGTAAGCGTGGATTCTCTGTCTGTATCCCCTTAAGCCTGCCGCCGGCCGGAGTGGCCGTGCGGTTCTAGGCACTACAGTCTGGAACCGAGCGACCGCTACGGTCGCAGGTTCGAATCCTGCCTTGGGCGTGGATGTGTGTGATGTCCTTAGGTTAGTTAGGTTTAATTAGTTCTAAGTTCTAGGCGACTGATGTCCTTAGAAGTTAAGTCGCATAGTGCTCAGAGCCTTAAGCCTGCCAATATGTTTGTCTTGAAACAAAGCCCATTTGTCTGTTTTAACTAACTGGCTAACTTGTTTCGAAGTACCTCCTCTGAAATTTTTTCTTGTAAAAAGTCTGTGAAACCATCTGGAAACTCTTCAGACGTACTGGGACCAACTTTAGAGGGTGAGTAGTCATTGTCCTTTGTCTCACCCTGTCGCTTGCCCTACGACACTTTCACACTGCTTTGTGTACGTAACATCTGCAGTACTACACTGCTGCGTGTGCTGCTGCTCCTGAGCGAACGGCGGTGATCTACGTCGTTACTCTGCAATTTGCGAGCTCTGATTTCTCTTATTTTGTTCCTAAGGTCATTTCTCCCATGTAGGTAGAAGTCAACAAAATATTTTCGCATTCAGAATATAAACTTAGTGTTTAAAAATTAGTGAAAAGATCTCAGCACAAGTAAAAACTCCTTTGTTTTAATGATTGCCTCCCCTGCTCGCTTATCGTATCCGTGACACTCTCTACCCTGTTTCTCAATAATACAAAACGAGCTGCCCTTCTCTGAACTGTTTCAGTGTCCTCCGACAGTCCTCTATCTCGTGAAGATACATAACCGTGCGGCAATACTCTTGAAGAGGATGGACAAGTGTAGTGTAGACAATCTCTTTGCTGGATTTGTTGCATCTTGTACGTGTTCTGTCTATAAAACGCAGTCTTAGCTTCGCCTTTCCCATAACATTTTCTCTATGGTTATTCTAATTTAAGTTGCTCTTATCTGTGATCCCTAATTATTTATGCTGACTGACAAAAAAGGCGAGGGACCGAAAAGGGAAATTTCACTAGTTGAAGGGAACGTGATAACATTTGAATGATTACAAAATCAAGTCAAATTGACAAAATGCTTGGGAGCATGAGCCCTCTTATCAGAATGGCGTTGCACCCTCTCTGGCCCGGATACATGCACCGATTCACTTGGGAACGGTATGATAAAGCCGTTACATGATCTCCTGAGGCAATCTGGCCCACGGCTGTTGTAACTGGTCCTTGATATCTCGGATATTGACACTTGGACGGAGTTGATGCCCGAGTGGTCTCACACAAGTTCTGCCGGAGACAGATTTGAATTGCAAACTATTTACAAAAAAATGGTTCAAATGGCTCTGAGCACTATGGGACTTAACATCTATGGTCATCAGTCCCCTAGAACTTAGAACTACTTAAACCTAACTAACCTAAGGACATCACACAACACCCAGCCATCACGAGGCAGAGAAAATCCCTGACCCCGCCGGGAATCGAACCCGGGAACCCGGGCGTGGGAAGCGAGAACGCTACCGCACGACCACGAGCTGCGGGCTACTATTTACATAAGACTGTGTAGTTAGTTTTCAACTCGTTTTGATCTTCTGATGACTAGAAGGTAACATTGTGTAAGTTTGCAATTCGTTTTGATCTTCTGATGACTAGAGGGTAAACGGCAGCATCATTCGGAAACAATCTAAGACGACTGCTCAGATTGTCTCGTAAAGTCTTTTATATAGAACTAGCTGCGCCCCCAGACGTTACATGCGGTTAAACAGTTATTTATAAAGAAATGTTAATGCCGAAACTCACTATTCACATCTATGTGCCATCACAAAAGTTATCCACTTGCGGCCCAGCAAACCGCGCGAAGGGGGGCGGGGACTCAAATTTTGAGACGGTGAGACGCCAGCAGAATACATGTCGCTCATAACTCACTCGTTAACTTAAGGAAAAAATTTTTATACGACCGAGTGGTGAATTAAAAAATTTGCCACGAAAGAGAGTAAATAATTTTACTATATCTGCGACATGCCTAGCATGGAAAAGATCATAATTGTCTTCGTGTGAATGGAGAGCCAGAAATCTACTGTATTACGTCTCTGTAAACAACGTTCTGAGGCTTCTTGGTCTCTGCACATATGTTAAGATTTCTGGCTCTCGACACACACGAGCAGCCAACGTAGAGCTGTCCACGCGAAAACCATGGCGTGTCCAGATGAATACCTCCCACTTTTAACGTTTGTCCTTGACTCTTATTTGTAGTGATCGAGAAGGCCACTTTCAAAGGGAACTGCAAGCATTTGAACTGGAAACCCAAGTTTGTAGGGATGGTAGGAATTCATGGTACCAATACAGTCTCTCTTTTGGCTCCACCTGAGATGACGATGGCCTGCAAGATACACCTTCTCACCTCCCATAATGGTTAAACTGGTGCCATTGCACAATTTTGGTGGATCCAGGTTATGTATCAGTATGACAGGCACAGCCATATTCAGCTCCAACTTCTGGGATGGCACCTTCGACAGCTACAATGAGTTTCGAGATTCTGCACTGTATGTAATAGCGTCATCTCTGATCATCACTGTGTTGACTGACATATAGGTTGTCACCTCACCAGATATTTGAAGAATAATTTTTTATTGATGATTCTTGGGCGCCAGTATCTCTATGCAAAATGAAATGCGTTCATTTGATAGTTAACTTTCATGAATGCCTTTTTAGTAATATTACCCATCCCATGTGAACAGTTATCACGTTGACCATCCCACGGGTACGGTGAGTTTTTTTTAGGAATAAAAGGCAGTCTGAGTGTTAATTCACAACATAGGCTAGCTCCATTCCACAGTTCATCCAAATCCGTCCAGATGCTTCGCCGTAAAGGAGTAACAAACATACTAACTCGACGAAGAAAGAAAAGAACCACTTTCTAATTCGGTGCAGCACAAATGTTATAATATTTGTATGTGCAAGAAAGTCATTTGTCCTCTTGTGCGTGCCTCTCACCAGCTGATACGCTCGCATATCATAATGAGATCCAGTCTTACTAAAAACCTACCACATCCCACATGTAAAGGAGCGGCGTCTCTGTGGTACAGCATTTAACTGACATCGTCTTTGTAAGTCTTCAAGCGTCTCAGAAGCTACAACACAGCCTGACGCTCAGTGGCTAAAAGGCAACTGGCTTGTATGGAAGTATCGATTAAACACTTTGAGGATGGTATAAGGATTGTATTCATTACGTTGAATCGTATTATGTAGGACATATTAAGCAATAAAGACATTTTCACAAATGGGATACAGTTCAAAAGTCAAAGAGTAAATATCTCTTTAGAAGAGTAATTATTGTTCCACATTTCGTGTTATATTCTTCAAATCAATAAATACACTCCTGGCCATTAAAATTGTTACACCAAGAAGAAATGCATATGATAAACGGGTTTTCATTGGACAAATATATTATACGAGAACTGACATGTGATTACATTTTCACGCAAGTTGGGTGCATAGATCCTGAGCAATCAGTACCCAGAACCACCCCTGGCCGTAATAACGGCCTGGGCATTGAGTCAAACAGAGCTTGGATGGCGTGTACAGGTACAGCTGCCCATGCAGCTTCAACACGATACCACAGTTCATCAAGAGTAGTGACTGGCGTATTGTGACGAGCCAGTTGCTCGGCCACCATTGACCAGACGTTTCCAATTGGTGAGAGATCTGGAGAATGTGCTGGCCAGGGCAGCAGTCGAACATTTTCTGTACCCAGAAAGGCTCGTACAGGACCTGCAACATGCGGTCGTGCATTATCCTGCTGAAGTGTAGGGTTTCTCAGGGATTGAATGAAGGGTAAAGCCACTGTTCAAAGTGCCGTCAATGCGAACAAGAGGTGACCGAGACGTGTAACCAATGGCACCCCATACCATCACGCTGGGTGATACGCCAGTATGGCGATGACAAATACACGCTTCCAATGTGCGTTCACCGCGATGTCGCCAAACACGGATGCGACCATCACGACGCTGTAAACAGAACCTGGATTCATCCGAAAAAAATGACGTTTTGCCATTCGTGCACCCAGGTTCGTCGTTGAGTACACCATAGCAGGCGCTCCTGTCTGTGATGCAGCGTCAAGGGTAACTCCAGCCACGGTCTCCGAGCTGATAGTCTATGCTGCTGCAAACGTCGTCGAACTGTTCGTGCAGGTGGTTGTTGTCTTGCAGACGGGGCCCCATCTGTTGACTCAGCGAACGAGACGTGGCAGCACGATCCGTTACAGCCATGAGGATAAGATGCCTGTCATCTCGACTGCTTGTGATACGAGGCCGTCGGGATCCAGCACGGCGTTCCGTATTATCCTCCTGGACCCACCGATTCCATATTCTGCTAACAGTCATTGGATCTCGACCAACGCGAGCAGCAGTGTCGCGATACGATAAACCGCAATCGCGATAGGCTACAATCCGACCTTTATCAAAGTCGGAAACGTGATGGTACGCATTTCTCCTCCTTACACGAGGCATCACAACAACCTTTCACCAGGCAGCGCCTGTCAACTGCTGTTTGTGTATGATAAATCGGTTGGAAACTTTCCTCATGTCAGCACGTTGTAGGCGTCGCCACCGGCGCCAACCTAGTGTGAATGCTCTGAAAAGCTAATCATTTGCGCATCACAGCATCTTCTTCCTGTCGGTTAAATTTCGTGTCTGTAGCACGCCATCTTCGTGGTGTAGCAATTTTAATGGCCAGTAGCGTATCTTGTACAACAGTCTTTTAAAAGTAACGTACGTATGTGGCACGAGTGTAGTCGTTACCATTTGTGTGTATACTGCGCAGGAGCAGCAGCAGTGGAGCGCGGCGGCGTCGCCGTCGTCGCCCGAGTCGCGGCCCCGGCCGCGGCCGCCGCTGTCTCCGTGGCCGCTGCGGCGGTGCGCCGACCCGGAGCGCGTGCGGCGCACGGCGGCGGCGCTGATGGCGCTGTCGTCGGCGCTGCTGCTGTCGTGGCTGCCGCACGCGGCGCTGCGCCTGGCGCGGCCCGTGCTCGCCGCCTGGCCCTACGCGTCGCTGGCCTACGCGGCCACGCAGGCCGCCGCGGCGCGCTCCGCCTGCTACAACGCGCTGCTGCTCGCCTGGCTGGACGCGCGCCTCCGCGCCGAGATGGCCGTCGTGCTCGACACGCAGCCGCGCCACCACCCCACCTGCTGCGGCGGCGGCCGCCCCGAGGAGCCAGACCGCCCGCACGCCGACGCCGAAGACGCCGCCGATGCCGACCCCGACGCTGCCGACGACTACGACGTCGAGGGCGACGTCGCCGACGACTACGACGCTGACAGCCTGGACGACGAGATGGGCGCCGGCGGCTCCATCGCGCTGTGCCGGCTGGAGCACGGACGCGAGCCGCCACCCCCCTTCTCTGTCGTCGACATCTACAGCCGGCCCACGGCTGTCTCCACGCTCTAAGCGGGCTGCTCCGACGCTACGGGCACTGCTGGGGGCAGGCGCAGCCGTTATAAGCTGCCCACCAGAAGGAACTAACGCGCGAACCAGTTGACCGACCCCGTCCGCGTCTGGCCGGTGCAGAACTGTCGCACATATTACCAGCCTTACCGCACGCGTATCTGCCGTCTGGCAGACCCTGCTCGTCTGTGCCCGTAGCCGTCCGGCCGCCCTTCAACGGGCACGCGAACAGCCAGCTCCAATAAAGTCTCGCCCGATCCCTTGCACTGCATCTATTGATCGTGCACAAGAGCAGTCGGTGCATTGCTCGATGGGAGTAGCAGAACGGACTGTGGCCAAAAGAATGATATTCAGTTTGGCGTCGTTACGAAAATTGTGGCCCCTTTACACGATCGATCTTTTATCAGTCGACTACAGTGTGTTAAATGCGCGTCGGGTGATCGCCAGAGCGGGTTGTGCGGAGCGACGCTACCAAGTCCACCTCCCACATATACCGCCACGGGGTGAGGAGCCTGCGGGAGGAACAAGTCCCGCCTTCCTCCTGCAATTCTGGCACCTGAAGCCCCTATAAACGATCAAACTTGTTTATCAATTTAAATGATTGCTTTCGAATGGTTTGTCAAACAAGTGCACCGTCGTACCGGCAAAGTTTGTCAAATTTACTTTACTTTTGAAACAGCTGTCACACTGTTCTTTGACACTAGTGGCAAGGGCGTTCATAATACAGCCTTTTAAGTGGTATACTTGAAGGAAAAACACCTGCCCACGCTATATTTTTCTCCTTTCCCTGAGCGCCCGGGGGAGGGATGGGGATGGTCGCCTCACCCCCCTCTTGCCACCGAGTATTGGCGCCCTTGAACAGTGGAGATGCCTGCCAATGCCGACAAAGCATTTCTTGCATCGATTTTATTACTGTGTATAAAGAAGACGAAGAAGAAGACGGAATAAAATAATATTTTGGTCCAGGGAATGATTGAAATTGGGAGATAAATATACCCATGAAAACCTAATGATAGTTGGTTAAAACACCACAATTTGGGAACGTATATACATCTCTGAAAGAACCGGAGATATTCAATTTTTTATTTTTTTTTTATTTTACTGCACTCCAATTTGCATGTTGCGCATAGAATATTGATTTTCTTCTTGATGTCTTCCTGCGTAATATACAGTTAGAAAAGGCGCAACACCTCAACCATTTTGGTAATTCCCAAAGCTCTTTTGTTTTTATCCATATACTCTATTGGTCGTAGTTTCCACAATTGTGGAAACTCACAAAAAAGTGAGAAAACCTCTTTCTCACTAAATATTTGGGACGAAACATCAGCACAATCAACGGCTGACAGCTCGGAAATCCGCTGTCGATTAAAATTTCTCTCTCTCTAGGTTTGTGAAACACTTGAACAAAGACTCAAACTGTCAAATAATTTGACAAACTAGTGAAGAAAAGCTGCGTTTCATGCTTTCATGAAACTGCAAGTCATGCACCTAGGTGGAAATCGCTTAAACGTTGTTCGCAATCGAAACTGAAATCGTCTTTGTGTACCGGTATTGACTTGTTTAGTAAAGGTGGTAACTGCTACAACAACAACTATTCATCACAAGGAAAAGGGCCAGCACGACGTAGACTAAAATACAACACAAAAACATAGCACACAGCAAGTGAACATACAACTCTGATACGTTGGTTGAACGAAAACTAGTGACTACCGCCCGAAGCCTTCCGACTTCTACCTATTCAGGACTATTTGTAATGGGAGCTGATCGGCTAAAGTAATAATTAACACAGTACACTCGCGGCAAGTCAGCCTACTGCAACGCCCCGTGATGTTTTATTCCTGTATTGTCTTACCTGTCGCGAATGGTCGCTTTCATTAACACGTATGCGCGAAAACTGCACGCGTTGTGACAACTTTCATAGTTATGGAGTGTAGAAACTAACAATGACCAAAACACAATTCATAGTGGACTGTTTTGACAAAGGTCGTATGACATATGGCAAATTCTCCACACTTTACAAACGCATCATTCAATATTTAGGAGGCAATAAATATCGCCTTTTTACTTCACTCTATATATCTTGTTTTCCTTCTAAAATTATTTTTCTTGGTAGATAGAACTGACTTTTTCGATGTTGAAATAAATTTCATTTAAAAACGTTTATCTATATAGGTTCTTATTTATTCATTAAGTACACTTTTTTGTCCAAAAAATATCAGGCCTGGCAATCTTTATAATCTGTTACAAAAACAAAGTTAACAACAAAATCAAAATTAAGAGGCCACAAAAGCACAAAATCCATTATAATATCAGGAGTGAGCTCAAAGAGAATAATCTTAACTTTTCAGACGTCGCCACAGTCTCCTGTTTATCCACAAATGTGGAATTTAAAGCTCTTCACTTGGCACAGTCAATTGAACTTCAACATCACAGACTCACTTGCAACATGGTTGCGGGGCCTGATTTACATGCAAGCACTTGACATGTACCCAGAATGCATAGTCGATTTTGACTAGGAAATTGATCATGTAGAACACGCTTTAGCTCAGCATACGATGCAGTTTACACTGAAATTATTGTCACCATCCTGTGTCACCTCCACCATGTCGAGTTTTGTTTGGTTTGTCATTGACCTCCATATATCATGTCTGCTTCTGTACACAAAAGCAGACAATATGCTAAACTCAGAGCCAACTATTAGTGCCAATCAATTAGTGTCATTTCAGTTAACCCCCATCAGCCATTACTCTGAGTACTTTCAAGGAGCTGGCAAATAGTAGCCTACCTCTATGTCCACATTTATACTTTGCATTCCACTGTACAGTTCATCGTACCAATATTATCCACTTTTTATCGTATTCAATTCACATACCCGGTGAGGGGAAAAATAGTGTCTATATACTTCTGTGCATGCACTAATCTCTCTAATCACATTCTCACAATTCCCAAGTGAAACACGATGGAGGTCGCAAAATTGTCGCAGTCTTCTTCAAATATAGATTCTCTAAATTTACCCAACAGAGTTCCGCAAGAACTATGTTGTCTTTCCTCCAATGATTCCCATTTAAGTTCTCTGAGCATTTGTGTTACTTTTGTATGGGCTATTGCTACTGACTTGTTACAATCCTAGCATAATTACTTTGAATTTGTTCTGTATCTGTTGTCAGGCCTACTTGATAATGGCTCCAAAAACTCAAACAATATTCTACAACTTGTCACACTAGTGCCTTACATGTGATTTCCTTTACAGATACACTGCACTTTCTGAGAACCCTTCCAATATATCACATTCTTCTATTTGCCCACCTGAACACTGGTTTTAAATGATTATCCCATTTCATATCCCTTCTTACCATTTCCCCTAAATACTTCTTTGATCTTCCACACTCAAGATGTCAACATTAATGTTGTTATCATAAACTATCTGTTTTTTTTCTCTTTTTTATAATCATTATCTTTTTTTATCCATGACACAGTCTTTAAGACCACTACAATCTGTGTACAGTATCCCAACTTTGAAGGTATTTCTTTAATGGGCTTTAGGGCATGGTCTATGGCATGTTTAATTTCCATCCATGTGAAACATCCTCAGGGCTATAAAGACTAGTTAGCTACAGACTGTGTCACCTGTAGTTGGAGATGAAAGTAACGCACAGAAAGATGTCTTAGACCTTGGCGTAGTGCGAATAAAATAAATGTCACCACTAATTATGGCACTTTTCTACTTAGGTTGTATTCATTTAGACTCCTTTGCTATACAACTACTGTCCCCTTCTTCAGCCATTATCTTTGCACACTTTGCCAGCCTTTACTGCACAAAAAAAAAGAGAGATGATCAAGAACAGTAAAATTTGTAAATCAATATACACAGTAGTACATCATTTGATTACATTACCATCTTCTTGCCATGTGAAGAACCAACCAATTTCAGTCATAGTTACTACTAAGGAGTTACCTTCATGGAAGGAGTGAAACACTCCACTCTGCCTTCTGTGGGATATCTGAGGAGTCACTTGAAAGAAACATAACAGATCAGTTACAAACTCTGACATTAATGTTCAAGAAACCAATGTGCTTATTGCACAATCCTCCAAATCTGCCATTGGATACCACCTTATACAAAGAATGAAACAATGGTCATATGCAGGTCAATATCCAATAGGATCATATTACTATACACAACAGACTATATGAACATTCCTCAAATATATTGGTACGGGTCAAGTTATAGCAGCAGCCAGCTAACCTGGCCAGATCTGCTGTGGAGATAAATGGTAGATGCTTATTGTGTGTACAAACAGTACAATTTGTCCAGAACAATTCCCATTTCACCAAATGTGTGACTCATAGCTTTCGTGCATATGCATTTTCTGTGTTAAGTACTTGAATCATTTAAATGTGCATAATGTCTGTACATCACATGTAGGTCTGCAGGTGGTCAATATTACATACTTCAATCACATTTCATGAAGCTCACCGTAGCGTTCTCGCTTCCCACGCCCGGGTTCCCAGGTTCGATTCCCGGCGGGGTCAGAGATTTTCTCTGCCTCGTGATGACTGGGTGTTGTGTGACGTCCTTAGGTTAGTTAGGTTTAAGTAGTTCTATGTTCTAGGGGACTGATGACCATAGATGTTAAGTCCCATAGTGCTCAGAGCCATTTGAACCAGCCATGAAGCTCACCTCAAACCCATTTTATTGTCAACTGGCTTTCTCCCTTCCCAATACGAATACAAACAGCTTTGGAAATTTGCTGATGTGTGGAAATCAACAGAGGGTTGAGGCCCTGTGGTTTTTATACAGACATAGACCACTTCAGTTGACTGTCTTGTCCAAAAATGCTCAGGAGGAAATGTAAAAATGCTTTTATTTCAAGGTGGCTTGTCTAAAAAAATGCAGCCTAAAAACAAAAACCTAACTAGAATATGATTATTAGAACACTTTTACCCAGGGTGCATTATAATCTGTCATCAACTGATGGTGATGCCAGACTGTAGCTTTCAGACACATTTCAACAGCAACTGTGTATATGGTAAATACATACAGTGTATAATAGTGACAAAAAATTATAACCCTACAGGAGAACAATATCATCTAAAATGGAACATATTAACAATTCTAATACGACTGTATTCATAATAATGTGTGAAGTTTCACATCACAATAAATTCTTGATGTATGCGAGTGAAACATTTCTCCAAGCACAGTGACCTGGGATATCTTCATAGGTTAACCACTACCTCCCTATAGCTGTAAATAATTAAAAACTTATGTTTAGGTTCCATCTGCAAGTAGAGTTATGTGTTGTTTGTCTCATGTATAAGCTAGTGTGCAAATAATTTGTGTTGCTTAAGTATGATGTAAGAAAATATATTGTATTGATCAAGGTTGTAGAAAACAAGTTGACTCAAAGACGTCAATAATTTTCTGTATATAATGTATATTGATTAGTAATCATATATGTATATTTCATTTATAATGTTGTTGTTTGTTGTTGTGGTCTTCAGTCCTGAGACTGGTTTGATGCAGCTCTCCATGCTACTCTATCCTGTGCAAGCTTCTTCATCTCCCAGTACCTATTGCAACCTACATCCTTCTGAATCTGCTTAGTGTATGCATCTCTTGGTCTCCCCCTACGATTTTTACCCTCCACGCTGCCCTCCAATACTAAATTTATAATACACAAGTCAAAACCTACTGTGACTAAGACATACATAAAAGAATATGTCATGCATCAGCAACTCACACAAGATGTTTGAGGGTCACACATATTCCCAAGCCTAAATAGAACTCAATAAAATTTTATTTGACCCTGTAGGCCTATATTAATAAGTGTTTACTGCTGTGGGCACATCACCAACAGGACACGCACATACCACTCGAAGTATAGGTACAACAAGGTAGGGGGGGAAAAAAGTAATGCTAGACATACAGTTTTGTAAAATACTGGGCCTTGATACATTTTCTACAGGTGTAATAAAATGTTCAACAGAAAACTTCAGGCATAACTTAAAAGTGCTTAGCCTGTCAATTTTATTTTTAAAGCTGAACCAGACCTTCATTTTTCTGTATTACAATTTGTTCAAACCCTTTCAGAACAAATAATCACTTTAAATGAAAGTCAGTATCAATCAGTCCACACAATGGGAGACTGTGTAAAGTATACCTTGATAGTGTCCTCTCAGCATGCCAGAATAAATGACTAATTTGAAAACTAATAAACTTTCAGTTTTGTTCTATGTGTTGAACCACATTAATTTGTGATAAATGGAATTATAAATATTTTTCCAGTAATTCACTGTAAAATATTTGTAACATGATAAAGTTGTTGATTTTTACAGAATTGTAACATTAGGTAATTCTTTACTGTATTTGTTTCCATATGCCTCATTTTGATACAACAGGGTACTAGATAAATGGACAACTCAGGTTAAATAACTGGTGTGTTAACTTGACATTAAACATGTAAGAAGAGTACCTATGGTTTGGTACACTTACATTTACCTGTCACATGACAGTACTGTTACTTTAAGGCACACAATAATGCTCTTGAATTCAATATTTATCGCTGTTTTGTATTTTCTGCTGTCCAAAAGTGTGACTTGTATATTTGTTCATGTTGGATCTTATGCAGTTGTTGGGGTTTGAAAGAAAAGCTATACAATTTCTCACTTGTACAATACAAAATTATCAAACATTTGTTATGCAAAATATTGTATTTTTTAATAGAGTACATTTTTCTATGAAACAGGAAAACTGTTGATGTTATCACACTACAATGAGAGTGTAACTCTATGGCTGTTATGCTGAACCAGAGCAGTAATACTGGAATGATACACATTTAGCTTTCCCTCAGTTCACTATATAAAACATGAATTATATGAAATTCTAATCTAAAAGTAATAAAGTTAAAAATGAAAGAAAGATAAAATGTCCACACTAGAAAAAAGCTTTGTAGTGAGTAATCTCGCATAGAATGACAGTAAAACTGAAAATATTCAGAGTGTAGATCTGGTGTTTCTTTCTTCTAGAGAAAGAGGAACACAAAGATGACAGGCATCACAAAAAGAGGGGCACAAAGTACACTGTGATCGTCATATTTACTTAAATGTGGCTATTTCTGACACAAGTACAGATGTTTACTGCTATTGCTATACATTTCGCTCTTCATTTGTCACAGATCAAGGTAGTTAATATTTGCAGCTCGATGGGATATATTTTCAAAATGTTTTTATGACAGCTTCTCATTGCTAAACTTCAGTAATTACTGTCTTGTTTTCTGGTTACTTTTTAGTCCTCCTACAATGCACATTGTTGTTTGCAAAATATTATGAAATCTGGTTTGTATGCTCTAAGCAATAACATCAAAAAATTGGAAGTTGCTGATCTCACTGTAGTATGAAAACATAAATTAACAGAAAAGACAGAAAAGGTAGCAAGGGTGTCAGATCCTTCCTCTGCTCATCAGAAATCCTAAGCTTTATGCAACTCTAACTGTACATAACCACAAAACCAAGTGTACCTGCAAAAATACATCCCAAGGTAGTGAAAAGAAATGGTAAATATTCTGACCTGAAGAGTATGTTGGTGTTTGCTCAAGAATAATCTTTCTCTCCCCCAGTCGCCACCCCAATATCTGTTGTTCACTGTTGTATTTTTGGATGTATTATTTATTGGTATGGTGTACAAAAATGATATGTATTCACCATATTCTATATGCAATAAAATATGCTATACATGTCAAGGAGTATGTTGCAAATCACTACTACAATAGCATACCACTTCATTATAACAGATTCCAATGATGGAATTTTTATTGATATTCCCTTATGTGTGCAGTGAAAAATTTTACAGGCGATCTAAAAAGAAGAAATAAACAACAGGTGGAGTAGTAGTAGTAATGACTCAACAAGATTTCAAAGGTTGAAATGAGTTGAGCATTATCTTCAACCACCACACCCACTACAGTTCTCATGCCAAATGCTACAAACAGGTGGATGGCATCACCATAAGAAGACCCTGCTTGCCATTTATTATTAACCTCTGCAGTTTGGACTTTGGAGAAAAGGTTCTGAGGTTGATAGTGTTGAAGCCAATGCATTTGTCCTTACACTTTGAAAAAAGTCACTATATGCAGTTTAGAACCTGCAAGAGGCTTCCAACCAACATATACACGTAGACCCAGTTATACGCAGATTTGATATCTGCGTTTTTGCATATATGCAATTTTAGTTTTGTCAGACGTTGCCATCTGTTAACAGTAAGTGGGAGCAGTAGTGCATTAGCACACTTGTCATGTTTGTCAAGATGGGAATCATCAGTTCAGGTCAGAGCTGTGAAGTTGTACTTGATACGGTCTGTATTTAAAATGTTAGGTGAAAGGAAAGAAAGTATGTCTGTTGAGTGAAAGAAGCATATTTGAAAGTCATATTCATCAGAAACAAAGTCAGAAGCTTTGGACTGTTATGAGAAAGATGTGAGCACTGTTGGCATTCAATGTGGCTTGGGACTTAGAGAATCCACTGTGAGAACTATCTGTGAAAATACGGAATCAATTCAAAAAACTGCTCAATCTCCAACCAAGTGTGACTAGAGTGACCAAATAGCACTTGGAGGCGATGGAAAGAATGGAAAAAATTGTAAGTCACTGGATTGAACACCACAAGCAACAGCACATGCCTTGCTCTCGAGCTGCTATTCGATCTACAGCCAGTAGTTGGTGTGCAGATTTAATGAATACGGAGGACAATCCAGTGCCCTTCTTGGCCAGCTCAGGTTGGTTTGATCACTTCAAGCATTGTTTTGACTTTCACAACATTAAAATGTCATAAGAGGCAGCTGCAGCTGGAGCCGAGGAATTAAAAAATAAGAGGTTTAAAGAAATTGCAACAGAAAAAGGCTATGCTGCCAAGCAGGTTTCCAACTTGATGTAACAGGTGCCTAAGGAAATGCTGCAATGGATTATAAATTAAAACCACCTTATCACCCACCTCTCTCAAAATCATGGGACACTAGGCTGTACACAGGCTGGAGTTCACTGGAGACGGAATAAAAGAGCCTAGATGACATCTGCTATTTTCAGTGAACTGTAAGAAACAATATTCTCAGCATCCTAATTTCCACTATCAATTCAAATAAAAACATTCTGCCAGCAAACACTACATATATCCTGCAACCCAAGGGCGTTAATTCTTTGTTCAAGGCATGCTACCTGTATAAAACTTTCTTCAGTCTCATAGAAGAATGTGATTCAAATGACGAACTTACCATCAAACAATGGAAAATCCAGAATGGAATGTAACAATATTATGAGAAGGAAAGTTGCTACTCACCATATAGTGGAGATGCTGAGTCACAGATAGGCACAACAAAAAGACTTTCACAATTAAAGCTTTTGGCCATTGGTCTTCATCAACATTAGACACACACACACACACACACACACACACACACACACACACACACACACACACACAACACACACATATGCAAGTGCAACTTGCACACACGATTTTGCAGTCTCACGCAACTGAAACCAGTGTGGTTTCAGTTGCCTGAGACTGCAGTCTTGTGTGTATGTGTGTCTATTGTTGATGAAGGCTAATGGCCGAAAGCTTTAATTGTGAAAGTCTTTTTGTTGTGCCTATCTGCGACTCAGCACCTCCTCTATATGGTGAGTAGCAACTTCCCTTCTCATCATATAGAACTTACCATCAAGAGTTTCTTGCAACAGTTTAACATTAAGCAACTGATGTTACTAGAGATGCATGGACTGACATCATTCCAAAATGTATGACTGATGTAAGAGGAAACTGTGTCCCAATGCTTTGTCAGTGCTAGAATATGAAGTGATCAGAGATATCACTGTTGCAGCTAAGGAACTTG
The DNA here is from genome assembly GCF_023898315.1 of Schistocerca nitens. Classification (NCBI taxonomy): domain Eukaryota; kingdom Metazoa; phylum Arthropoda; class Insecta; order Orthoptera; family Acrididae; genus Schistocerca; species Schistocerca nitens. The sequence continues at coordinate 162,611,729 of NC_064614.1, read as the reverse complement.
CAGAAATGACATGGATTCACTGATGTCTAAGAAAATATGTGTGACCTTCTAAACTCACATTTTGGGATCTGGGCAACAAGCTTTGACAGTTGCCAGTGGCAACAGTAATAAAGAAGAAATGAAAGTCAAGGAAGTTCAGCCTTTTAAAAATCTGACAGTGAAGAAAATGGCAGAGGCCTTGAAAATCGTCAATGCTGAACTGACAAAAACAATTTCTGAACAACATACTCCTGGAGAAATAAGGAGCAAAATAGTGAAAAGAGAAGCTGACTATTCTCATAAATGTTCCAGCTGCATAATCAACTGGCAAAAAAACACAGCCAACAAACATTTCTTTGCGAAACAGTGTGACACTTCAAATGAATGTCAAACGCCTAGCAAGAACACTTCAGCTGCAAAGGATTTGCATACAAAAAAATCCATCACAGAAACTGAACTGCCTACAGAACCAACATATTCTTCCAATGTATATGATCCAGGTTCTATTTATAGTGTAGATGGATTTGATGAAAATGATTTTAGTGTATTATTATTATTATTATTATTATTATGTGTTCAGTGTCAAATGTTTAAGTTTACAAATTTTGCATTAAAATGCATTTTGGGAAGATAATAACAGATATTTTTGGTAAAAATACTAAGAAACTCTGCTGTTTTAAACTTACTATTGAGTAAAGAAGAGCCTAACCCCGTATCTTACATATAAAATTACTCTCGATTTACACAAATTTTGGATGCATGGCAATTTAGCAGAACGTAAGATTTGCATATAACAAGATTTACCTCTATACAGAAGAGGTCGACAGTGTTAAATTCTTGAGGTTAAAACTTGATAAACTCAGCTGAGAAGAGCATACAAAAGATCTGCTGAAACACTTAAATAAATATGAATGAGGTCACTCATTAATGATGTAAATTAAAAGAAGTTGGCATACTTTAGCTTACTGTCAATCTATAGTGTCATATGGCATCATATTTTGGGAAAACTCATCAAGGCAAGAGAAAAGTTCACTCTAAGTCCAAAAGAAGGTAATATGAATTAACTATTGTACAAATCCAAGAACATATTGCTGAAAGTTGTTCAAAAAAATTGGTATACTAACATTGCTTCACAGTACGTTTATTCCTTAATTAAGTTTGCCATAAGTAAAATGTCTCTTTTCAACCAACAGCACAGTCGATGGATCAAAAATTTAGCTACTAATGAAGAACAATTTGCAAACAAACTAGAGGATTTATTGATCGCCAACTTCTCACACTCCAATGTTTAATTTCTTAACAGAACCATATTAGAATATTACTAACACTGTCACATGAGATGAATGCTATGTATTACTTGACTTCGGTACAGCTTCAGTGCAGAAATCAATCTGTGAAGTAAACCTTGTAATCTGTTTGTTATATGGGTGCTTGGTTATAATAATCTATAAATTATCCTAAAACTTTATTTCATATCTTTAAAAGTTTGTGGTAAGCTTTTTATTTAATTTGGAAATGGAAAAATATGTATTTTTTCATGCCACTGATGCTTCCCACTTGCGATCTGTGGAAGGAGCATTACCATCTGACTTCTTTGGTAATTATGTGTTAATGTATTTTCATTTTGCTGCATTTTCCACATCCTCGAGGATCTGCTGACTATGGGCTGACAGAACAAACAGTGTATCATCATCTAACGTAATTTAATATCTTCTTTAGGTAAATCAGCTCTGCAGTGTGGTATTATGTAGTCAATTGGGACAATATAGTTTGATGGTGTATGTGTATATTCATATGTAATGTCACCAGAAAAATAATTAAGTCACTCCCAGGAGACATCACACTAGTAGTGCCGAGTATTTCCTTAGCTTTAACGGAGGCTTAAATTTGATGACAAAAAGAGTCTGCAAGTTTTTTCAGGCATGACATACCCAGCTGAATACACTTACTTACCATTAGATCCTCTAGTGCTCTCAAATTGCAAGGATGTTGATTGCTACATTTCACATGCTGTCCCAAAAGGTCCCTAAAATTTTCTATGGATTAAAACAAGGAGATTTACTCAGCCAGTTGCAGTGCGACAGAGCATTCGTCAAACCAGAAATGTGCAGCTATGTGAACATGGCTACTGTTACCTTGGAAGTGTTCATGGTATATTCACCACATGTAAAAGAAAGTGCACACACTTGGTCACAGAGTGTTTGAATGTAAATTCTGGCTCATGTTCATGGTAACCAGAATGAGGCCCAAATCATGGAAAGAAAAACACACCCACATCATCACAGAAATACCTCTGGCCTGAACTATATTCTCCACACACTACAGATTAAATGTCTCATTGCTTTGTCAATGCACCTGATGCCTCAAAGTGTTTGAAAATATGCAAAATTGCGACTTTTCAGTCCACACTAAATACTTCCCATTGGATACTGTCCAGTTTCAATATTGTTCTGCCACTGAAGATGTGCAGTTTTATGTGCCATTATGAGCAAAAGCTTTTTGCGAGGTACACCACTCCAGCGTTGCGTGTAGTTCCATTTGCAATGTTCACTCACGAATTGGTTGAGCCTGATCTGCATTCACTGACATCAGCAATACTCGTCACACTCGTAAATGATCATCACTGAAAGGTGTGACAATTATCTCCAATCCCTGTCAATTAAGATCTATTTACAGCCACAGTTTTCACGCCGTGTTATATGTCTGCATTTGGTACACCATTCCTTCTAGACACAATGGGCAGTCTGCGTTGAAATGCTAACAAAGTGGGCAACTTCATTCACAGCAAACACACCCCAACACATAAGCTCATCTCTGCAATTTGTCATGTTGACCTACAATACAATGATTTCATACAGCTAAGAAGCACACATTTCACTCCATGCCTGATGGCGATGGTAGAGGGTCACATGACCACCTGATATGAGGTCTGCACCATCCACAGCATTCCAAAGTGACCACTGTGCTATTTTATTGGAGATGACTACCATTTCATTCCCCGTGTGTGTGAGGGGGGGGGGGGGGCACGCATTTACTGTACTAGTTTCTTCTTCACCTGGAAATTGTCCAAAGTCTTAGTAATGTTTCCACTACTTTTTACGTGTTGGGATTTCCTTTCTTTGCATCATAATATTCAGTTTACTGTGGTTGATCAGAAAGGTGATTGGTTGTGGTTCCCAGATGTTTTCTTATGGAGGAGAATAGATTGTCCTTTTTTACATAGCATCTATTGCAAAGTGATGCCTACCAATCTTTATTTGTTAATATCCAGTTGTCACCACTTCTCAATGACAGAGTGATGAAACAGTTGTCGATAGGCCTCCCTGCCCTTTCCGACAGATGAAGCCTAGCTGATCAGTTATACCACATGGGGAAAATTTTCATGAAAAAAAGATACAGTGAATATCAAATCATATCCCACAGAAAACTGGCACAGAATTATATGAATAAAAAGAAATACCCAAAATAAACCAGATATTTCCCTTGTACTGGCAATGTAATGATTAAATTTAACAGTTTACTGTAGAAACACAACACAAAGTATAAAGGTAAACAAGCACCTAATAGTTCTGGGATTCAGATGTCTACATGCTCATAAACAAGAAAGAAATCATCACTAAGCTTTCAGACAAGATCATCCCTCATACCTAACAGACCAGGGGAGGGGACAGAGAGAGAGAGAGAGAGAGAGAGAGAGAGAGAGAGAGAGAGAGAGACTAATGTCTAAAATAATCTTATTAATTCAGTTACTAACATTTTAAATTAACAAGTCAGAAACATGAAAATAACAATCAAAGATTACACTATACATGACAACAAAAACAGATAAACTAGTTGTACTCAACCAAGCAAATGGTTGTAATGCTGACACCATTTGAAATAACTGCATCTTGATTTTCTTGAATGACAAAGATCTTTCTTCAGAAAAAGTTAAACATGGTGACAGCATAGCTACACAAATTTGAAGGGAAGTAGGAATGAAAGAGAAAAAAAAATTTATAAAATGATTTTAAGAGAAGGTCAAGCTCACAGTCATGTTTACAGGTATTCTGTTTTCTTCTTCCAACCCTACAGCAAACACTTTTAGTAGGTACAGCCAATCCCTGTCTTCACACTATAACGACAAATAATTTAAATTTTGGAAAAGATAAAAGCATTGTACATTTCTCTGATTTCCATGGAGAAATACTACTTTGTACACAATGACTACCTTGGAAGATCTGTACTTATATTTGCAATTACATAAGCAGCAGCAGTCCAAACCGCAGTGCACAAGTCGAGAGCATGTGGGTCTTCCACAGTCATCATATCTGCTGCTGAATGGTGGAACCAGTAGTAATGTTCATTTGCATTGAGAAGGCTTGAACCAGGTACGCCAGCATCTGTCCATAGTTTTATGTCTGGTCCTCCGTCTTGTGGAGTAGTATACTTGCTAGCATTCAGTGGCCTAAGAAGTCTGAAACAATGATAAAACACCAGTTAGCAAACATAAAAGTTTCTCTAATATAATGCATGTTTGTAGCAGAAGTGAATGTCACTATTTAAACGACAGAAAGAAATGATAAAACTGTGTACGACAGTATGCAGCTGGTTTGTTAACATCCATTTTTTTGCTTTTCTCAATTCATCAACCAGTCTTCTAGAATCTCTCTCTCTCTCTCTCTCTCTTTCTCTCTCTCTCTCTCTCACACACACACACCTCCTACCTCCCCTTTCTCCTCTCTTCAACTGCATCAACAGCAATTATGGGTCTTGCACCCAGAGTCTAGATATAGGACACTGAGCAAGCATTTTTCTATATATTTTTCACATTTGCTATTCAGCCGTGCAGAAAGTTATATATAAATGGTAGCATGGCGGATGGAATTTTAAAACAGTTAAATTCTTTAATACCAAATACTTTTCCTGGAAATGATACTTCAAAGATCGATCTCTTGATCCAACCATTTGCACTCATCCATTGCAACTGCAAAAATGCAGGTCCAAATACCTTCTGAGTGCCCCATTGTCAGCAGTTAGAATGAAACAGCGCCAAGACTATTACCTGCCATTCTTGTAGTACTACCCCTCATTCTACATTCTATCCTTACTTAGGATTGGTTTGCTTATATAAGGTGTGTTTCTCTATAGTCCCTATCATTCTTCTTTCTTCCATATAAACTTCCAATTCCTTGAGGAAGAACATCATCCAATGTTTGTCAATATGTGTGATATTCTCCCTGTACAAAATACAAAGAAAATAACAAAATGGTGATAAAATATCGTATGGGATTAATAATGGCTGGGAGACCCTATCCAGGATTCTTCTGCCATCTGAAGCAAGACTTCTATTTGACACAACTTGCAGATGTGTGCATCTGATGAAAACACTGAGTCTGGAGTGAAGAAAATTTTCAACTCAGCTGTGAACCCAACCCGTGAAAATAACTTCATACCATGCTTCATACTACTTCTATATACAATGGTGTATGTTGTCAAAGACAAGAAGATAATGCACGATTTCTCAAGATCTCAAGTGAGGGTAATATATTTTAAGATGAGGTCTTCCTTTATGTGTAGAATGAACTATAACCTCTTCCTTATGGGAATACTTAAAAGTTAAAAAATTAAGTTCATAGTGGTAGTGATAGAGACAAATTTTGACATCAAAGGCTGACAAACCAATTAACTTGATACAACCAGAGTGGTGAGTGTGCCCACCTAAACATTTTTGCTTGTCAACAGTTCAAAATGTCTCTCAAAGGGTCACTATTTTCATAGTTAATTACGTTACTGATGTTTCACAAATATAGTACACTCTCGATTATCCACAGTACTTGAGGACTTGAAAACTGCAGACAATCTGCAATTCAAGCACACAGTGATGAATCAGAGTTGTTTGAAACAAAAAAGTTAATTGCAATATCATAATTAAAATCATTAACTAATGTTTACAATCATCATAGTACATGTGAAAATTCAGTACTTACAATGAATACAGTGCAATCCAATTTCACATTACCTTAGACTACTTTGAAACTAAATACAGTCCAGCTCTTGCAGTGTGAGCAGCACATGGTTTACTTCACTTGTGTTCTAACATGAAATTACTAAAGTGTGAGAAATAGGCTGTGGGTAATTGGCAAAGCAGATAATTCATGCAAAGCAGATAATTGAGAGTATACTGTATTACACGTATTGCATGAAATATTTTCTGATAAGCCTCCAGTTGGGAAGAAACGACCACAATGATATATATTTCAATTACAATTTATTGCTCATAACATGTAATTTTACATGCATGTGCATTTTCAACCAAGTATAAAGTTTTTAGAATTACAATTTTTTTGTTTACATTATTCCTTTTACATTATAAGTCATGATAAATTCAACATATAAAGGCATTTTCGGATAAGCCACTGCTTGACTCGCTTTTTAAAAGTATCCACTGTCAATATCTTAACTTTGTTTGATAACAATCTTTTCGCAGTTAGAGTTAATCTTCTGTCAACCATATGAAAGTCTTTTCTACGCCTTGTTTCATAGTTGTGAATATCCATGCTTCTTTTTGTGATCTTAGTGTCTTCTTCCACTAGCATTATAGTTTCTAGTATATACATGGCATAAACTGTCAGAATATTAATTTCCTTACACACTCGAGAAATTACGTCCTCTGCAGTAGTACAGAGTTGCAGTTTTTTGCTACTGTTTCAGGAACTTTATAATTGGCCACTTGCACTTCTTCAAATATAGTTGCTCTCAGTAACAAAGCTTTTCTGGTGATGAAATCAATCAGCTAAAATAGTCCTTATCTTTCCCAGATAAATGACTATATTTACTATTCAAATGTCTTTTCAATTTACCAAGTACCATGAATTCAATGCTTCGTTTTTCTCTGCACATCGCACACTCTGGTAATGGACAGTTTTCAGGTCCACAGAACATAAATCCAAAGTTTAAATCATTCTCTTGGTACTTAGAAGCTGTTCCAGTATGCTGTAATGCTTTCACAAAATTTACATTTGGAATTAGTTCATTTTCACTTTCAATATTGTTATTTGTTTCTGTCACTCAGTCATCATCCAACCCCCCCCTCCCTTTTTTTTTATCAAAAATTAATTTTGTTGATTACAAGCAAGTGAGGGCCTGCTAGGGTGGATGGCTGTATGGTATGATACTTGCAACCCCAATCTACAGTACCATACAGATGGTTTAAAAAGGTCGACCCATGCCTGGGGACCTCTCCTGAATCCAACCAAGGTTTTGGGAAGTCTTCCATGGTAATTAGGTAAATTTCAGTACTGGAAGTCTCCTCCAAAATATTCCCAATTGAGAACCCCTCTACCCAGACACAGCCTACTGGAATATTTGAATGAAAACAAAGTTCTACAAGAGCCCCGACTCCTATTTACATGAGTAATAGGAACTGAAAAAAATCAAAGGTGCATTAGTGCTTAATTGTTTTCCAACCTTGATGTGTCCTTATGCTGAAAGAAGTTTCATCGGAATTAATAACTCAGTGCCAGTACATGAGTAATCTACTTCTGCTTGAGTGCAAAATATTGTTGAGCTTTTGTGCAGTCTCTTGTACAGATGACATGCAGATAAGTGTTGATCAGGAGAAAATGCATGCAGATTTGTAGCCTCAAATGGAACCTACTTTGAAGGCAATTACTACTAACAGAACGTATTTGGTAAGGACGAAAATTTGCAACACTGGATTCTTTTCTTTGTTAATATATCATACACAACATTTTTCAATTGAGTAAAAGAACTTGTCTGCTCCTCCACTGCTACTGAAATGATACATTTTGGTGAAACTTGCCAAAGCAAAAAAAAAAAGAAAACAAAGTTCAAGGTTTCTAATAAGACATGAAAAATTGTTCTTAGTAATGTTACAGTCTATTCCTTTTGTATCACAGTAGAATTTACGAGCTTTCAGAATTTGTCATAGCGTGTAGGCTTTCAGAATTTGTGTTTGATCTTACAGTCAAAATTGGAAAAATATTGGTATAGATAAGACATCAGAAGAATTCAGTTTCAATAAGAAACCCAAATGTGTCATTGCTCTAGGAAGACACAGCAGGACATAATAAGAAGAAAATTAACAATGAGATGCCAGCAGTTGGCAAGATTAGAAAATCTGTGAAGTTAGATGTGGCACTACAGACAAGTAGGGAGACAAGCAGTAAAAGCCCAGCTAGAACAGTGGTGAACAAAAATGTTGACAACAGTGAGGCAAAACAAACATTGTAGGGCAACAACATATCCAAAATATGCTCCATGCCACTCCCAACTTTTTGTGTTTCAAATATCTTACTTTGCTGGAATCAGACTGTTGTCTCCCCACTGATCTCATCCAGTTTCTTCCTTCATCTAGAGATTTCACATGATTTTCCCATCATATTGTTGAAAAATTTCAATTTCCCAAATGCTTTCCTCTCAATTTTGTTCAACAAAGGTATCTCATTTTAGGCATAAATGTCCTGAGCAGTTAATCCTTTAGAGACAGAAATTTATTCATATAAATAAAACTTACAACTTACTAATTTTTGTATGAACGTTGCTGATTATCATTAGAATCAAAATTGTTACACGTGAGTAAAAAGTAAATTACATACGACAGACAGCTCACTATTTGGCATTACGATAAGTATATATAAGTTTATTCAAGTAAAACTTACCCTCCTTTCCTGAAATCTATCATTTTATACAACTTTTCTGACACTAGTAATACTGAGATTGTAGATTGTATTTTTTTGGTCCTGTTGTCTACATAGCAGCTTACGCATAAGACATTGGACAAGTCAAGTTATAAATATACAGGCTGAAAGTCATTTCAAGGCATACATATTTAAGCTTACAATAACACACTTTACACGTAAGTATTTATATAACACATTTCATAAATTTAAATATTCTTCAACGGAGTAAAAGCAGTGATGCTGTAAATATGACTTTAGAGATTTTCGAAATGTATTGACCTCAGTGATAGCTATTATGAGAGGACCAATTTTAGTCAAAAGCAACAACTGCCATGCAAAAATTAGAAATTTGGACAGTATTTGAATAAAATACTTTGTAAAACAGTCTCAGACTCTGGACATTTTAGAATCTCAGCATTTTTACACATGGGCCAGTCTGCTGTCACGTGCAAGTAAACATTTTTATCTTTACTTGGGTGCAGGTTCATTTATGGCTGTTTTATTCCTTTTAAATAATACAATTTATGTTCTGCAGCAATAGTGATATCATAATAGAAAACAGTTTGTTGACTAAACTTCAGACTATAAGCTCCATAGACATTCAATACTCCTTTTACACATATGAAAAAAGGCAGACAAATGTATAGGCTTTTACACCAGTGTAATAATGAAGAAAATACCTTTGAGTATCAGACTAAATCATACTGTAAAGTTAAATAAGAACTGTGAGACATATTGTTTTCAGCTCTTATGTCATTTTACAGTACAACATATGGTTTCATTTAAATTGAATCAAATTTAAAAGACAATGTTTGTAGAGCTATCTGCTGGTCTGTAAAAATAATATCTAGTCTTGCCTGTGACAGGAAGTTTCCTCAATCCCTGGGCATGTCTGCACTCAAATCTGCAACTATATAAGCAGCTGCTGTCCAGATTGCAGTGGAAAGGTCAAGAACATGTGGATCTTCTATAGTCACCATATCTGCTGCTGTATGGTGGAACCAGAAATAATGCTCATTCGCATTAATTAGGCTCGAACTAGGCACACCGACATCTGTCCACAAGGCTATGTCTGATCCTCCTACTTGTGGAGTACTATATCGGCTTGCACCAATTGGTTTAAAAAGTCTGAAATAATGGGTAGACACATCTAATACATCCTAATATACAAGTCATTAAACCACATTAATAGACTATAACTCACAGGGGTGTTACACAAAGTAATGATTGTGTTACAGTACAGATGCAACAGGATAATGCACATTCATGACAGTCTAAAACTTAGTGCTTGTTATTTGTTGTGGTGTTGATACTGTTTGTAATTCAATAGAAAACTGCAGCAGCAAAAAAATTAGAAAGCACTATTTGGAAGTACTGCATGAATTGCATGGAAGATGCTCATTCTGCAGTTACACTGGCACTTGTCACCAGCATGTAAGCAGCAGTATGACAGAAAAGAACAAATCAGTATGAGCAATAATGCCAAGTAGTAAATAATACGAGGGCCGTTCAGAAAGTAACCTCCGGTTGATTTAAAAAAATACACCAAGTTAAATAAAAATATTTTAATATATACATCTTACAACTACATCTTTGCACTATTTTTCTACATAGTCTCCATAGCGATTGAGGCACTTATCGTATCTCTTCACAAGCTTTGAAATTCCTTCTGTATAAAAATCACCCGCTTGTGCCTGGAGCCAGCCTGTGACCGCATCTTTGAGCTCTTCGTCGTCATCAAACCGCTGTGACCCGAGCCATTTCTTCAAATGCATGAAGAGGTGATAATCACTTGGCGCCAGGTCTGGGCTGTAAGGTGGATGGTTGATAACGTCCCACTTGAAGGACTCAAGAAGGGCCGTTGTTCTGCGAGCAGAGTGAGGACGGGCGTTATCGTGCAAAAAAACGATACCGGAAGTCAGCATACCACGGCGTTTGTTCTGTATAGCCCGTCGTAACTTTTTTATTGTTTCACAGTACACGTCTTGATTAATGGTCGTACAACGTTCCATGAATTCAACCAACAACACCCCTTTGGCATCCCAAAACACCGTTGCCATCAGTTTTCTGGCAGAAAAATCTTGTGAGGCTTTTCTTGGTTTGGTAGGCGAATTTGAATGTGCCCACATCTTTGATTGTTCTTTCGTCTCAGGGTTCACATACTTAATCCAGGTTTCGTCACCGGTCACGATTCTGTTTAACAATGGTTCTCCTTCGTCCTCATAACGTGACAGAAAGTCTAATGCAGAGGCCATTCTTTGAGTTTTGTGGTGGTCGGTAAGAATTTTGGGCACCCATCGTGCACAGAACTTATGGTAACCCAATCTTGCTGTCACTATCTCGTACAAGAGAGTCTTAGAAATCTGTGGAAAACCAGTAGACAACTCCGACATTGAGAAACGTCGATTTTCACGAACTTTTGCATCAACTGTCTGAACGAGTTCGTCAGTCACCAATGATGGTCTACCACTCCTCTCTTCATCATGAACGTTTTCTCGTCCACTTTTAAATAAACGTACCCATTCACGGACAACTCCTTCACTCATAACTCTTGGTCCGTACACGGCACAAAGCTCACGATGAATAGCTGCTGCAGAATATCCTTTGGCTGTAAAAAACCTTATGACAGCACGCACTTCACATTTGGCGGGGTTTTCTATTGCAGCACACATTTCAAACTGCCACAAAAACTAAACTAGTGCAGGTACAACGTTCACTCGACCACGGCTTGATGCCGACTGACCTGCTGAGTGCGTGAACGCACAGATGGCGTCGCTACTCCCCCCACAACCCGCACTGTGACCAATCGGAGGTTACTTTCTGAACCGCCCTCGTATTATTTTTGTACATTTGACTGTTAAAACTACAAAATTGTTTGAAGTTAATGCAACCCATAAAAATGGTATGTAGAAAGACTGCAATGTAGGAGAAATACATAAGATTTTACTAATGTAAAAATTTTCTATATAAGACATTACATAAATGATAAAAATGTGACAGGGAATGTAAAGACAGTTTAGATCTCTCAAAGCAGTTCCATCAGGATCAATTTCCTCATTTACACAGGTCTCCACATTGATTCCTCCATATTCCGTGTGAAGATGGAGGGGGTACAATACTCACTGCTTGCAAGCCTGCACTCAGTGTCTGCTTGTGGAGTACTTTTGCTGTGAAGCCATGCTCTGTAGCCAATCAAGAGCACAAAGAATGACTGCACAGTCAATTGTTACAAACACCAATAAGGAAGCCAAATGGAGCACAACATGGAGTTAAATAACAACCTCTAAATCTGATTCAATAAGTTGTCTTCTAAAAGAAAGGGAGAGCAAAAGGAATCTGAGTCAAATCACTCAGAGCCCCATAACATTACCAGTAATCTCTGACAGCAACGAAAACATTGGTTTTTTTATGCATCACTACACAATAAATACTGGACAATATATAGAAAACATGTCAGCCACACTACAGTAAGTGTGTTACAGTAATGATGAGTGTGATTCATAATATGAGAAAACACATTTTAGGAGAAAGAGAAGGCACACAATAGTATCCATTCAATTAGATGCATATTGTCACTTGCTTGCCCTGGGTAACAAATAGGATGAATACTTAATACAAATTGATCAGCTCCATACAGTCACCTCCTACTCATTTTACAGAACATGGTAAAGTATTTTACAAGCAAGCAAGCGTATGCAAAGTGTGGCAAATAAAAGTGGCTGCTGAGTGGATACGATTGTATATGAATGTATGCATATAATCACACCCCATAACGTGCACACCACATGTACACCCGCCATGTGATCCACACCGGTTCAGAGCATTGTGTGGACTGTGTCAGTGAGAGTGGAGCAGTGCAAAGGGGATGATGATACTGACAGTGGAGCAGCAGGTGTTTGTTGGAGAAAGTTACGTGAAATTACATGAAACCAAAGTCATGGAAATAGTGTGGTCAGTTGTTTGCTGAGAAGTTCAATGGTGTCAAAGTGCCAGCAAAGAGTGCCATGCAACAGTGAGTCTGAAAATGTTGTCAGACAGGATCTGTTCTGAAAAAGTCAAAAAACATTCCAAAATGTGCCCACACTGGTGTCAAGAGATGAATGGTGGTCACTATCAGCATCTGCTACAGGTCATAATCAGGTTACTACTGTACGGGACCGATGACCGTCACAGTCTGGTCCCTTTAGTCCCCCAAACCAACCAACCAGGTTACTACTGTACTTCCTTTCCTCTGCGATTCTTTGTACCCTAGAACTCTGTTCTCCAGGCCACTTTTATTTGCTCCACCCTGTAAAACATATTTTCTAATTCACTCACATTTTAGTTTTCACTATGTACAAACAATAGAGAAAAAAATGAATAAACAACAAAAAGGAAGAGAAACGAAGGTCCAATGCACACCCCCTAAAGAAAATTTGCATCTACCACCGCTGTAATCATCTGTTTAGCCAAGCAAACACAGAAATTCCAGAATAAACACATGTTCCCCCAAGAAACAATATTACTTGGTGCAGACAGACAATCCAACACAATGAACATACACCCACAGAAATAATACTCTCCAAATGAAATGTAGATCATGTTTTTCCATTCACAAGCAACCAAAAATTCTATTCAGTCCACATTGTACATTATCCCTCAGATTAAAAGAAATAACATTTCCTATTTTGAATTATGGAAGGATGATCATCACTGTAAAGGAATAGCCAAAGAGAAATTTTTCAGTGGATGGGAAAGAAAAAAATAAGAACATTACATCAATTTTACAGACAAATATGTGTGTGTGTGTGTGTTTTCCATACCTCCTCCTAAACCACTAAATCAATTTCAACCAAATTTGGTATGCATACGATTTATTATCTGATATGAACCACTGTTGTGATAAAAACCACCTAGCTCCAATGGGGGAGGGGTTTGGGGGGGGGGGGGGGGGGAAGCAGAGTGAAAGGGCTGATAACCTCTGACATCAAGGCTGCCAGGGTCTATACGTGTGGATGGTCACAACTGAGCAGTGGAGGGAGGAAGAGACAGCCAGAAAGAGGGGGGAGGAGATGGACAGAGAAAGAGGGGAAGAGGAGATGGACAGAGAGGGGGGGAGGAGGTGGACAGACAGAGAGGGGGCAGGAGGAGGTGGACAGACAAAGAGCAGGGAGGAGGATGGACAAGTGGAGAGGAGGGCGGAAGGGATGGACAAGCAGAGAAGAGGGATGACGTGGAGATGGACAGAGAGGAGGGGGGACAAGGAAATTGACAGAGAGAAGGGGAAGAGGAGATGAACAGAGGGGGAGAGGAGAAGGTGATGGGCATCCCAGTGGTTATGTGCAAGTGTAATACTTTTACTAATGAGTCCGAGGCATTTAACATCAAGGGCAAAAACTTTGTTCTTATCTAAGTAACAATGTATACCATTTTCAAAGACACGCTTGAAAAGGGATTCAATGTTCCTCTGGTGTTCCACACGCACCATTCCTGTGGTGATGATTTTGTCTAAACAGTTAACACAATGAGCAATACCCTAAACCAACTGACCCAAGTATATTTTCAGAAGATGGCAACCCTAAATGGTAAATGATTATAGTGTACAAGCCAAACAGGATATTTAAGATAATCAATTGTTTTGATTCACTGGTTAATGGAAGTTTTAGATAAACATCTTTTAAATCTATTTTTGAAAAATATTGGTCCCTTCATTAACAAATCCTTTGGGTAAGGCATAAAATCAATGTCGAACAGAGCATTAAGAGAACTTGCTTTGAAATTATCACAAATGTGTAATGAATCATTACATTTTTTAATGGCAACCATAGGTGTCCCTCGTACACTCCAATCTCTGCCTGAGCAGCAAATCTGGCAGCAAATATTAGTGGGCAAATTCCACAGAATTTTGGCACCAGTGACAGTTACATAGGGATGTGAGCCGTGAAATCTTCCGCACAACTTGGCAATGTCTTCTCTTTGCCTGTATGTATCACAAAGTGAATAGAGATCATAAAATGGTACAAAATTGATGTGGTCCACTATTTTGAAACATAATGTCATGAGGGCATCAAATCTGAAAATGTTAATAGCATTAGGTGACTTCACTACTTAGAATGTTAGTAAACACTCAACATCTTTGTGCTTAGCTGTAAGCAAACATAGACCAAGGAGAGAAACTGTCTGTTGACAATAAGACATGACCCGCTGCCAAGTCCTTTACAGCAAAGGTAAGCTGAGCCACTGATACATGTCCTCATTCACGACTGACAGGAAGGCTCCTGTGTCCACCTGGAACTCCACTGACTGTCCATAAATATGAAGAGCCAGTGTCAGCTTCTGGGCACTAATGGAACTGCTGGATCAGCTGCTGTGACTGCGATGTGTTACCACCAGACCATGATGAGACGGGCTGCTGACGAACCACTTGTTGACACTCAGCTGCCAGGGTTCCCAGTTTGCCACATGCCAAACATTGGGTGGTGTGGTGTGGGCAACAGTGGTGTGAATGACAGCTACTGCGCTCTGGGTATAACTGTATCATCCTCAGGTTGTGTGGTGAATGCTTCAACATTGAGGGGAAAAGGCATTTCTGAACCATCTGTTTAGTACTTAAAAAGGGTTTACTCAATGCTAAGAAAGAGGGTGGGGTGGGGGTTCATTTAAATCAACGTGCAAGTTTCTTCATCTCCCAGTACCTACTGCAACCTACATACTTCTGAATCTGCTTAGTGTATTCATCTCTTGGTCTCCCTCTACGATTTTTACCCTCCACGCTGCCCTCCAATACTAAATTGGTGATCCTCAGAACATGTCCTACCAATCGAGCCCGTCTTCTAGTCAAGTTGTGCCACAAACTTCTCTTCTCCCCAATCCTATTCAATACTTCCTCATTAGTTATGTGATCCACCCATCTAATCTTCAGCATTCTTCTGTAGCACCACATTTCGAAAGCTTCTATTCTCTTCTTCTCCAAAATATTTATCGCCCATGTTTCACTTCCATACATGGCTACACTCCATACAAATACTTTCAGAAATGACTTCCTGGCACTTAAATCTATACTCGGTGTTAACAAATTTCTCTTCTTGAGAAATGCTTTCCTTGCCATTGCCAGTCCACATTTTATATACTCTCTGCTTCGACCATCATCAATTATTTTGCTCCCCAAATAGCAAAACTCCTTTACTACTTTAAGTGTCTCATTTCCTACTCTAATTCCCTCAGCATCACCCGACTTAATTCGACTATATTCCATTATCCTCGTTTTGCTTTTGTTGATGTTCATCTTATATCCTCCTTTCAAGACACTATCAATTCCATTCAACTGCTCTTCCAAGTCCTTTGCTGTCTCTGACAGAATTACAATGTCATCAGCAAACCTTAAAGTTTTTATTTCTTCTCCATGGATTTTAATACCTACTCCGAATTTTTCTTTTGTTTCCTTCACTGCTTGCACAATATAGAGATTGAATAACATCGGTGAAAGGCTACAACCCTGTCTCACTCCCTTCCCAACCACTGCTTCCCTTTCATATGCCTCAACTCTTCAAATTGTAAATAGCTTTTCGCTCATTGTATTTTACCCCTGCCACCTTCAGAATTTGAAAGAGAGTATTCCAGTCAACATTGTCAAAAGCTTTCTCTAAGTCTACAAATGCTAGAAACATAGGTTTGCCTTTCCTTAATCTAGCTTCTAAGATAAGTCGTAGGGTCAGTATTGCCTCACGTGTTCCGATATTTCAACGGAATCCAAACTGATCTTCCCCGAGGTCGGCTTCTACTAGTTTTTCCATTCGTCTGTAAAGAATTTGTGTTAGTATTTTGCAGCTGTGACTTATTAAACTGATAGTTCGGTAATTTTCACTTCAGTCAACACCTGCTTTCTTTGGGATTGGAATTATTATATTCTTCTTGAAGTCTGAGGGTATTTCGCCTGTCTCATACATCTTGCTCACCAGATGGTAGAGTTTTGACAGGACTGGCTCTCCCAAGGCTGTCAGTAGCTCTAATGGAATGTTGTCTACTCCCGGGGCCTTGTTTTGACTGAGGTCTTTCAGTGCTCTGCCAAACTCTTCACACAGTATCATATCTCCCATTTCATCTTCATCTACATCCTCTTCCATTTCCATAATATTGTCCTCAAGTACATCGCCCTTGTATAGACCCTCTATATACTCATTCCATCTTTCTGCTTTCCCTTCTTTGCTTAGAACTGGGTTTCCATCTGAGCTCTTGATATTCATTCATACAAGTGGTTCTCTTTTCTCCAAAGGTCTCTTTAATTTTCCTGTACGCAGTATCTATCTTCCCCCTAGTGAGATAAGCCTCTACATCCTTACATTTGTCCTCTAGCCATCTCTGCTTAGCCATTTTGCACTTCCTGTCGATCTCATTTTTGAGACATTTGTATTCCTTTTTTCCTGCTTCATTTACTGCATTTTTATATTTTCTCCTTTCATCAATTAAATTCAATACTTCTTCTGTTACCCAAGGATTTCTACTAGCCCTTGTCTTTTTACCTACTTGATCCTCTGCTGCCTTCACTACTTCATCCCTCAAAGCTACCCATTCTTCTTCTACTCTATTTTTTCCCCCTTTCTTGTCAATTGTTCCCTTATGCTCTCTCTGAAACTCTGTACAACCTCTGGTTTAGTCAGTTTATCCAGGTCCCATCTCCTTATTTTCCCACCTTTTTGCAGTTTCTTCAGTTTTAATCTACATTTCATAACCATGCCCTCGGAAAAAATTACGGCTGTAGTTTCCCCTTGCTTTCAGCCGTTCGCAGTACCAGCACAGCAAGGCTGTTTTGGTTAGTGTTACAAGGCCAGATCAGTCAATCATCCAGACTGTTGCCCCTGCAACTACTGAAAAGGCTGCTGCCCCTCTTCAGGAACCACACGTTTGTCTGGCCTCTCAACAGATACCCCTCCGTTGTGGTTGTACCTACGGTACAGCCATCTGTATCGCTGAGGCACGCAAGCCTCCCCACCACAAACAACTCAGGTGAGACACATAGGGGTGTAAAAAGATGATTATGAATTATAATCTTCAGCTGCTGGCAGTTGCAATGGTGGCCTACTATTTTTGACACATGAATTTTGTCAGTAAAAACGTATTGAGCATCAGAAGAAATCGCAAAAGACTTAGCAATCTCAAGAATGACACTAACACTACAGTCAGATGTTGCCACTGCTCTAATCATGACTTCCCTGTCGCGGGCTACATGCACAACCACATCATGAATCAACGATTTTGCATAGGACTCTTTACATTCTAACGAGTGAAATTGCACTGGCATATGGACCCCTAAAAAGTGCAGCCAATGCTGTGTAAGACTGTCCACTTTGTTTGGGATTTATTAAAATGGAGCTTAGCTGCAACAAGATGCACTTGATGACACTAATATTTAATAAACAGAGCACACAGTTCACCGAGAAACAAGTCACTAGTGTTTGAGTGTGGTCACAACTGTTGCTACACGAGAAGAATAAAGTACTTTGCTGGTTACTAGAAACACTACAAGCAAGACAATGTATTTTAAAACATCAGAGATATACTTCCCATGTCTCTGGAGCCTTGTAAAAGTAGGTGAATGGTGGTGAGGGCATAGCAGTGGTCATCTTCACACATGGAACCTCATCCAGCATGTGCCCACTGACCCCTGTTTCTGGTACCTAAAGGATCCAGCACACTTGAAATGATCTATTATAATCAGTACATAAACATGTACACATCAGATGATTTTATGTAACATGGTTTCCTTCCCAGACAGCTTGATTTTATGATTCAAGTACTACACAATAAGTTCCACTCAACACTAACTGTGGGAAGATACAGCAAATAAACAACAATTCATGCAGAATAAGATGTTTGCTTGAAATACAAAAAAAGCTGTGAAACCCAAAACCCAAAGATTATACAAATTATTCATCCAAGAGGACATGCGCACGCCTGCCTGCCAGCGCGCGCATGCGCACGCGCACACGCACACACGCGCACACACACTTTCCAAATAACAAGACCAACAACAGTGACAAGCACAAATATTCAATACTTTATTTACACATTTGAACATAAAACAAAATACAACTTGCACCAACATTTGTTATGGAGTTTGCTAGTCTTGTCCTGTGTGTGACAGGACACTGGATTATTGTCGGGGAATGTCTGTGCTCAAATCTGCAATTACATAGGCAGCTGCAGCCCAAACTGCAGTGCACAAGTCAAGAACATGCGGATCTTCCACAGTCATCATATCTGCTGCTGAGTGATGGAACCAGAAATAATGGCCATTTGCATTAATTAAACTTGACCCAGGCACACCTGCATTTGTCCACAGGGCTATATCTGATCCAACATATGGCTGAGTACTAAACTGGGTGGCATTGACTGGCTTGAGAAGCCTGAAATTATGGGAAAAAAACACTTAATAACAGTAATTCAACAAAACATTATTAACTTTCAGTATGATGCAAAAGTGTCACACAGGCAGTTGAAGAAGTAATAGAAGGGTCGACTAAACAAAACACACACATCATGCAACAACAGTGCTTTGAAACCAGACACTATCCAAGTATAGTTAGTATGCATACTAGGGGAACTGGTAATATTATCCGAACATGTGCTTACTGATTTTAACTATAAAAATTTAAAACTTCATCACAGAACAAAATATGGAGATCACACTCAAATATCACAAGACAACACGTTTAAAGAACATGAACGGTGTGTTTCATAATATATTGTTACAAGGCCTTGCTCAATGAAGCATTTGTTCTCAAACATAGAATGATTTGGAAACTTGGTTAAGTGGAAGAATAAATCTCTCAAAACAATATCCAAATCAAAAAGAATAGAACAAATCCAAAACAAATCAGCCCCAGCGACTTTCCAAATTTCGTCTTTCTCTCCACCCCTCTTTCATAGTTTTTCCTGAAGAGTGATATTTTGGCCACAATAACAGAAAATTTCATCAATTTTGTTTTTAGTCATGGCTACCATGAAGGTTTTTTGTGAGATTGATGGATTTGCTAAAGCACAGATTTATGTGACCAATTATGTTTTCAGGCTTGTCACGTGTTTCCCCAAGTGAAATTTCCTGACATTTCCCTGCTTTCCAGACAAGTTTTAGCATTTTTCCCTGATAAATTTTGAGAGCTCAAGGATAAGTAAAGACAAAAGTTGACAAAAAATGTAAATACTTCTGTTTTTCTAAACATTTGACCAAAAATCTTAAGTACTAGAAGATCTTTTGTAATGAACTGCTTTTAGATGGAGAATGCAAACCAAGTGGTATATTTGTTTCATTAAGGCCACTGATGTTATTTTATTTCAATAAAACAAAACACATTTGGTGACAAAAATATGCATTTCATTGGAGTTGTAAGGCAGATTTAAAATACCTTCACTGATTTCAGAAATAGCCTCAAAAAAAGAAATGTAGAAGGCAGGGAAGAGTTATGTAAATCAACACTGTAGGTGACTGCCAATGAAATGTTGATTCTACTATGTTGGTTACTGCTGGTTATAGCCCACTGTGTTACATCTATTATTTTACAGGTATTGTGTGGTTTTTCTTTCAAAAAGTACATGAGTAGATAGTGTACAAACTTCCAGCAACTCCCACAATTTTCCTCTTCTTATTGTTCATACTTTCTAATTGATAAACTACTTTCAAAGTGCCAAAATGTACTAGAATAAATAAAATGTCTATAAAACACCACACTGTACAGTGTGCTTATGGTGAGACAGTCGCAATTCCTGAAATCCATCGCCCATGACCTCTGGCCTGCGGAGGAGTACCGCGGTCCTGGGTTCATAGATAAACCACAAAAATCAGCCACATTACGCTACACACAAACGGACCTGGCCTGTGGTCAGATTGGTGAGACTAGATCCGATGGGCAGGGCCTGCACATTATTGGGAAACGATGGGCTTCAGATTGGCAGGCCCGATCCATTACAGATATCCACAGAAATAGCCTACAGTTCTGGCCTGTCATAGAAGTCCAATCATGTGGCCAATTATTCAAATGTCACAGACACCATGTTGATGAAATGAGACCGTGGTGATCAATCCATGCAGTAGATAACTTGCACGAATACTCTGAGAATCAATACTAATGAAGATAGGTAGCAACTCACTGTAAAGATGATCGCCGAGCTGCAGGCAGGCACATAGAAAAGAGAATCAACCTCTCACAACAAAATTTTGGGCCATAGACTTTGTCAGAAAACGAGAGCACACACATTCACATAGTCACTCAGACACAACTCATGCACACATGAGCGCCATCTCTGGCTGTTGCATCAACAGACTCTGAGAATCAGATAAAAAAAACCACTCCTCACACCTCCCTGCCTCTCGTCAGCAGCTGCTAGGCTAGCAGCAAGAAGTGGTGGTGGCGGCACTGAGTGAAAGCTGAGGGGAGTGGTAGAAAGGGGAGAAGCAATAAGAAGGAGGGAGTAGGGAAGCGGCGCACGTACTCAGCTGCACCCAGCCAGCGATGATGCATGACATCTCCGTACACAAGCCATTTCATCTACTGAGACAAAAACAAGATTTTTAGTGTTTTTTTCCCCCCCTTCAAATTCCCCTGGTTTCCCTGACACATCTGAAGTTCATTGACATTCCCTGATTTCCAGAACTTGTGGCAACCCTGGTTTTTATACACCAACTGTAATATTCATTACAAGTAGCCATCGAAGATTTTGTATTAACTAACTGTATTAACAAATAACACCTCGTGTAGTCGTTGGATGCTCAGAATGCCAAGCGTCTATTCCTACACTCCAGCTGTGGACACAAGAAATGCACGGTATTCACGACAAACAAACAGCCCAACATAAATTACACATATATTTCCAGTACACGTGATTCCTTTTCTACTTGTTTAAGAATTTGATGTTAGAGACATGTGTTACAATGGTTCACATTCTCAAAACTGGCACTCAACAATTAGACCAAACAGCCATTCACCGTCATTATTACTCACCAAGTATGCAATAAAGACAATGCAAGCTCTCTACGAAAATCTCTGTGCATCATTGTGCCTTGGACCAAAGGCAAATTTGCTACCTCTTTCTTGCTGCATTAGTTGAATATATATATATATATATATATATATATATATATATATATATATATATATATATATATATATATACAAAGATGATGTGACTTACCAAATGAAAGTGCTGGCAGGTCGACAGACACACAAACAAACACAAACATACACACAAAATTCAAGCTTTCGCAACAAACTGTTGCCTCATCAGGAAAGAGGGAAGGAGAGGGAAAGACGAAAGGATGTGGGTTTTAAGGGAGAGGGTAAGGAGTCACTCCAATCCCGGGAGCGGAAAGACTTACCTTAGGGGGAAAAAAGGACGGGTATACACTCGCACACACACACATATCCATCCATACATATACAGACACAAGCAGACATATTTAAAGGCAAAGAGTTTGGGCAGAGATGTCAGTCGAGGCAGAAGTGCAGAGGCAAAGATGTTGTAGAATGACAGGTGAGGTATGAGTGGCGGCAA
The DNA here is from genome assembly GCF_023898315.1 of Schistocerca nitens. NCBI lineage: Eukaryota > Metazoa > Arthropoda > Insecta > Orthoptera > Acrididae > Schistocerca > Schistocerca nitens. Next base: position 162,589,542 of record NC_064614.1, on the reverse strand, counting down.
CTTGAAATTAGCGGAGATTGAGGCCTGGTGGATAACGGGAAGAGAGGATATATTGAAGAACAAGTTCCCATCTCCGGAGTTTGGATAGGTTTGTGTTAGTGGGAAGTATCCAGATAACCCGGACGGTGTAACACTGTGCCAAGATGTGCTGGCCGTGCACCAAGGCATGTTTAGCCACAGGGTGATCCTCATTACCAACAAACACTGTCTGCCTGTGTCCATTCATGCGAATGGACAGTTTGTTGCTGGTCATTCCCACATAGAATGCGTCACAGTGTAGGCAGGTCAGTTGGTAGATCACGTGGGTGCTTTCACACGTGGATCTGCCTTTGATCGTGTACACCTTCCGGGTTACAGGACTGGAGTAGGTGGTGGTGGGAGGGTGCATGGGACAGGTTTTACACCGGGGGCGGTTACAAGGGTAGGAGCCAGAGGGTTGGGAAGGTGGTTTGGGGATTTCACAGGGATGAACTAAGAGGTTACGAAGATTAGGTGGACGGCGGAAAGACACTCTTGGTGGAGTGGGGAGGATTTCATGAAGGATGGATCTCATTTCAGGGCAGGATTTGAGGAAGTCGTATCCCTGCTGGAGAGCCACATTCAGAATCTGATCCAGTCCCGGTAAGTATCCTGTCACAAGTGGGGCACTTTTGTGGTTCTTCTGTGGGAGGTTCTGGGTTTGAGAGGATGAGGAAGTGGCTCTGGTTATTTGCTTCTGTACCAGGTTGGGAGGGTAGTTGCGGGATGCGAAAGCTGTTGTCAGGTTGTTGGTGTAATGCTTCAGGGATTCCGGACTGGAGCAGATTCGTTTGCCACGAAGACCTAGGCTGTAGGGAAGGGACCGTTTGATGTGGAATGGGTGGCAGCTGTCGTAATGGAGATACTGTTGCTTGTTGGTGGGTTTGATGTGGACGGACGTGTGAAGCTTGCCATTGGACAGGTGGAGGTCAACATCAAGGAAAGTGGCATGGGATTTGGAGTAGGACCAGGTGAATCTGATGGAACCAAAGGAGTTGAGGTTGGAGAGGAAATTCTGGAGTTCTTCTTCACTGTGAGTCCAGATCATGAATATGTCATCAATAAATCTGTACCAAACTTTGGGTTGGCAGGCCTGGGTAACCAAGAAGGCTTCCTCTAAGCGACCCATGAATAGGTTGGCGTACGAAGGGGCCATCCTGGTACCCATGGCTGTTCCCTTAAAATAAAAAAAAAAAAAAAATATATATATATATATATATATATATATATATATATATATATATATATATATATATATATAGGGAAACATTCCACGTGGGAAAAATATATCTAAAAACAAAGATGATGTGACTTACCAAACGAAAGCGCTGGCAGGTCGATAGACACACAAACAAACACAAACATACACACAAAATTCAAGCTTTCGCAACAAACTGTTGCCTCATCAGGAAAGAGGGAAGGAGAGGGAAAGACGAAAGGATGTGGGTTTTAAGGGAGAGGGTAAGGAGTCATTCCAATCCCGGGAGCGGAAAGACTTACCTTAGGGGGAAAAAAGGACGGGTATACAGTCGCGCACACACACACATATCCATCCACACATATACAGACACAAGCAGACATTATGATGATGTGACTTACCGAACGAAAGTGCTGGCAGGTCGATAGACACACAAACAAACACAAACATACACACGAAATTCAAGCTTTCGCAACAAACTGTTGCCTCATCAAGAAAGAGGGGAGGAGAGGGAAAGACGAAAGGATGTGGGTTTTAAGGGAGAGGGTAAGGAGTCATTCCAATCCCGGGAGCGGAAAGACTTACCATAGGGGGAAAAAGGACAGGTATACACTCGCACACACACACAATATCCATCCGCACAAGTCTTTCCGCTCCCGGGATTGGAATGACTCCTTACCCTCTCCCCTAAAACCTACATCCTTTCGTCTTCCCCTCTCCTTCCCTCTTTCCTGATGAAGCAACCGTGGGTTGCGAAAGCTTGAAATTTGTGTGTGTGTTTGTGTTTGTTATTGTCTCTATCAACGTACCAACACTTTCGTTTGGTAAGTTACAGAATCTTTATATATATATATATATATATATATATATATATATATATATATATAACAGAAGGAAACATTCCACGTGGAAAAAATATATCTAAAAAGAAAGATGATGAGACTTACCAAACAAAAGCGCTGGCAGGTCGATAGACACACAAACAAACACAAATATACACACAAAATCCAAGCTTTCGCAACAAACTGTTGCCTCATCAGGAAAGAGGGAAGGAGAGGGAAAGACGAAAGGATGTGGGTTTTAAGGGAGAGGGTAAGGAGTCATTCCAATCCCGGGAGCGGAAAGACTTACCTTAGGGGGAAAAAAGGACAGGTATACACTCGCGCTCACACACACATATCCCTTTTTTTGGGAGAGGAAAGATTTCTCCACCAGACAATTGTTAGCCTCATTTCCATAATCTGCCACCACCATACCACTACTTTTAATACATCCTCACGTAGTTTTTTCGAAATTTTCCCGAATTTCTCCACCCTTTAACGTGTTTTGGCGGCAACACAACCACCTAACCTTTATGCACATCGTTTCTACCTACACTATTTCACCACAGGATCAACATAACCCAGCTCCAACCAACCCCTTTTCGCCTCTTTTCACACCAGATCTCCATTTGCTTTCTACTTCACCTTTATCTCTCCCCACATATTTTTATATTCATTTTCATTTCAGCCTCACGTTACACTTTCGACCTTCTAGTACCATGTCACCCGCACAACACCCCCACAACGACCCCATTAAGTTTTATTTACATTCCCTCCGCAGACATGCCTTCGCCCTAGCCAGATTACGCTCCCATATTCTATTTTCTCAGGCTTGTCTGACATTTGGCATTACCCCCAAAGGCCTCACACTTAAAGTTCCCATCTCTGGCTGCAACCCTTCCTTCCATCAGTCCCTATACCAGTTCCAAACTGAACAATCCATTGCCCTCACCCACCTAATCCTTCACCTACACATCAACTCAGCCAATGAACACACCCGTCAACTCCTATCCTTAATAAAAATCTTTCCTCTCCCAAAAAAAGGGATATGTGTGTGTGTGCGCGAGTGTATACCTGTCCTTTTTTCCCCCTAAGGTAAGTCTTTCCGCTCCCGGGATTGGAATGACTCCTTACCCTCTCCCTTAAAACCCACATCCTTTCGTCTTTCCCTCTCCTTCCCTCTTTCCTGATGAGGCAACAGTTTGTTGCGAAAGCTTGAATTTTGTGTGTATATTTGTGTTTGTTTGTGTGTCTATCGACCTGCCAGCGCTTTTGTTTGGTAAGTCTCATCATATATATATATATATATATATATATATATATATATATATATATATATATATATATATATATATATGATGCAGGCCTTGGGCATATGCCTACTATAGATGCTAAGTACTGACATTTAGCAACATTACAGTACAGCTATCAATTATTTATTCAAATTCAAGCAAGTTTCTTAAGAACTACAAAAGGATAGGAACACACCAATTAGTCACAGTTCCAAAGGGTTTTTATTATACTTGCATAATCCATCATCAGAGCATTTGAGTCAATTACCTTCCAACAAACTCACAGCAGCATATCACCACATGACTACTGGTGTATAAGCAGTTGTTCTGCCTATACACCAGTAAAGTCATATGCCAACATGTACTGCTTGAGTTTGTTGGATGGTAACTCAAGTCAAATTCACTGAAGATGGCTATCTATAGCTGAAATCTGGATAAGCAATAATAATAAAAAAACAATATGATTCTGACCGATTCCTCTGTTCCTATCCTTCCTTAGTAAACCTACTACTGCAAAGAGATGGTGGAGATATTATACTGAATGAGGAACTATCAACAGAGTTCCTCGTTCAGGCAGGAAGAGACTGAGCACACTCCCGGAGTACACAGAGCTTGTTTCGATGGGAAACCAACTTCCTTAGTATCAGTGACACACTTCACTGAAAACTGGGGGAAGTTGTATAGCTCACACAAAGATCTACTGTGAAATGAGAACTAAGTGAGGAAAATGTTTTATACTGGGTGGTATTCACAGAGCTCCCATCTGAATAGGAGGTGGGAAAACATAAGTTTCACAGGTGAGGTGTTTTCCATTAGCAATGACAACCCAACAAAGGTTTACTGACTGCATGGGAAAAGAATATCTAGTGAAGAAGTGGGAAGCTCTAGGTTTCCTGCACAGGCTGCATTTCTGTGAGAGGAGCAGGGGCACTTCATAGAATTGAGGAAAATCTGACAACATGCAATATACTCATATAGTGAAAAATGTGATGTTGTCTTCAGTGTTAATGCTATACAGTGAAAGAGAATTCACATTACAGGAAGGTCATTCTTCTGTTCTTAGGTCCACATTTGTTTGGTAGCAACTGTCCATCATGGACTGGTCGCCCCAAGCTGCTGATCCAATGGGAAACATTTGGACTCGGGTAGCACAGTCACTGTCAGATATCTGGCCACGATACCAACCAGCTACAGCTGATGCACTTTGGGACTGCATTCTTGAAGGCTGCGACAAAGTTCCCTCTTTTGGCATTATATCTGATGCCTCACAGATTCCATTCCAAGATGCATGACTGAAGTTAGAAGTAAGGGGGAATTCTGGACAAGTTACAAGAGCTTTATTTTCACAAATTACAGTCTGTCAGTCAGAGCCAGCTTACTTTGACTTGTAAAATCCCCTCTGCATCATTCCCTTTTTACTTTTTCCCTCCTTCATTACTCCCAATACTTATGTAACAGTTCCTTTTTTAATCCCCAGTTTTATTACCCATTCTTCATTCTGAGAACATGCTTCCCTTATCCCTTTTTCTCTCGCCTAAGATAAAAAGGAACTAAGGAAGACTGACACTTTTCAATACTTTATTTCGCACATCTACCCCCCCCCCCCCCCAACTCCATCCCTTCTCTCTCTCTCTCTCTCTCCCTCTCTCTCTCTCACATACACACACACACACACACACACACACACACACACACACACACACACACACACACACACAGCATGTAGTCTTCATTCATTCATTCATTCCTTTTTATTTAACTTTATTTTATTTTTTGAAATATTGACAATATTCTGTGAATGGCAATATCCTGACTTAGAACACTAGGTTCACCCATGATGGATTAATGTAATAATTTTTAGTTGCACCTGAAGCAGAGGCTGCTGCTCAATTAAAACCAAGCTTTACCTGGTGTCAGTGGTGTCTTCACTCATTAATAGCATATCAGTTTCTCCAGACAGCTATTTGAGACTTGTGGAGATTGGACAAGCAACATTTTGAGTATGGAAGGGCTGAAAGAATTACATGTCATTTCCCTGTGCCTGGGCATGGATGTTCATCAGCAGTTTTCGACTTCGGAAGTTATGTTGTGAGTAAGTGCAGAAATACAAGACATTACTATAGTAGCTACCACCTGTGATGACTGCCAAACAAACAGTGCCACCTATCCAAAAACATAAATCTTAAAATATTACAGGGGTTGATAGGAACTCGTGGAATTGACAAATCAGTTTTTATCCCTCATTGGGGACAGAAGTGAGGTTCTAGCAGCCAAATGGATGCAGATTTTTTTCAGTAGTATATCTGTAATAACTTTAAGTTGAACAAATATATTTCAAGGAAGACGCAATACATGAAAGTCACAGATCAAGTAAACAGAGTAAGACGTGTGTACACTTTAACAGTCAAATCATAACTGAGTCCAAGTCTAGCGGCCACTGGCTGGCTGGCCACTTACGTGGCGCTGCTGCTGCATGGCTGGCAGACAGCGCCGCATGTAGAGGACACGTGTAACTGGCGGTGGCACTTTGAAAGATCGGCGAGTCACAACAATATAATTTTATAAAAAACTGACATTTGAGATTCTTAGCTACTGACCAAAGTCATTTCGGGTATTGAAAGACTACAAGAATAAGATCTGTTTCTATGTGAGGGTTTTGAGTTTCATCACCAGTATTGGGCCCCTGAAGGCAAGTGTAGTTATTTAGTTCACAAGCACTGGACTTGACAATGGGAGCTACTGGTGTTGATTTGTAATCAGAAGTTTTGTTTTTCAAGGCTACCGCACAACTGGAATACTGCATTCAAGACACGTACTGGAAACAATCAATCTGTCTCCTCGTACTATTGCTTATTGGCTCTCCCTTAACTGAGTAAATATCGGTTGCCTAACTTTAACATAAGAGAATGACAAATAGATAGAGAGACTAGCAGTCCCCTAGTTGGAATTGCCATGGAAGAACTTGAGAAAGCCATTAAGAAGTTGAAAAATGCTAAAGCAAAAATTTTAAATGATATGAGAATGGAACAGATTAACATTCAGGCACCACAGGAAGTTCATTTCACCTATTAGCTGATTTACCCTTAAGTGACAAACAAACATGCAACAGATATTTCCTACATTTGCATCTTCTGGTCCTGTGACAACCGTCAATGCCCACCCGGTGAGCCACAAGTCTACATAAGGCAATTACGCTATTACAAGAAAAATTTATCAGTATACCTGGAATAACTCCCAACACTTGAGTTTCCCAATCTCACCTTCACCCATCAAACAAGGATAAAAGAAATTACCACCTTCATACTACTATCAACTCTGTAATAACCTGCATACATTAATTTTCCAAATTACTACCACAGAACTGGAAATGCATTATACAGGTCTCAATTTCACTGTCTCTACTTAACTCCCAGCTAAAACACTAAAATGTCATAAAAAATGTGAGCAACGAAAAATTCTGAATACCAATGTTCAAAGCATGAAAGAGTCAAGAGTCACACGAAACCAAGCATAACAGATCTCATTTTCCTTTTGACCACTAGTTATTTTAATGAAGTGCTGCCTTCAGTTAACAACAAAAGCTGCTTCTACATACAATTTTCCACATCTCTATCTTGAACTACAAAATTGGCGACCACCCAGTCACTGCTGGACAGCTACCTGCACTCAACTTCAGAAGTCGGAAACTGCTGATAAACATCCATGTCCAGGCACAGGGAAATTATTTTTAATTCCTTTGTCCTTCTGTATTATTTTTAATTCCTTTGTCCTTCTGTACTTCAAATGCAACTTGGCCATTCAAATCCATGATATGGACAATTTTGTCTTGCATATGTGCTCGTCTACGTGTGTCCGTGAATAATCATTTTTGACATAGTTGTTAAGACACTTGCTTGAATTTGGACAAATAACTGATAGCCATAATGTAAAGTTGCTAACTGCCAGAAGTTAGTGTCAATAGCAGGCATGTATCCAAGACCAAAGTCTTTAAAATGCATATACTAAATAAAAAGAAGAAGTCTGGCTGACCACCCTTAGCAGATGGAACAAAGCTGGTATGACAATGGTAGCAGATTTGATTTTGGTCCAAGGCATGATTATTTTCAGACAGTGTATGTGTTGTCTTTTTCTCATACTCAGTGAGTGATAATGGCTACAATAAAACACAGTGAATGACTGTTTGGCCTAATAGTCGAATGCAAGTCCTGAGAATATGAACCACTGTAACATGTGTGTGTCTAACATCGAATTCCTTAAACAAATCATATGTACTGGAAATATCTACTGCAGACATATATGTAACGTATGTCAGGCTATTGTTGTTGGTCCTAAATACCTTGCATTTATTGGGTCCAGAGCACAAGTCTAGCAATATTCCCACTTAACTGCTGGCAAGTGGATAAAAGATACCAAAACTCATAAATGTGCCAGATATGTGGCTTGTGTGGACAGCATGTCACTTTATCAGCACAGCTAGGCTCACATTGGAGGACAGTCCATGTGGTTGACACCTCCGACACCGAAATATAAATCAATGTCAGATCAACATATGTCTGACATAAATCATAAACCCCTTTGAGAACACCTCAGTTACAGTCAGTCAGCACCACAAGCATATTACAGTTAACCATAGGTCAATGGTTCGAAATTAATCCACGGCATGAGCAACGACATTCCGTGATGTGCTAGTTTTTTTTGCCTATGTTTATCTGTTATGTTTGTTACCAGCAATTAGTGTCCCACTACTTTTAAAAGGTCTGTCAAGACTTCTTCCACAGCTCTGTGTCCTGTACTACTGATGTCGTAAAGGCTGACCACATAATTGCAGCTCACCTCATCTTCTCCTCCATCTTCTCCTTCTGGTTTTTTCTTCCATGAGCAGTGAATCTGTTGTCAATTCATTTGTAAATAGCCCAACATATCCACACGATATTTACTGTGATTCAGAATTCCCATCAAGATATAAATCGTGCAGGATCAAAACCTGAATAATATTATAAACCTCATGAAGAAATTGGAAACTTTTTTGCCACAGATGTTTTTGTCGAACACCATTTCACAGCATCAACATTTGCACTGGATCCTACACAAGCATTTTAATAACGGGACTGTAAAGTCTGTCATTTTGCAGTCTTTTTTTTTAGTTAACTCATCCAAAAGATAAAAAAAGGAAACATACAGCATTGAACCCTGTATCTTCAGATTATCAATCCACTCTTCTAACTATCATAAATAGACGGAATAATAATCTCCTTGAACACACAAGACCATACGCTCAGGAAAGGTAATTTTGTGGCTTTAATCTTGATCTCAAAATGTGCAAAGTTAGCATTTCAAGTTGCATATACCATTTCAAATTGCATAAGACTTAAGATATGTGATCTTAACAGGGAAGGGGGGGAGGGGTGGTAAAACTGGTGCCTCTTTCTTAGTTAAGCCTGAATGGTAGAGTGTGTGGTGTGCCCTTATTAGCATGGCCTTGAAACTTTTCCAGCCTTTGCGTCTCATATTTGTTGGATGTGTGTGTGTGTGGGGGGGGGGGGGGGCATCACACCCTGGCCTGTTTTTCCTGCTGTTATTGCCAAATAGTCCAATTTTTCTGCTGTTTTGTCTACAGTGGCCCAGTTTTTTTTTTATTTCTGTTGAGTGTACATAGGAAGTACAGATTTTTTAGGTTTTTAGGACCAGTGTCTTCTACACAGCAGGAATTTAAAACACAATTATACACATAAATATCTTATACTGGTACCCTGACATTTCCCACCTCATCAGTGCATTACCTTCTCCTCAAATCAGATAGCAAAAAATCAGTATAAATAAGATTAGTATCTGACATTCCACTGAATATGATGTCTTGGGAAGAGGAACATGACTTGGGTTGGAGAAGGATGGCAAGAGAAGTCAGCAGTGTGGCTACTTTTTTAAAACCATCCTGTAATTTGCATTAAACAATGCACGGGCACTACCACAAATCTAAATCTGGATGACCACCTTACTCACACCAAATATGAGTCCAGTGTCTTAATCACTGAGCCTCCTCTCTCTCTCTCTTTCTCTCTCTCTCTCTCTCTCTCTCTCTCTCCCCTCCCCCCCCCCTTTTCTCCCTTTTTTAAAAAGGAAAATTCTGAGATCAACATATGGTTGATGACATATTGAAGTTTGGGTCTGCCAGTGAGTCATGCACAGATAGCTAAATGGTAAGGCGACCGCTTTCGATATTCGGGAAATACCGGTTCGAACCCCAGTCTGGCTCAAGTTTTTATTGTCATCACTCCATTCTACAGCTGATTCCAGTCATTATTCACAATTGCGAATTCATCTGATGTGTTTATTAATTATTGTGGTTGCCACAGTGCATCGTCATCAGAATAACACTGGCACTGCAATATCGTAATTCTGGGGGTCTGTTAATGTAGCAATATAATGTTCAGTTTAGTTTTCCTGTATCAAAATGAAAATTTCATTTGAATAAACTGTAAAATTACAAGGACTTTTAAAAGCTAGCCAATACCTTCAAAAAACGAGAATCAAAGTATTGCTGAGAAGACACATGTGACAGTAAAACTAACCTAGCTTTCAGAACTGTTAAATCCATCCTCAGGAAGGAAAGAGTCTGACAGACTTGGCGCTCGTTTCTAATGTTACCCAAACTATCCTTGTACCTCCCCCAAAGGAGGAACTAACAATCCAAAAGCTATGATAGTTTCTTTTACTTTTATGTATGTCTAAATATGTCTAGCAGCCATGGAATTTTGCATCTTCAAGGTAAGAAATGCCCAGATATTATGTTTCCTTGTAATTATAAAGTTTTTAGATTTTTATATTTGTGCTATGATCACCATCTGAAAAATTAATAATATGACTGGTTTCCTCTGTAACAGAAAACTAGGGATCCCAAACATCACAGACAGCAACACAAAGCATCACAAAACAGAACAAGAACCTCAAGCACTTGTTGCTGTCAATAATATTGATATAATTAGCATTCTTTGCTGTAGAGGCCAGGATGTATCAACAGTTAAAACTGATCTATATTACTAAACATCTAACTCAATTCATGCTTCAGAGTGCATGGTCCCAGTTGAACATTTCCTATTTAACAGCTTCCAGGGTCAACAAATTTGGTTTTTCAGTATTTCATATAACTGGCTGGGGTACCGGCTTCACTAGAGAGTTGATATGAGATTGTGTGATAGTTGGAATAAAAGAATAAACTGTAAAGTATAAGAGGTAAACAAATTATTGAAAACATATTCTGTTTACAATACTTGTTTATAAACAACATTTTCATTTTGTTATCCGCAGTATATACATACAAATTTTTTGATTTTTCTTTTCAACACCAAGTTACGTATAGTTGACCATGAGAGAAACAGCAGTCTTTGAGGTTGATGCCGCAATATTTTAAAGTCTGTCATTGTGCTTCGTTAACTGTCAAATGGTAGGCTAATTTGATTGGAAATTCTGGGGACAAATAGCATGTGTCCTTTGCACTTTCCAGTTACAAGCTTGGCTTCGATGATGTTATTCGATAGCTGTTTGATGATCATCCTTGTTCCATTAGACAGTTTTGGTGAGTTGAGATTTCTGAGTAGCATGATCAGAGATCTAATTTTAAGTAGAAGTCAGTATAATGGCATTCTTGGTACTTGCAAAGAGTAGAAATTCTGTAGGGAAGCTCACACTTTCTTCAATGTTTAGCATTGTGTCGATCAATTTGGATAGTCTCTCTTCATCAGGAATTTTCTTTTGAATATTGAAGTTGATATCATCAACAAAGTTACTTTTGGTTGCCAAAACTGCTCTTTCAAATAGTCAGTCCAGATTGGTATAGTTAACTCTTATACTTTCACAAGTATTGTAAATAGTTAGAACATGTTTTTAATAAAAAAAATTTACCTCTTACACTTTAGAGTTTATCCTTTTATTCCAATGACCACACAATCTCATTTCAACTCCCTGAGCAAAGCTGGGTACCCCAAATATAAGACTGTGTCACAATTCTTGATTCTTCAATCCATTCATTTCATTGTTCTTCAGTTTCTCTGCTTAAAGTATTCATTTGTTCGTTGGAACTCAAACTGCTTTGTGCTATTCATCTGTTTTGTTTTCTTGCTGTTCTTTTTGTTATGGCCATTCTGTTTCAGAACTGGTGAGCTCTCCTCCTCTTATGTTTGGGCATTGTCTAAATTAAAAATGAAATCAATTTTTTATTGACAAATACACTAATACACTTTACACACTTTTCACGCTTTATATTGAGTCACTGTATTACTTTGACTATTCACGCTTCACTGTTTGTTTTTATTGACTCACTGCACTACTTTTTTGGTTCCTCCCTTCATCACTGATAAGAAACTGATGTTCAACCCCATGACCGATCTTGCTTTATATACTCCTACCAATGAGTAGCCCTACCAGTGGCAAATTGCAGAAGATACCAAAAAGGCTTCAAATGGTTCACAATGTTCCAGAACATTCCACAATCTTCAAGAGTATTCTGAAATGTTCCACAGTGTTCTGGGATGTTCCCAAACATTCTGGAATCTTCCTGAATGTTCCAGACTATTCCCAAACATTCCAGAAAATCCTGGAACATCCTGAAATGTTGTCAGATGCTCTCAAATGTTCTGATATGTTCTTGAATATTCTCAAATGTTCTGGAATGTTGTGGAATATTCTGGAATGTTCTTGAAATTTCTAGAGGGTGAAACTTCCTTGCCCTTACATTGTCAAAAGCACACCCATCATCATCATCATCATTATTTAAGACTGATTATGCCTTTCAGCGTTCAGTCTGGAGCATAGTCCCCCTTATAAAATTCCTCCATGATTCCATATTCAGTGCTAACATTGGTGCCTCTTCTGATGTTAAGCCTATTACTTCAAAGTCATTCTTAACCAAATCCAGGTACCTTCTCCTTGGTCTGCCCCGACTCCTCCTACCCTCTACTGCTGAACCCATGAGTCTCTTGGGTAACCTTGCTTCTCCCATGCGTGTAACATGACCCCACCATCTAAGCCTGTTCGCCCTGACTGCTACATCTATAGAGTTCATTCCCAGTTTTTCTTTGATTTCCTCATTGTGGACACCCTCCTGCCATTGTTCCCATCTACTAGTACCTGCTAGAGTTGTGGCGATTCGTGAATGAGTCGTTCATTTGAACGACTCTAAATAAAGAATCGCAAGAATCGAATCATGATACGGACGAATCGTCGTTCAAAGGAATCGTAAGAACGATTGGGTGTTTCCGAGTCGTGACAATTCCAAGTTCCAACGATTCATCGATTCTTACTACGCTATGCTTCGAAGGCAACTTCCGAATCACGCCGAGTCGTGCCGAATGATTACGACCGCCAGATGGCAGTCAAGTGGAGCATGCGTGTGAACAAAGGAAGCTCGGAACGAACAAATGAAGTTCGTGGGCGAAATATTACTCGTGAAAACCAAGCTGACACTTGGCGGTGGCTAACGGGAACGAGCGTAAAGGCATTTCCCATTTACTATCCCTATATAGTATATAGTGCACATGCGCGGATTCGTATCATCCTACGTTTTTCTGTGCTCTTTCCTATTCCACAGCACCTTATATTTCATAATAAAGCAACTGTCAGCCTTCCCACACTCCAAATTTAGCTTAACTTTTGTTTCGGCGAAATACAAAGCATAGGTATTTTGCTTTTGATTTGTCTGAGAACTTGCTTCTGCCACTACTATATATGTGAGAAGACGACATACTTCTAAAGTGTAGGATACAGTCGTATACAGCGACATTACTTCACTGCTAATTTGCTAATTCTGTTACTTCCACCAGTGGTGCCACAAAATGGCTGTCGCACTAGACCAATATTACAGAGCCTATGTAGAGAGAATATAAGCTCTCTAACCAATACCTTTCTTGGCGGATCGCCGTGTAATACCGTCTTTAAACAAAAGCTTTTTAATTAATAATTTCAAGTTCGAGTTTTCGAATGTTATCGTGTTCAGATTCATATTAAATTTTAGTGAAGTAATGTCGCTGTATACGATTGAATCCTACTGTTTAGAAGTACGTCGTCTTCTCACGTAAATAGTAGTGACAGCTGCAAGTTCTCAGACAAAGTAAAAGCAAAATACCTATGCTTTGTATTTGGAAGAAATGAAAGTTAAGCTAAATTTGCTGTGTGGGAGGGCTGTCAGCTGCGTTACGGTATGAATTACAAGGGTGACGTGTACTTGGAAAGACATCTTAGCACAGAAAAACTTAGGATGATATGAGCCAAACCATGTCTGCCTCACTGCTAGATTTTGTTATTATAAAACAGACGTCTGCAGTTAGACACGTTCAAGCCACACAACCAAACTGGCGTACCACGTAATTTTGCACCACCTTTCGCACAAATCGACTTCTCTTTCCTGGCATACTGAAATAAAACAATAGATGCAATCAAATCAAACGTGACCTTTCATCAATTAAGGCATTACACGTATAAATCGAGAATCACACTTGTAACGTCATATGCAAGTTTACTCATAAATAAACTATTTCTGGTATATCTTATCATGGCACAGTTCGATTCTAACCCCATTGACAATTTGAGACATATCCTGCCATCTGTGAGTAAGATGTAGAACTTTTTGCATTCCGTAAGAATCGTGCCATTGCAGACTAGAATGAATCGTCAACGAATCGATTCGCAATGTCAGATTGAATCGTAGGAATCGAATCGGGAAAAAGAATCGTGTTGCCCAACTCTAGTACCTGCAATCATCCTAGCTACTTTCATATCCGTAACCTCAACCTTATTGATAAGGTAACCTGAATCCACCCAGCTTTCGCTCCCATACAACAAAGTTGGTCAAAAGAGTGAACGGTGCACAGATAACTTAGTCTTGGTACTGACTTCCTTCTTGCAGAAGAGCGTAGATCATAGCTGAGCACTCACTGCATTAGCTTTGCTACACCTTTCTTCCAGTTCTATCACTATGTTGCCATCCTGTGAAAATACGCATCCTAAGTACTTAAAACTGTCCACCTGTTCTAACTTTGTTCCTCCTATTTGGCACTCAATCCGTTTATCTCTCTTTCCCACTGACATTATTTTCGTTTTGGAGATGCTAATCTTCATACCATAGTCCTTAAATTTCTGATCTAGCTCTGAAATTTTACTTTGCAAACTTTCAATCCGCATATGCAAGACTGCTTATTTTGTGTTCACATATCTTAATCTCACCCAGCCAGTCTATTGTTTTCAACATATGATCCATAAATAATATGAACAACAGTGGAGACAGGTTGCAGCCTTGTCTCACCCCTGAAACTACTCTGAACCATGAACTCAATTTACCATCAACTCTAACTGCTGCCTGACTATCCATGTAAAGACCTTTAATTGCTTGCAAAAGTTTGCCTCCTATTCCATAATCTTGTAGAACAGACAATAACTTCCTCCTAGGAACCCGGTCATATGCCTTTTCTAGATCTATAAAGCATAGATACAATTCCCTGTTTCACTCATAACACTTCTCCATTATTTGCCGTAAGCTAAAGATCTGGTCCTGACAACCTCTAAGAGGCCTAAACCCACACTGATTTTCATCCAATTGGTCCTCAACTAATACTCGCACTTTCCTTTCAACAATACCTGAGAAGATTTTACCCACAACGCTGATTAAAGAGATACCGCTGTAGTTGTTACAATCTTTTCTGTTTCCATGTTTAAAGATTGGTGTGATTACTGCTTTCGTCCAGTCTGATGGAACCTGTCCCGACTCCCACGCCATTTCAATTATCCTGTGTAGCCATTTAAGACCTGACATTCCACTGTATTTGATGAGTTCTGACTTAATTTCATCCACCCCAGCTGCTTTATTGCACTGCAATCTATTGACCATTTTCTCCACTTCCTCAAATGTGATCCTATTTCCATCATCATTCCTATCCCATTGTACATCGAAATCTGAAACATTACTGATCATATTTTCACCTACATTGAGCAACTCTTCAAAATATTCCCTCCATCTGCCCAAGGAATCCACAGGATTCACCAGCAGTTTTCCTGACCTGTTCAAAATACTTGTCATTTCCTTCTTACCCTTTTTTTTTTTTTTTTTTTTTTTTTTTTTTTTGGGTTTAAGGGCGCTCAACTACTGAGGTCATTAGCGCCCAGTCACTGTTGTTAGAGCACAGGGAATCTAGTAAAACTCAAGAGGAGGGGGGGGGACACCAGAAAGACCTAACAAAGATGTAGATAAAATAAGTAAAAAGGTTAGATGTCTTTGGACAAGCCAATCAAAGTTATAAAACGCAGAACACAAGCAGCTCCTCGAGCATCATCAGCTAAAATATCCGGTAAAGTAGATGGCAGGGACAGGACAACACCAGATTGACTAAAGTGGGGACACGACAATAAAACATGGCGCACTGTTAATGCCTGACCACAAGGGCACTGCGGGGCTGGGTCACCAGAGAGCAGGTAGCGGCGGCTAAACCGGCAATGCCCAATCCGCAACCTGGTCAGAAGGACCTCCTCTCGCCGAGATGGTCGGGAGGAGGTTGTCCAAGCAGTTGGGAGCGGTTTTACTGCCCGGAGCTTGTTTCCTTGGAGGGATGACCAAGCATCCCACCACAACGACACAAGCCTCTTACAAACAACCCCACGAACGTCAGATGACGGGACACAATGGGAGGCTGGCCGAGGCAGGAGGACTGCACCCTTGGTTGCAGCATCCGCAGCCTCATTCCCAGGCACTCCTACACGTCCGGGAACCCACAGAAAGCTGACAGGAGAACCATTATCAGCGAAAGAATGGAGGGACTGCTGTATCCGTTGAGCCAAGGGATGGACCGGATGGGGAGCTCCAAGGCTCTGAAGAGCACTGAGTGAGTCAGAGCAGAGTACATATGATGAATGGCGGTGGCGGCGGGCATACTGAATGGCCTGATGGAGAGCAAAAAGCTCGGCCGTAAAGCTGGAACATTGGTCGAGGAGCCGGTATTTAAAGGTGGCGGCCCCGACGACAAAGGCACAGCCAACACCATCGACAGTTTTGGAGTGAGCTGAGGTCGAGATAAATATGAACCGGAGCCTGGAGCCAAAGTGGTGTCGGGCTCTCACCCTCTCTGAAGGTGGTAGGGAGGGGCAAAATCCAATTGTCGAAGCAGGCGACAGAAGCGGACTCCGGGGGGCAGCAGGGCAGAGACATACAACCCGTACTGAAGGTCGAGAGAATCGGCGAAGCAGGACTGGTAAGAGGGGTGGTCGGGCATAGACAACAGCCGGCAGGCATACCGACACAGCAGTACGTCGCGCCGGTAGGTCAATGGTAATTCGGCAGCTTCAGCATAAAGACTCTCGACAGGACTAGTGTAGAAGGCTCCGGTCGCAAGACGTAACCCCCGATGGTGGATGGAGTTGAGACGGCGTAAGAGGGATGGCCGAGCAGACGAGTAGACGAAGCTCCCATAATCCGGCTTCGATCGGACTATGGACCGATACAAGCGAAGCAGGACAGTGCGATCCGCTCCCCAAGATGAACCACTAAGAACTCTGAGGACATTAAGGGAACGTGTACAATGGGCCGCCAAATAAGAGACATGCGGAGACCAACAAAGTTTCCTGTCCAACGTGAGCCCTAGAGACTTAGTTGTTTCCACGAATGGGAGAACAATGGGACCGAGATTTAAGGATGGCGGAAGGAACGCTTTGTATCGCCAAAAGTTGATACAAACCGTCTTCTCTTCAGAGAACCGGAAGCCATTTGCCACGCTCCATGAGTGTAGACTGTCTGGACAACGCTGAAGGCAGCGCTCCAGGAGGCATGTTCTCTGGGCACTGCAGTAGATCGCGAAGTCATGGACAAAGAGAGAGCCTGAGACATTAGGTGGAATGCAATCCACAATTGGATTGATCGCGATGGCAAAAAGGGCTATGCTCAAGACGGAGCCCTGAGGCACTCCGTTCTCCTGGAGGAAGACGTCAGACAATATGGAACCCACACGTACCCTAAACTTTCGATCCGTTAAAAAGGAACCAATAAAAAGAGGCAGGCGACCGCGTAGGCCCCACCTGTGCGTAGTGCGGAGGATACCTCCTCTCCAACAGGTATCATAAGCCTTCTCCAAATCGAAGAACACGGCTACCGTTTGGCGCCTTCGCAAAAAGTTGTTCATGATGAATGTCGACAAGGTCACAAGGTGGTCAACAGCGGAGCGGCGGCGACGAAAGCCGCATTGGACATTGGTAAGTAGCCGTCGAAATTCAAGAATCCAAACTAAGCGAGCATGAACCATGCGCTCCATCACCTTACAGACACAGCTTGTAAGAGAAATGGGGCGGTAACTAGAAGGAAGGTGTCTATCCTTCCCGGGTTTGGGTATAGGAACAACGACGGCATCACGCCAACGCATGGGGACCTGACCTTCGGTCCAGACGCGATTGTAGGTACGAAGAAGGAAGCTTTTGCCCACCGGAGAAAGATGTGCCAGCATCTGAACATGAATGGCATCTGGCCCCGGACCAGAGGACCGGGACAGTGCAAGCGCACGTTCGAGTTCCCGCATAGTAAAGGGGGCATTATAAGTTTCCAGATTCAGCGAGTGGAAGGAAGGTCGCCGAGCCTCTTCTGCCTCTTTCCTGGGAAGGAAGGCAGGGTGGTAATGGGCGGAGCTTGAAACCTCCGCGAAAAACCGGCCAAAGGCGTTGGAGACAGCCACAGGATCAACGAGGACCTCATTACCTGAGGTCAGGCCAGGTACCGAGGAGTGGGCCTTAATGCCCGACAGCCGGCGCAGGCCACCCTATACGACAGAAGAGGGAGTAAAACTGTTAAAGGAGCTGGTGAAAGAGGCCCAACAAGCTTTTTTGCTGTCTTTGATGACTCTACGGCATTGCGCTCGGAGTCATTTGTATCCAATACAATTCGCCAACGTAGGATGGCGGCGAAAGGTGCGTAAAGCACATCATCGAGCACGGATAGCGTCTCTACAAGCCTCGTTCCACCAGGGGACGGAAACACGACGTGAAGAAGAGGTAGCACGAGGAATGGAACGTTCGGCAGCATTGATGATAACAGCCGTGAGGTATTCGACCTGACTGTCACAACTGAGAAAATCGTGGTCCGGAAAGGTCGCCAGGGAGGAGTAAAGTCCCCAGTCAGCTTTCGGTATGTTCCAGCTCGAAGGACGTGGGGATGGGGTGTGGTGCAGGAGACGAACGACACAGGGGAAGTGGTCGCTCGAATAGGTGTCAGAAAGGACATACCACTCGAACCGACGGGCAAGAGTTCTAGAACAGATCGAGAGGTCCAAGTGGGAGTAGGTATGAGTAGAGTCCGAGAGGAAAGTCGGGGCGCCAGTATTGAGGCAGACAAGATTGAGATGGTTGAAGACATCCGCCAAGAGGGAGCCTCTTTGACAGGATGCGGGAGAGCCCCAAAGGGGATGATGGGCATTGAAGTCGCAAAACAATAAAAACGGCGGAGGAAGCTGAACAATCAGGTGCATCATGTCAACCCGACGAACTGCGGATGATGATGGAGTGTGGATGGTACAAACTGAAAAAGTAAAAGCAGAATGAGTAATACGGACAGCTATTGCTTGGAGTGGGGTGGTCAATGGGATGGGATGGTAATAGACATCGTCCCGAACGAGCAACATGACCCCACCATGAGCTGGGATACCGTCCACAGGGGTGAGGTCATACCGCTCCGAGGTATAGTGGGGAAAGGCTATACGGTCAGTTGGGCGCAACTTGGTTTCCTGGAGACCAAGGACGAGCAGACAGTGCAGGCGGAGGAGAAGTTGTAATTCCTCCCGATTAGATCGAATACCTCTTATGTTCCAATGTAACAAGGCCATCGCTAGTCAAAAGAAAAGGGGGGAACGAGACGGGGGAAGAGCTGGTCACCTTGACGGCCGCGGAGGGCCAGGTTTCGAGGGAACAACGCTACAACCAGCGGGAGGCGGATCCTGTTCCATCGAGTCGTCGCCAGCTGCGGCCGCTGTCCCTGGTGGTGTAGGAGGGGCAGCATCATTTGCCGACGAGAGGCCAGCTGAGCGCCTGGCAGCAGAGCTTCCCGGCGAAACTGAGGACGGCCGGGAGCAGCGACTCACGGATGGAGTGTCAGACGAAACGCGCTGGGGTGGAGAGGGGGATAGAGACTTCTTCTTGGGGGCCTTCTTGGAAGTCCGAGGAGGCACAGGGGTGGTGGGCTGGACCCGAAGAAGGTCCTCACGCGCGGGGTCCATTTTGGAACGTCGGACCTCAGAAGCTGGGGTCCGGAACGTTTCCCCGATGGACGCCTGAGAAGAGGATCGCTTCTCAGGTGGCGGGGGGCGGGGGGGGGGGGGGAGGAGGAGGAGGAAGGGTGGCCCCTGGGGCAGAGGGGGCGGGGGCCACAGGGGAGGAGGATTTGGAAGGGAGGGATTTGGGAGGCGGAGGCAGAGACCCCGGATGGGGAGAGGAGGCGGAGGGGGGACAGGATAGGGGTGAGGATACCGTGGAAGGAGGGAACACAACTGAGGCAAACGAAGTGGTCAACGGCACGGGATGGAGGCGGTCATACTTCTTCCTGGCCTCAGAATAAGAGAGACGATCCAAAGTTTTGAGTTCTTGTATCTTCTTCTCCTTCTGATATGCGGGGCAGTCTGAGGATCTAGGCGAGTGGATGCCAGGACAATTAACGCACCGAGGTGGTGGGGTGCATGTATGTTCCTCACGAAGAGGACGTCCACAATCGCCACAAAGGGGCTCAGCCTCACACCGTGACGACACGTGCCCAAAGCGCAAACACCGAAAACAGCGCATAGGAGGCGGGACGTAAGGTCGCACGTCGCACCGGTAGCACATCACCTTGACCTTCTCCGGGAGAACGTCCCCCTCGAAGGCGAGGATAAAGGCCCCGGTGTCGATGCGACGGTCTTTGGGGCCGCGCTGGACTCGCCGGACGAAATGCACGCCTCGGCGCTCCAGGTTGGCCCTGAGCTCCTCATCAGATTGCAGCAGGAGGTCCCGATGAAAAATAACCCCGTGTCCTATTTAGTGCCAGATGCGGGACAATGGACACTGGGATATCCCCTAGGCGGTCGCACGCCTGGAGCGCCGCCGACTGTGTGGCGGAGGTGGTCTTTATAAGAACGGACCCCGAACGCATCTTACTGAGAGCCTCGATTTCCCCGAAGATGTCCTTAATGTGCTGAACAAAGAACATGGGCTTGGAGATGGCGAACGTCCCCCCATCGGTTCGAGAACAGACCAAATAGCGGGGGAAGTACTTCGCCCCAAGCCGGCGGGCCTGTCCCTCCTCCCAAGGAGTGGCCAAGGGGGAAAGGGCAGGAGAACCAGAACTAGAGACAGTACCTTTCCGTTTGAAAGACTCGGCCGCAGAGCGACCTGATATGTGTTGACGTTTCATATGCGAAACGTCCACCCCAATACCACCCACTCCGACCAGGGGCTCTTCCCCACGGGCGCCACCCAGCCTCAGCAAGGGCCACCTGGCAGGATGACTGTTGCCGGGAGTCCTGATGCCCCAAGAAGATGGGCATCTACTCCTTGGCCGACGTGGGGAGGGTGCAGCTCAGGTATCGGCAGTACGATCCCTGTGTTGTCAGGGGGCTACAACCTAGAGGGTACATGACGACCCCACCACAACGGGCTGGCTACCGTGCTGGATTTCTGGTGCCATGGAAAGTCCATCATGATCGTAGGTGCAGATGGGGACGCACTATGGGCGTAACTTGTACAACCCATCAGGCGTTGAGGCCCAATTTGAGGAATAGTGGGTATGGTTACAACGCCGGTACAATGCTGAGTGCCAAGGTCTTAGTGCACTGAGGACCAGTGGTACACCACGTAAGGCGTCCTTCCCCAAAAGGCTCGTACTTCTGTAGAATTTCGAAAAATGGAGGTCAAACCTCAAGGGGGACCATCACATGGAAGCCCAAAACGGTTGAAACTCCTTTTAGTCGCCTCTTACGACAGGCAGGAATACCTCGGGCCTATTCTTACCCCGGACCCGCAGGGGGTACCTTCTTACTTCCCTTTCGAAGACTGCTAATTACACTCCAGAATGGTTTTCCAGCAGCTTGACCCAAAGTCTCCAACCTGTTTCCAAAGTCTTCCCAAGATTTCTTCTTGGATGCTGCAATTATCTGTTTGGCTTTGTTTCTTTCTTCAACATAACTTTCTCTGTCTACCTGAGTTCTAGTATGTAGCCATTTTTGATATGCCTTCTTTTTCCTTTTACAGGCTGCCCTGACTGTGTCATTCCACCAAGCTGTTTGCTTCATCCTACCTTTACACACTACTGTTCCAAGACATTCTTTGGCCACTTCTAGTACTGTGTCCCTGTACCTTGTCCATTCCTTTTCCAATGACTGTAATTGACTACATTCAACTAACTGGTACCTCCTGAGAGCACTGTTATGAACTGGTGCCTGATTTCCTTATCCTGAAGTTTCTCCACTCTTATCCTCCTACATAAAAGCACACCCTTCAGGTAAAAATGAGAACCTTCTTCATGGATGGGGGATAGAGGGCTACCAAATCGCATAACTCCCTTGATTGTACCGGGACTTGTTTCTGAGTTTTAGTGGCACACTCATTGTACACTTACTTTTATAATACAAAAAAATATACTGACGATTACTGAACAAATTTAACAATTTACAATGCTGACATAAGAGTTACAATCATATGTTGAGGGTTTGACACAATAAGACAAGTACTGCAGTCAGAAACTGTTTTTGTGTCTTGAGGCAACATAATTCATTGTGCACAAATTACCCAGCTATAGTCAGCCGGTATTCAGGAATGAGAGCTCTTAGCGACTGTAGACAAAGTTTACATATAATTTCAAACCTTTACAAAACTATTTCTAGCTCACACCCCCACAAAACAATGAAAGGCATGTAGTTTAACACTTACTACATTTTCACTGCTCATGCATTAAAACTTTAGCATCAGCATGACATTCTAATTTACTACTCATTTACTACTAAACCTATTTACAATACATTTTACAGACAGTATCCATATATATCACTGAAAATTATATCATTGTACAAAACGTAGTTCAGGAGACAAGATGCCATAAACATTGAGATGCATGAAGAACTAGCTTTTGTTTGAAACAGAGTGCAAATTGCCCAAACTATATTCATCCAGTGTTTCATAATGACAGCACCTGGTCACTTACAACAAACTTTAATGATGATTTCGAACCTTTTCTGAACTACTTCTCATTTAGATGCTTAACATTCAATATATAACATGTTAACTCATTCATAAAGTAATTAGACATTTAAAGCTGCTTCATACAAGGAGTTATGTAGGTTGGCAACAATAAAATATTTTTCGTGAAAAGATCTCGCCATAATGAAAAATGCCTTTGCTTAAATGATTGTCATCCCAACTTGCTTATCACATTCCGTGACACTCACCACCCCCCTGGTTTGTGATAATGCAAGAATGTTTTCCATGTCCTCCATTAATTCTATCTGGTAAGGAGCCCATACAGATCAGTAGTACTCCCACCTTACTCTATGAGAAGTCTCAAAAGCAGCAAACACTTCTCTGCAAAGTGGAAGATTCATTCTAGAAACAATGTGGCTGTGGCTAAGTCAGTTCTTTGTGATATTGTTTATATGGCACTGTAAGACACAAACAACAGCACAGGCACAATGAAGCAAAGTTTATTCTTTTTCCTAAACAAGTGAGCAACAGTTGAGAACATAAGACGCAAACACAGAAACAATCCAGGTACTGATACAAGCAGCTGCTGACAATAAGTAAGAACACCATACAACGATGAGTGCCTGCTCCACTGTGCTTATAAAGAGGATCACTGCAGTAGACAGCACAGTAGATGCAATGCCATGTGCACTAGTCATGTGGCCCACTGCAGACAGTCTGGCATAGATGCCATTGATGGAATATTCTAAGTGTGGCTAGCCAATCGTGCATTCCCCAAGTATTACGTACAGGGCTATAGCATCCTTCAGGGCTATAGCACCCTTCTCCCCTTGGGGAAATGGCGGTCCACTGATTCAGACATTGTGATGACTGTTGAAACATACATGGTCTCTGCAGCAGATGCCGCAGGCGATGATGGCAGTAGTGGGAGGAGATTCCAAGCTGGAACTGGTGAGTACAGATGAAAGTTGTGTGACTACTGACATGCACAATGGTCACTCCCCCACGATATAACATAACAATCGACCGGCGATAAGGCTGCTGATAGCATCTTAGCATCCAGTTCCACAACATAGAGGAACGGCACTGACACTGAAGGCACCACTCACTCAGTCAGAGCAATTGAGGATGTCGGTGTTGAAAGGCCCGAAGGCACTGGCTCAGCCCATGACAGTGAAGCATTGCAAAAAGGGCCAGCGGCAGGTACCTGGGGGCTGGACACCAGATCACAGGCAGGAGGCCACATCCATAAGGAGGACATGTCTGCCCCCCCCCCCTCTCTCCAGCAGGACTGCCCCACAAGCCCAGGATGGTGCAGTGCTGAAGGTGATGTACTGTTATGTCGAGAAACGAAGCGGAAGAATTAAACAATGAAACCGAGGGCTTGTGGACAGTAATGAGGTGGAAATTCTTCCTTTTCAACTTCTAAGTTGTGCTGCTGGGCAGCATTGAGCGATTCTGACACGTAAGCTATCAGACGTTCAGAACCATCCTCGTAGCGATGTGCAAGAGCAGCCCTAAGTCCATACTGAGAGGCGTCTGTAGCCTAATCCAGATGGCCAAGATGAAAAGCAGCCAAACAACAAGGAGAACATAATTTAGATTTCAAAAGCATGAATGTGAGCTCAAAGGCCAGTGTCCACTGTAAAGAAACATTCTTGTGGAGGGAATCGGCCAATGCAGTTACACCCAGAGTAAATTTGTGATAGTAAGTAATATTACCTAAAAATTCTTAGATTTCTTTGACATTTGTAACATGTGCCACAGCTGTAGCAGCAGTCACAAGGTGATGTAAATGCTTAAAACCATCCTGAGAAATCTCAAACCCCTGATACACAATGGATGGTTGAAAAAGTGTGCATTTCAACCCTGCAGTATTTAAGACCCATGAACAAGGTGTGTAAGTTATGTAAATGCTCTTCCGTGGATGCACCCATCATGATAATGTCATCAAGATAGTTAATGCACCCCAGTATGAACATGTCAACTATTCCAAAATATACTGCAAAGTCATGTGGGCACTAGCCACATGGAATGGGAGGCACTGATATTGGTACAACGTAAAGGATGTGTTAATCACAAGGAGCTGTTTAGAATCCTCATCCAGCAGAACATGTAAATGGGCTTCAAATAAATCAGTTTTGGCGAAAAAAGGTCCCTGGCAAGCTTAGCAAGTAACTCATTTGGAGGGGCAAAGGGAAGGTGTCAATGATAGATTGAGCATTAACTGAAACTTTAAAGTTTCACAGAAGCGAAGCTGACCAGTTCGTATTTTAACAATCACAAAGATCTGGGGTAGAGGCAGTGGGGACTGGGCGAGTTGGGGGGGGGGGGGGGGGGGGGGGAGGCAGTTACCAGTTACACCACTTACTCGATGTATTAGGCTTTATGAGCCCCGACAACATCAACCTATCAAGTTATGATTGCACTTAATCACACAAAGCCACCGGAATAGGGCATGCACAGGAAAAGTGCGGCCACACCATAGGTTTCAGGCTAATGTGGGCCGCAATATTAGTGCCACAATCTAAACCACCCAAGAAAAGAGACGAGAACTCAGAGCAAATAGAATCCAACTGCTCTTAAGGGACCTACTCGGAAACTATGTGCACCGTTTCCGAAATGGATAAACCAAAGCATCCAGACCAAACAAATTTGCAGTACCAGCATCATCCACTACTAAAAAGTCAAGGAACAAACCACAGATTTATATATGGTAGGAGCTGTAAATTTCCACTAAACTGGAATATGCTGCTTGTTGTAACTCACTAAACATCAAGTAACCGGAGACAATGCCAAATCCCAAATCCACCTAAGTTTGTGAGTTCAGTAAAGTCGCGTCTGCACTCATGTCCACTTGTAGGCTGAGCACTTTGTCCATCACTAGCATCTCAATAAACAGTTCATTATGATTCGTAAGCACTGGAGATACACAATTAACATCCACGTCCATATCTGGAGGAGGGGGCTGGGAATGACACATGGATGCTTTACGTCCTTTTCTACAGTTGTCGCAAGTAGCCCAGCCAGATTGCTCGAAACAGTATGGTCAAGATGTGAGCGCAGAGCACTGCTGTTGCTGTGGTTGTCACGGCTACTGCTTTGAATGTTGCAGTCCAGTATGGCATGGAAGCCGTTTTTGTATGGCTGCCACATCATCCTCCCACTGAGAAATGACCAACGCCTGATGACCCGGAACAGGCACTACCATGCTGATGTTGCACCAAGCCTCAATCTGATCACCAGCAGCTTGAGATGCCTAAAAAGACTGATCAATATTTAACGCTTCAGCCAAAGATGGATTCTTGCACTATAGCAGGCACTGATGCACCTCCTTGTCATGAGCCAACTGAATGATTTCATCATTGACCATAGAATCAGCATAGGAATCAAGATGAGCATCAGTAACAATCCAACATTTCCAACTGTGACCATGGAGTTCAGATGCCTGGACCCAGTAGGAATGGTGGACTGTTTATGACATTAGAATCTACATAAGCTGCAATGACATGCACGCATTTATGGTGATAAGTGGACAACTTACGTATTTAATTGAACAAAAGCAATGCAGATTGCTGGAGTAGGGATGGCGAAACAACTGTTAGATGCAAGGCGAAATTTAAGAAAGGAAAAGCCATTTCTTTTAAGCTTCCCAGTCCTTGGCCAAATCAATGTAAGGGGGAAAAGGTGGTGGTACACAGACGGTGTTGAAACCTGTATATCAATGTGACCGACAAGTTCATGATAGCAACCATTAGAGCCTTCTGCTGCTTGAGGAGAGATCAAAGCACAGCCTCTGTGAATAGAAGAACTGAAGGAACGACCAAAGAGACTGAGCACATATGAGTGAACACCACACTCATTGCCAATTGTGTCGTACTGTAAGGCACAAAAACGGCCACAATGAACCTAAGTTTTTTCTTCTTCCACATACAAACAAACTATAGTTGAGAACATAGACACAAACATAGAAACAATGCAGATAATGATACAATAAGTAAGAACACAATATGAGGACGAGTGCCTGCTGCATTGTGCTTATAAAGAGGAGGGCTCCGGTAGATGGCTTTGCGGGAGGCACAAGTACTGTGGCCCAATACAGGCAGACTCTGGTGGCATACCCGCCCAAATGCCATTGGCAAAATATTAGGAGTGTAGCATGCCAGTGGCCTGGTGCTGCGATGCGTATTCAAGTATTACATACAGGGTATTAGCATCCTTGCTCGCTGGAGTGCTAGTCTCACTTAAGAGTTTCATTTGATATTGCAAACCAGGAGGCAAGTACTGACAAAATTGACCATAGGGAGAGAATGGGTCCCAAATTGTGCCTGGATAGCTGAAACAGTGAGAGCATTATCCACGAAAGGTGAGGTTCCGGGCTCAAGTCATATTCTGCCACATGCCTTATCACGCAAAAAATTTCAAAATGTCACACACTCTGCTACAGAGTGATAGTTTCATTCCGGGTTTCTATCACATTTATGTGATTATCAGCTGCTAAAAGCCTCAGCTACATGGTAATAGATTGTCTTTACTCCTTCCATTAACTGTGAACAAAGATTTACATGTTGTGGAACACTATTTTTATTTTATGTTTTGCAAAGATGACAACATATATAAAGGTAACACAGCAGTAGTTCAAGGTCATCCAGTTCTTTTTGCCATGTGCTGCAACACTACATTTGAAGAATCATACTTCAGCTGAGCAAAATCAGTTTGAGAAAAGCAGCAGGGACAGCAACAGGAAAGTAACAGCAGAAGTAATGTACATGGAGAACATTGAGATCTGACCCTCATCCTCAGAGCACATCCCCTGGTCTGAGTATATCCTCCCTCAAGACAAAGACAAGGGTCACTACAGTGTATGAGCCAGGTTCAAATTGCAAACATCTTAGCTTCTGACTTCAAACTTCCTACTCCAAAGAAGCACTGGAGTTTGACAACCTAACATTTGTTTAATGTTCTATCTTTTCCCCGAACAAGTTGGGTACCAGCTTATCCTTTGAACCATGTATAATGTTTGTTAGTAACACAAAACAGAAACTCAATTAAAACATGCATAACCTACATTCTATTCCTACTTACAGTAAGAGACACTTACTTAAGTACTTCTTGAAGAATGCATCCAGCTTTTTCAGAACCAGAAAACGAAAGTCCCATTGGTAGGAATGTGCCTTCGTCTGATTCCATCACATAATCTAAGTTTCTAGTCTCATTTTTGTGGGCTTTAACATAAGCTTGTGCTCCTATCAGTCCCTCTTCTTCAGCAGTCCACAATATACACCTGGAGAAAATTCTTAACTAAAGCCATAGTAGTTATACACAGTAATACATTTTATGTAAGCCAAGTTTACTATGCAAATCAATGTGCAAAAATAATAGCATCTATAATTTTTCCCATGTTAATTGAATTAACTTCACCGGCATGAAATGAATAGAGGTAATGTAGAAAAAATCAACAAAGATGCGATAACAACAGCTACGTCCAGCTACTTTTGCACTTTGTATAATTGCTTATCTTGAGCAAATGTATCAACCTTCTGATAAATTTTGCACATTTCCACTCACTAATTCATACAGAATAATTTTCTTAGGTAACTCATCACTTAGAAAAAAAAGTACTGATTGCACAAAAGCAAGCAATAAGAATAATATGTGATGTTCATCCAAGAATGTCATGTAGGTACCTCTTAAAGGAACCAGGTATTTTAGCTGTGCTATTAAAATTTGTGCTTTCTGAGAAATTCGTAATAAATAATCAGTCACAACTTGAGAAGGACATTGATGTACATACCTACAATGCCAGAGGGGAAAATTACCTTTATTACCCATTGTTAAAGCTGTCAGCGGCAGTGGCAGAAATAAAAATTTTGATCATTTGCCCAATAATATAAAATGTCTGACAGGCAGCAAAGCAAGTTTTAAATCTAATTTAAAATCATTTCTCCTGGACATCTTCTATACCACTGACAAATTTCTACTTAAAAAATTAGCAGCCAGTAAAAAAAGGCACAGAGAGAACTAATATTTAAGTTTAGTTGCATGAATAGGAATAAAATGGTAATGTGTTCATTAATGTTAACACTAATCATGTGTACATATCCTGTAAACTGACTCATTCCACATAATTTCAATGAAAGAGTCATTCGACAATCAATGGTACATGTAACTAACTGACATGAAATGATAGCAAAGTAATCCTCAGAAATGTTGAACTCCAATGTAATGAATGCATTGTGACTAATGAATATTTGTGTCAGACCAGGAAATAAACCTGGATTTCCTGCTTTTTCACATGCAGGTTACAGAATATTATGCTCAAATGAATGAACAAATGAATGAATGAACTGAGAACATGAGAGTTCAGTTGTACGACCTATAACAAATGAAGTGACAAATGAGATATGCTGGGAAAACAAGTCACTTAGTCAAGAAAACAATGCCATTCATCATTCTTTAACCTACAACAGAAATCAGGGTGTGGCCAAAAATGAGACATACTGCATCTAAAAGCAATTAAAGCAGAGTAAAATACAGATGAAAGAGGCAGCTGACAAAGGAGGTAGAGTCAAGAGTCCCACACACCCAGTGTGCAGCAAGAGATGCCCAACTGTAACTATCCCACCATTTCCAGAGAGCAAATGAAGAATGAGTTCAATTGTCTGTGAAACAGTAGAGGCAAATAATTCAGAAGTTCATGCTTGGCATTGAGGGCTCGGAGAAGGTGGCATTCCATCAGAACACGGGCTACTGTCGGTAAGGTTCCATGATCACAATATCACGGTGGCTCTTTACATAAAATAAAACTATGATTTACTGTGGTATGACTGATGCAGAGGCAACATAGGGTAGTGGATTCCTTCCATGAAGAACAGGAGGAGTGCCATGCAGCAGTAGTCTCCTTGATAGTGTAGTGTTTATTAGAGGGGTCAGTAAGCTACCACATGTTGTTCCATCTGCAAGTGAGCAGAGGCCTTATTTGCACCCTCAAATCCATGCTTGGGATCATCAAAGTGAATGTGGGGGTAATAATCGCTTCTGTTGCCAAATGGTTAGCCAGTTCATTTGCTGGGATACTCACACTACCTGGGACCTAGAGAAAGATAACTGAGCAGACAGTATGACTAAGCTCAGAGAGAAGATCATGAATAGCAGTTATCTCAGGCTGATAAGAGTCACAGTGATCATTGATCTGGAGACTCCTCATTGAGTCATCTTCAATTAGAACTCTGTCAAGGAAGGCTTGTTTAATAAATTGTAGTGCAGCTCTGATGTAAGAACACTACATGTTCCCAACAACAAATTTTGTTTCTGACTAGCGGGAGGTGTAAAAACACATCCTGTACTATCCATGGTTTTAGAGTTGTCAGTGTAAACGGCAGTAGCACCAATTCTTGGAGAACTGGTGGAGAGTCGAGGGGGGGGGGGGGACACCATTAGGACCATGGAACATATCAACATATCAGTCCTAATTAAAGGCTGGTAATCCCAACAGAGGGCGGCCATCAGCAGCTTGATGCCCTTCATATGAAAAAGGATGTGAAAAGTTGCATGATGAGATTGAATGGTGACTGCCAAGTGAGGAAGAGTTGATACCGTCAGAGCTGAAGAGGGAAGTTTCCCACTTCAGCAAGGAGACTGTCTATGAGAATAGTCCAGAAGGCTCCAGTGACCAGTCAAACACCATGATGATTGCCTGGGATTAGCAATTTCGAAGCTGAAGTTGTTGCCAAATCACAAACCTGGCAACCATAGGCCAGTCAGGATGAGACTAGAAATATGGAGAAGAGTAACATGATCAGTACCACAAGGGGTGTCAGCAAGGAAGCAAAGAGCACTATGCTTCCACATGCAGTCAGTCTTTAGTTGACAAATACAGGCAGCCTAGTCAGCTTTTTATTAGAGAGGAGGCCCAAAAAAATGGGACTGCACAACAACGTCCAAGCAATGCAAACTCAAGTAGAGTTCTGGGTCAGGATGGAGCAAGGTACAATGGCAGAAATGCATGATCCACATTTTTGCTGGAGAAAATTGAAACCATAGAAAAGGGCCCAAGTTGAGGCCCTTCGGATGATGGAGCTGGCATTCAATGGACATCCTTAGCCCATTGATGGCGATATGATCCTGTGGAGAGCTGAGTGAAGAACCAACCCTAACCTGGGACAACCCATGGGATAAAAATTGATGAATAAAAAGCAGCAGGGAGCCATGAAAGCCCCAGTCATGGATGGTAAGTAAAATGTGAGGGTGCCAAGCAGTGTCGAATGCCTTATGTAGATCAAGAAAGACTGATAGGTGTTGACATTTAGGAAGTCTGTCAGTTTGCCATTTTCAACCTAACCATAGGGTTGATTGTGGATCATCCCTTGCAGAAACCACAAGGATAGGGGGACAAAACACCCTGTGATTCAAAAACCCAGCATAACCTGTGGTCAATGATTCTTTCAAGCAGTTTGCAGATCACGTTGGTGAGGTTAATCGGTCAATTGCTGACAACAGATGTGTTTTTACATGGCTGGATTGGAACAATGATATTATCTCACTTTTGTGAAGGGAATGCAGCTTCGAGCCAAATACAGCTGAAGACTCAGGGTAGATGTAGCCTTCGAGTAACATTCAGATGTTTGATCATCTGACTGGACAGAATCAGTGCCTGGGGCCACATTGTGAAATTAGGCAAGAGCCTAAAGCAGTTCCCAGTCAGTGAAAGGTTCATTATACACTGCCCAATTACATTAATGTGACCACCTGTCAGAAGCCTCAATAACCAACTTTTGCACTGCAGACCACTGCGAGATGTGCAAGAAGAGAGTCAATCATGTTCTGAAAGGTTCCGACAGGGTTGTGCAGCCATGCCAACTCCAGTGCCATGGCCAGCTGCACTAGGTTTCTTGATTGAGGATCCATGGTGAAAAGACCTGATCAAGGTGGTCCCACAGATTCTCGACTGGATTTGGTGGCCAGTGGAGTACGGTAAATTCATCCTGGTGCCCCTCAAACTACACACGTACATTGCGAGGTGGGTGACATGTTGCACTGTCCTGTTGGTATGTACCGTCATTCGAGGGGAAAACGAACTGCATGTGTCGGTGGACATGGTCCCCCAGGATACATGCATACCTGTGTTGATCCACTGTGCCTTCCAGAATGATGAAAACACCCAGGGAATGCCACGAAAACATTCCCCAGACCATAACATTCCATGCTCTGGCCTGTAACCGTTGCTTTCAGGCATTTTACATAGTAAACACCAATGGCCCGTCCGGTGGAGCATAAAATGTGATTCATTTGAAAAGGCCACCTGTCACCACTCAGTGGACATCCAGATGCAGTGTTAGAGTGCATATTCCAGCCTTCATTATCAATGAACAACAGTCAGCATGGGTGCATGAACTAGATGTCTAGTGCAGTGTCCATATGCAACAACATTCACTGAATGGTCGTTGAGGAGACACCGTTGGTAGCCCCTTGGTTCATGTGGGCAGTCTGTTGCTCAACAGTTGCACGCCCATTCACCCATACATGTATCTGCAGCTGACATTCACCCCTTCAACTATCATTTGTTGTGCACCACAGTTGCTTCGGCATCAGTTTTGGATAGTGCCATTTTGCCATGCACAGTATACTTTAACCATGGCAGCACACAAATAGTTTGCAAACTTAGCTGTCTTGATAACACTTCTACCCACAGCCCAAAGGCCAATGATAATGTCCTTTTGAATTTCACTCTGTTTCCACATTGCGACAATGACTGCACTGTTTTCCACGTGTCCCCCCCCCCCCTCCCAAATGTGCTTTATATATCTTCCAATGCTAGTGTTGCCACTTGCCATCTTTGAGTAGTTATTGCACGTTGATGCCGAACATAGGTGTTGGTCACTTTACTGTGAGTGGACAGTGTATAATTCAGCTTAGTAGGGGGTGAAACACAGACGGTTGTCTTCAACTTGTCTTTGAGCTGTAAGATGTTCACGTAAGAACTGATACATCAGTACAAAAGATCAGCCTGAAGGACAAAACCCGGAACAGTTGTTGATCTTTAGAGGCCCAGAAGACTATGGACTTGGCCCACATGGGGAGGAAGAGGCATAAATTCCCGAAGAGGAGACATAAGCGTTCCCAGCACTCATTCTTACCATGCTTAATAGGATAGCAGGCCTTAGCAAGAAGTCGTTTAAAAGTATAGAAGGCAGCCTGTGCAGGATACTGCTTAAGACATTGCAGGGTCCTACAACGATCCTAAATAGCTGTTGCAATGTCTTCCATCCGTCAGGGTAGTGCCCAGTCACAGAGTGTGTTTGCAGAAAGCGGAAAAGCAGTTCCAGCAGAGCGGGTGATTGCACTGGAGACATTGCCCACAATCTCGTTGATGCTATCTCACAGACCACGATTGAAAGTTACAGCAGATGTACGTAACTGGCAATCGGTTCTCGGACGAGCCCATTGTGGTGGTGACAGGAAAGTGATAGGATGACCGAGAAGTTTTCACTATCACAAACACCATCATGAAGCAACCAAGGTAGCAAAGCCGCAACATTTGCAAAAGAAATCGTAAGGTCGATAGATGGAAAGGTGCTATGAGTGGCACTGATGTGGGTAGGAGAGCACTGCAATGGAGGAGGCACAGATCAATATTGGAAAGAAGCTGGTCAATCACAAAGCCCCAATCACAGAAAATATTACCTCCTCACAGGGGGTGGTGCGCCTTGAAATCTGCTAGTAGGAGAAGAGGAGGGAGAGCTGTTGGATTATCTCAAGGGAAATAAGGGCCCCTTCCTAGAGACAGACAATTATTACAAATGTTGATGGGTGAAGTAGTTTGCAGTCACCCTGCAAATCCCTCCAGTTGCCCTACAGGGGCCAATATGATTCTGACATGCTCAGTAATCACAAAACATTGGGGAATGGTCATCAGTGATGCGAGTTTCTTGGAGGGCAATATAGACTGCAGAATAAGACAAATTAGCTGTTGCAGTTGCGGTACATTACAGTAGTATCAATTACAGTTCGATTGAATCATCACTTTGAGGGTGTCCTAGTTAGGGGTAAAGGGGGCAGGAGGGTCGCTCACATCCTACGACTACTGTCTGTCACCAGTTCAAGCGCGACATCAACAAATGTTAGTTCAGCATCCAAGGCATGGGGGGAGGGGTGGGGGGGGGGGGGGGGGATCTGGCAACTTTGGAGTCACCACAATAGCCTGGTTGTTGTTCTTCTATTTATGGTGGCCCAGATTCCTGCAAGTACTTACCTACTTTAGATCTGGTGGACAGATGAAGAGGGGGCAGCTCTGGGACTCACAAGCTGCAGCTCCCTCAGTCATTGGCTAATGCCAGGATTCTGATCTGTGAGTTTTTGGGGAGAGAGGTCCTGAGAAGGAGCCCCATCACCAGTATATGCAGAAGAGGTAGAGTGTGGGAGAAAATGATGTGGCAACCACAAGAGTGGAGAGCAGTTTTATATCTGGTTTGGAAAAAGTTGAGGTTGGTGGGGAGGGCGGGGTGTGGAAGGTAGTGAAAGCAATGACTTTTGCAGAATTGTTCAAGTTGACGGATGCAGGCATTCACTTTCATGGTGTTCGTAAGGACAACCTTCGTGGAGCGGTCATCCGTAGTTTCCACATTTTGGATTTGCTGTGGAGCAGGATGACATATGACCAAAGTGTAAACATTGGAGGCACCTAAACACCTCATGGGTGGGGACATTAAGTTTCATGTACACCATAACTTAAGCTTTTTCTGGAAGCACATTTACTTCAAAGGCTAAGATGAATGCGCCTATATATGTTCAGTTATCCTTGGGACCTTTCTGTAAGTGTCAGACAAAATGCACACTCACCATTTGAGATTGGCTTGCAGCTGCTTGTCTGCCTGGACTGCAAGGTCTCTGTCAAAGATAACTCATTGTACCATATTCAGATTTTATATAGGACTGGTAGATCACCCATCATTCATACGTCTCAAGAGCTTGAGATTGTGTAGCGGAGGAGGCCTTAATCAATAGTGCTCCATCATGCATTTTTCCCAATCAGTCAACTTCTTCAAATTTGTCTTCTACGTGTAACACAAAAATAATGGCTTTGTCACCATAGAAGTATCTCTACTGATTTAGTACACACCAGATACTAGTAAACTGTTAATTCCCAGTCATCTGGCTTGTTCCTCTTCCCATGGGATAGTCATGGTAGGGAAATCAGTAAGACTAACTTACCACAATGAAATATGCAGATCTGTCTGCTGAGATGGCCAAATGAGAATGGCCATTGTGTTGGTCCTGTTTGATATGATTCACGTGCAAAATGTCTGGCCTGATATCACACAATCTGATCAAGATTCTCCCATGCCACAGCATAGATCATTTGGCATGATGGTTACTGCTGGGAGTTCTGATGTCCCAGTATGACCGGCATTTTTCCTTGGCATGCATGGGGTGCTAGCAGAAGTGTGATCCCTGTGCCATCAGGAGGCTCTACCACAAGGGTCCGTAACGACCAGACCACTTTGGATTGGCTACTGTGTTTGCTTTTAATTGCATATATGAGTCTATAGAGTTATTGTGCAAAGAGGGTCATCAACACTGTAGGCACTATATGCTATTTAAGGCATTATTCTCAGTCAATAAATACTAAAGAAAATAATTTGAAAATGTCTGTCAAACCCAGGATGGGAGCAAACTTACTTTGACCAAAAAGTGGTGTGAGGGAAGTGAATGGGGATGTTGATGAAAGAAAGCAAAACCGAGGACATAGCCACGTCAACATCACACTTGAGAAAATGAGAAGTAAAGCTAGTTTGGGATAGGAGATTACACCACAAGAAAGAAAGTAGGTGCTGCAGTAACTACAGGGCATGTGCTTGCCACGCACTTACAAAAGAGTCTTGAGCAACCTGAGGGGCACCATATAATGAAATGCAAATATTTCACATAGCATTAGTGTCAGAAGCAATCTGTGTAATGAGAACTGTTGCATCTGATTAGTAGGAAATGCAATGTAGGGACGTCAAGCAAAATAAAAACATGGAGAAGTATTCTGATTAGTATAATGTAAGGTTATACCTATGTAGGAGAGCAATTTGGCCACATGGAGGTGATGTAAGGGGAAGTGAAATTGTTGTACAGCTGAATGCTAGCAAGCCCAGGGCTCAGGATTTAGCGGAAGCCACAGTAGGCCCGGCTAGGTGACCAGTATGTGCAAGTCCAGGTACAAAGACGAGCAGCGTCACCAGAAATAGGTAATTTCTTGATGCAATAATTTACCAACAGCCGTATGTATTGTAGAAATTTACTTTATGAAATAGGTAAATCCCAAAGCTGGGAATGTGGACAGCTGTTGCTCGCTTGGCCTTTCTGCAGAAGTTGCACCAAAAATGGCAGTGTGTCAGACAAGCTGAGACAGAACTTTTTCAGCTCTCTGAGAATCTATAATAATTTAGTCAAGTATTAAATCAAATCTGAATATATTTATATTAGCTGTGGGGCATGAAAGCAGATGTACGTGGCTCAAGCCTATGACTACCTTGAGCCATTCTTTTAAAACAGACCCTTGAGTAGCCCATGTACCTTAAGAACAAGTAACCACTGGTAAAGATGCCACTGGTTAGCTTGTATGGGATGCTGATAGAAAGAACAACTACACTAGCTTTAACTGTTAGGTACCATCACAATAATGAAATCATCCCATTCGCGATTGGTGGTACTGGCATAATCCCAGCTACAATTTTGAACATAGTTGCATAAGATAGTCCACTAAATGTGTTCTGTTAATGCACGAAAAAAAATTTATTCCAATATGACAATTACTTGAGTGTAACAACAAACATTTTCTTGGTGAAATGACTGAATTTTCAGTTCTGAAAATCCCTTGAATTAATTACCTGTTATGTCTTACATTTAAATTCATCAGTAATACCTCTTGCATACCTGATTGTCCTCCTTGGTCTCAGACCAAGCTTCTTTAGTATAACAAGAGTGTTCCATGAGATGAAGGCTCCACCTCCATCATCCATGGCACCCTGTCCTACATCCCAACTGTCAAGATGACCAGAGACGACAACTACTTTCTCCGGCTCTGAACTGCCAACTATTTCTGCAATTGTGTTTCGTGATGTAGCTGGCTTAAGAGTGTGTGCTTCCATCTTGAGATGTATCACCAATTTATCACCTAAAAGCAAAACATTATATAGAGAGACATCACTGTAACTTCTGGCAAGTAAACTATAGAAAGACAATATAATTGGATACATAAAAAATTATTCACCAAGTGGAAGCAGAACACACACATAAAAGAAGGTTATAATTACGCAACTTTTCGAAGCCAGTGGCTCCTTCTTCAGGCAGAAGGATTGAAGGAGAAGGAAGAGGGGTGAAGGAAAAGGACTGGAGAGGTTTAGGAAAGGGGACAGATGTTGGAAAAGTCACTCAATACTGTGGGTCAGGGAAGACTTACAAAACTTCCTTACCCTTCAATCATTCTGCCGGAAGATGGAGCCACTGGCTCTGAAAGCTTGCCTAATTATAGCCTTCTTTATTGTGTGTGTTCTGCCACCACTTGGTGAGTAGAATTTTTACCTGTCCATGACTTTGTTGTTAAATTATAGAAAGTTATTCTAGTTACAATACCCAAAAGGAAAGAAAGGACATAACATAAGTAAGCAGCCATTAAATGTTTTTGTCTGAAATTCACACAAACATAAAGGTAGAAATAATCGAGATATATTGAGTAATTTTTTCACAGATTTCTTGCCATGTCAAATTTGTTTACATATAAAGCAAGAAATCCCTGAAATGTTTATTCAAGAATATCACCACAGAAAATCATTTTTTAAATATACCTGGTGTAGTCATAATATTGGTAGACCTAGTACTATATTTTTGTGTGCAGAAATTATAGAAGAACAGCATCTCATATTCTCAATACTAATCTCAATCCTAAATTTTCCAAAATAAATTTCTTCATAAACAACACAGAGCGAAGTCATCAATGAAGACATTTAAGACAGAATGCTATGAAATGATTACCTTCACAACAATTCAGAGAGCAATAACATAAGTAACAAGTGACATGTATACTAATTCTTTATAGTACTATCATTTCTTGTAGAGTCACACAACCGACTTCCCACTTCAATATGAAAGGAAAGGGATATCGGTATTTAGTTACAAGTTTGTAAATTTTACAAAAAAAGTGCTTTTGGGAAATAATTAGTTAATCTGAGACTGTTGTTGTTGTGGTGATATTCAGTCTGAAGAATGGTTTGATGCAGCTCTCCACATTAGTCTATGCCGTGCAAATCTCTCCATGTATGCAACCTACATTCACTTGAACCTCCTTAATACTGTAGGAGTTGTCAAGCCTTGCTTGATCTCCCAAATTTTTACCTCCTACCTCGCCTTTCATTACCTAATTATTTCTTGACACCTCACAATGTGTTCCATTGAATTATACATTATTTGTAACGACAGGCAAGGCATCAGATTTTTAGTCCATTATTTAGTTTCCTTTCTTTGCGCGTAAGATTACCCAGGACTACTTGTAAGTGTACTGTCTGAGAGCAAATTATGGATAATCTCAAATGAGGTAGGGCATGGGGCGACTGATCAACTTATGTAACATCCCTTCTTTCCACACTGTATCATAAGTGGCAATCAAGTCAACAAAGACTATTTATATCTTCAGTTTTTTCTTAAGCCAAGCTTTAATGTGTACAGTTAGGCTTAGAACCTGGGTTGTACAGCTGCTGTTTGGTCGAAACCTGCTTGTTCTACAGGAATGTTTTCCAGGATTCTAGTGGCTGTCCTTTTTATCAGAAGTATCTCCAGAAGTTTATAGCAGCAGATGAGAAGTGCTTTTGGATGATAACTTTCTACTTTATCTGCAGGTTTCTTTGGTTTCAGAACAGCGATACATTTAGTAATTTTGAAAGCTTTTGGTGGACGTCCCAATTTTGGAATCAATGTAAAAATATTCGTGAGCCATACCCTACCTAGTCCTCTTACCACAGCTGTAGTAACCAAATAATACACAAGACTGATCCAATTAAATATGGCTTTACTCACAAACCTCTGAGCAATAATGGAAATAAGCCTCTCATGACTCCACACATAACAAGACAAAAGAATCATACAGAAGGTGCAACTAAGCAATACACAGAACAACTGATGTGAATGGTGGAAACTAAGATAACTTAATGAGAGTAAGTCAATGCTGCTCTGTGTTTGTATATGTGTGAGCGCTGGTAGAAGGCATGGTGGAGCAGCCTCTGGTGGGCAGCCTGCGCTGATACAGTTGATAGTTGATTTAAGTATACATGTATGGCGACATTGCGCGCGCGCGCGCCCACACACACACACACACACACACACACACGGTAGTAGCAGGATACAGCACACCTCTCCCTCATGCGAAGAGCGCACCAGACGATGGAGGAGACATCGATGGCCTGATGAGAGACACGTTCAACATGTCTTGAGTGGTGGCAGCTGGTGCCGATGGTGGAGGCAGGACAATGTGCTGGGCAGGCACCAGAGCATAGGGCCAGAACACGTGGAGATGGGGGTACGGCCAAAGGTGGTGAGCCTGTGCAGCGTCCAATGATAGCGCTGGGGAAAAAATTCCATCACCATCTCTGCATCGTCATCAGCAGGCCGGTACCAGTGCAGAATATAAGGGGTTGGATGCACCAGCGATGATGGCCGAGGCGATGGTGACGGGTGACCGGTGGAGGCGGCCCAACCAGAGCAGAAAACTGTGGCAGTGGACCTGAGGCCAGAGATGGATCAGATCCTGGCGCCGGGAAGTTGGAACCACAGTGCACCAAACATGGGGTGCCTCTACAGCACGTGACAGTGGTCTCAAGATGAAGGGCCACACCCGTGAACAGGTAATTTTTGGCAGTGAGTGGGAGAGCAACTGATCAAAGTGGTGAGCCACCAGCCCGTCGGCCTTATGGACATTGCGAAGACTGCATTCCCAGCGGTGGACAGCAGAGGCCGGTATCCACTTGGACCGATGACCAAGCCCTCGTGGCCACACTGGTGATCCTGGTTCAGAGCAGCTGGATGAACTCCACTGAGGCAGTTGTGATGCAGAAGATGGAGGAGCATGCATGCCTGTCAGCCTGTAAGCATCTCAGCTGGGCTCCACTCCCCCATAGCCTGAAGTGATATGTGCTCAGGAAATGGAGAAGGGTGTCATTCTGCACAGATCCACAACAAACTTTTTCATTTGAGGCTTGAATGTACACACTAGTTGTTCTGCTTCACCATTTGAATGATGTTGGAACAGCGGAGCCACAATATGACTATTGTCGTGACGGGAACAAAACAACTGGAAGGTGTGAAAAATGAACTGGGCTCCATTATCGGAAACTAAGGTAAAAGGCAACTCCTCAATAGAAAAAACTCTCAGAAGCATATGAATTGTGACCTCAACCGATGTTGACACACACCGGAGAATTTAAGGAAAGTGGGAAAATGCATCCACAACCAAGAGCATACTTTTAGAAGGGACTTACAAAGTCTACATGAATGTGTTTTCATTGATGGCATGTAGCGCCCACGGACTGGGGGACAGATATGGCCTGGAAGCTGCCTGTTGTCAGGCATACTGCTCACAAGCTGCAACAAAATTAACAATTTCACCACCAGTCCCTGGCCAAAAAAATGTCTCCTAGCTAACAATTTGGTGCGTGAAAGACCCCGATGGCCCTGGTGGAGAAGACGTAGAAGACGATGCTGTAATGTGATGGGAATGACTAATCTGGGAGAGAGGGCTTCTGTACACAACAGCAAAACACCATCAAAACCACGAGAGGTAATAACATAAGGAAAAATAGTTTTGCAGGGGGTCTGAAGGCTGACCTGGCAGTTTACCTAGCCAGCCTTGTCGAAGAAACAGAACCACCTGGCGGAAAACCAGGTTGGCAGCAGTGGCAGCTGCCATGTGCAAGCTTGTGATTGGGAAACCCTCAGTTGCAGCCTGCATCTCAGTATCAGGATGGAAGCAAAGCAATTCTTCATTGTCAGTATTAGTCCCTGTACTTTTCAACCGTTATATTTCTGACAAAGAAGTTTTGTTATGCTGCTATCTAGCACTTGCAGTTCAGCACAAAGAGTTCAGAAGTGCTGGAAACACACTAACTGATGATCTCAACAAACTAAATAAATATTTAAACATGTGGAAATTAACATCCAATCTTTCTAAAATCAAAGTCCGCAGTTTCCACTTAAACAATAGAGCAGTGGACCATATCTGGAGGTGCATACGAACGGCACAGTGCTTCCCAAGCAGTCATCAAAGTTATCTTGCTTCAAATGGCTCTGAGCACTATGGGACTTAACATCTGTGGTCATCAGTCCCCTAGAACTTAGAACTACTTAAACCTTACTAACCTAAGGGCATCACACACATCCATACCCGAGGCAGGATTCGAACCTGCGACCGTAGCAGTCGCGCGGTTCCGGACTGAGCGCTTAGAACCGCGAGACCACCGCGGCCGGCAAAGTTATCTTGGAAATACTCTAGATAGGATATTATCTTTCAGGAAGCACCATGAAAAAACATTTTGGAAATTAAGCACATGACTCACCCCCATTCCAGAAACTCTACAGTCTAACTGAGGAGCATCAGCGGAAACACTTCTAATCTCTACACTCTCTTCAGTTATGTCTATGGTAGAATATTGCCCTCCAGGGTGCTTGAACAGCCCTCATGTAAATAAGATAAGATACCCAGGTCAATACAACCATGATAATCATATTTACGTATGTAAGAACTAATTCACTACAATGGCTTCCAATACTCAGTCACATAGCTTCTCCTCTGTTAAGAAGGCAAGAAGCCCCTGTTGAAATAAGATTCCAAAATAATACATAATCTTCAACTTCCCATCCATATTCCCAGGCTGCCAACAAACCAACTTTGCTCCAGAAATCCACCTCTGTGACTGGCACAACAGCTTGCCAATAGGAGCTTCAACACTGTCAGCAAATGGCACGAAACGTGAACTACAAATACGCCAACTGAAATACTTCTTACAGACCCCCTACACGTGCCCATGAGCTTTAGGCTCCCACGCCATAAGTGAAAGACTATAAGCTCCATCTGAACATGACACAAAGTGTATGGGTACAAACTGCACAAATGGGCAGCCCAGCCCAAGCTGTGATTGTGGATCACTGAGCCAGACCATCCAGCGCATTGTTGATGACAGTACTTTGAAAGGATGATCCAAAATGACTTTTTGTGACTACGCCATCAAGCCTTGATTGGATAAGGAGGCTGGACATTAGCATATAATAACTGGTTTTTAATGTATCATTTATGTTTAACTCTTATTTATTTTTGTATTTTTTACATTTTCTTGAGCGTGTTTCACATGTAGTGCTATACACTAAATAAAACAAGAAATCCCTTCTTTTAATCAAGTTGTGTCATAAAGTTGTTTTATTCTTGATTTAATTCAGTACCTCCTCATTAGGCATTCAATCTACCTATTTAATCTACAGCATTCTTCTTCAGCACTAAATTTCAATAGCTTCTATTCTTTTCTTGTCTGAACTGTTTACATCAATATTTCACTTCTGTACATTTAAATTTATATTTGATGTGAACAAACTTATCTTTTTCAGAAATACTCTTCTTGTTATTGCAGTTCTGCATTTTACACTCTCGTTGCTTTGGCTATGAGCTGTATTTCTCCCCAAAAATACACCAGCATGTCTGACAAGTACAAATACAAGGTCTAGTTGAACTTGTATAAGACAGGAGACGTTGAATTCAACTGACGGAAAATGCGACAAATGAAGCAGGTGAAAGGGAATAGGGATGTCTAAAAATGAGGTTGTCATAAAGTGCTAAAGGCTATGCAAAAATGGCTAGAGGACAAATGCATGGCCATAGAAGAATGCATAACTAGGGAAAAGATAGATGCAACTCTAAGAAAATTAATAAGACCTTTGGGGAAAAGAGAAGCTGCTGCATAAATATCAAGAACTCAGATAAGCCAGTTCTAAGCAAATAAAGGAAAGCAGAAAGGTGGAAGGAACACAGACAGGCTGTACAAAGGATTAAACTTGAAGAGAATATTACAGAAATAGAAAAAAGTAGATGAAGATGAGGCAGGAGATATGATACTATGAAATGAATTTGACAGAGCACTGAAAGATGTAAGTGGAAATGAGCTCTTGGTGTAGATGACATTACCTCAGTTATTTAGATCTTGGGAGAGCCAGCCATAACAAAAACATTCCATCTGGAGCACAAAATATCAGACAGGCTTCAAGAAATTTAATAATTTCAATTCCAAAGATGAGAGGCACTGAAAGACGTGAATATTGCTGAATGTTCAGTTTAATACATCATAACTGCAAAATACTGACATGATTTGTTTACAGAATAATGGAAAAACTGATAAAAGCTGATCTCAGGAACAATTAGTTTGGATTCCAGAGAAATGTAGGAACACTTAAGGCAGCACTGACCATACGACTTATCTTAGAAGATCAGTTAAAGAAAGGCAAACCTACATCTTGTTCATGAGCCAATGTTTTTACTCGTGCCATCAGAAGGGAAGAAAATCGACACTAGTTGACGGATATTAAAATACATTTTCAGGTAACTATCGACACAGCAAAAACATATTGTAGGAAATAGGTAATGCATGACACAGTGCTGCATTGTAAATTCGTATTTACCCTTACCGGTTTACCATCATCCGTTCAGAATAAATATGAATTTACAATACAGCACTGTGTCAAGCATTTCCTACAATGAAAGATATTCATTTGTCCCTGAGCACTGCCAACATTAAGCTGGCCCTAGACACGAAGTATTACTGCACATTATGTTAAGGGTAATGGTGCCAGCACTGGGGAAAGCAGCTGACACTGCCTTTCCGTCACCATTCCTCTCCCATCAACAGTCCTAATGCAGTGGGAAGATACACCTCCTCCCTTTACCACCAACTGCCACGCCAGTCATCAACTTATAATGGACAAGTTGTATGTTCATAGCATTTGCAGATTGAGAGAAAGCTTTTGACAAAGTTGACTGGAAGACAATCTTTGAAATTAGGAAGGTATCAGGTACAAAATACAGGAAGCAAAAGATTATTTACATCTTGTACGGTTTCCAGACAGTAGTTATTAAAGTCGAAGGAGATTAAAGGATAGCAGTAGTTGAGAAGGGAAAGAGACCAGGTTGCAGCCTATCCCCCATGTTACTCTGTGTACCGAGCAAGCAGCAAAGGAAAGCAACAAAAAATTTGGAGAAAGAATTAAATTCCAGGGAAAAGCAAATACTTTGAGATTTGCCAATGACAAATGTTTCTCAAATTACATGCAATTTGTTTTACCTACATTTAATGTCAACCTATTTGCACAGAACCAAGAGTGTACACACTTGAGGACTATTAGTAGTCATATACAGCAATAGCTTCAGCACTCTTATTATACACTAGTATCAACTGCAAATAGTATGACATTTGATGCACTACTTGTGGTGTGAATGTC
This sequence comes from Schistocerca nitens, assembly GCF_023898315.1. Lineage (NCBI taxonomy): Eukaryota > Metazoa > Arthropoda > Insecta > Orthoptera > Acrididae > Schistocerca > Schistocerca nitens. The sequence goes on along the minus strand of NC_064614.1, from coordinate 162,545,527 downwards.
ATATATATAAACAATAAATAGTATGACCTAGGCTACTGTCTTGTGGTACTCCTATTTCCATAAACTTTTTTTTTCCCTCTGATGCAAAATTAATTTTGTGATTGGAGTAAGGCGGTGTCAGTCCTACAGTCTGTGTTCAGTTCCGTAAATATTATTCAAACCTCTTTTTGCCTGTACCTTGAATACATGAGGATTCCAATATGATAAACAGCACCAAATACAATACAACAGATATAACCTAAATTAACTCAGCTGTTTCTATGTTTTTACCTACCTGCAAGACAGGCTGATTACTGTTCAGTAACTTATTATCAGTTATATATTTGTTGATTTTTTTAATATTTTGGAGTAAGGTGCAAGGAGTGAATTGGCTAACAGTTTTCTATCTTATATTGTCACTATTTTTAAATAATTGCTTCACTGTTGAGAATTTCAACCTTTCTGGAAACACCGATTCACTAAATAATATGTTGGCAATGTATGCCAAGAGCCTTGCAAATTGAGAAGCAGCCTTTATTATGACAGACACCAGTACCTCATCTACAAATGCCAATGTTTTATGTTTCAACCCTCTTAACACTTCATGTTCATTTACTGCATATATCCTCATGCTGCAAGCAGCTTTTGAGGATTCTGGCTTCCCTTGATTTGTGAATTTCAAATTTAATGAAGTTACTACATTTATGAAATAGTTGTTTATATAATTTTGCAAATCATCTTTTTTTAGTAGTGACTCTTCTGTATGTTTGATAACAATATCCTGTTTTTTTTATCTGTCTTCCCTGTTTTAGTACTCACAATTCCCCATATAGCTTTGACTTGTTATCAGACTGTCTTATTAATCAGAAATTTGGCCTTCACAATTAAGTTTCTTGAAGGACCCTCTTGAAATTCCTAACACATTCTCTAAATTGTGGATGTTTTCATTTTAGTAATTGGTCTTCTTAGAGTTCCACAAGAATTTTTAATGTTGGTTGTATCCAGGAACTATTGTGGTGCTAAAAGAGAATGCTAAAGATTAGATGGATAGGTTGAATAACTAATAAGAAGGTACTGAATTGAATTGAGAGAAAAGAAATCTACGGCAAAACTTGACTAACAGAAGGGATCGGTTGATAGGATACCACCTGAGGCATCTAAGAACTGGCAATTTTTTTAATGAAGGGAAGTGTGTGGGGAGGGGGTAAAATTTTTGAGGGAGACTAGGAGACTAAGGGATGAATACAGCATGTTCAAAATATGTAGGTTTCAATAGCTATTTGGAGTTAATGAGACTTGCATAGGATAGTGAAGTGTGGAGGAGATCAGCATCAAACCAAAGTAGGGCTGCATCATCCTAACATTCAGACTGAAGACAACAACTAAAACTATTTTGTACTTTGTACCACTGCTAATAGTCCTCTTTACTATACCACATGCATGTTGAATAAGGAAAAAAAAATGATTATTCATATGCCTCTGTACGTGCCTTAATCTCCTTTATTTTGTCCTGACAGTTTTGATGTGAGAGGAACATTAGAAGCAGTAACACCATTCTGCAGTTTATCACAAATATGGTGCTCTAAACTTCCTGAATATTGTTTTATGAAATGACTGTCTTTTTCCCTTCAAGGATTCACATTTAAGCTCATGGATTATTTCCATAACACTCTCAAATTGACTGAACTGACAGGCAACAAATCTAATGGTATGTCTCTGAATTACTTCGATATCTTTCTAAAAGCTGACATAATGGTAACCCCAAAAACTCATTCAGTATTCAAGAATGGATCACACCAGTGTTATGTATGCAGCATCCAGTGTACCACACTTTCACAAAACTTTGCCAATAAGTCAAAGCCATACTTCATCTTTCCTACACCTGACCTTATGCGTTTGTTGGATTTCATATCACTTCGTAATGTTACGCTTTGATATAGACACGATTAAGTCACAGTGTATACAATAAACACTGTATTCAAATATTACATGACTGCTTCTCCTACCCACAAACATTAAGTTACATTTATCTACATTTAAACCAAACACCACACATAAATTCTGTCCAAGTCAACTTGGCTCCCACTATAGGCAGTCAACAACATGTTCCCACACACAACGGTGTAACAGCAGTCTCAGATTGCTGCCCACGCTAACCTAAGGACCGTTTAGGTGTACAGAGAACAGGCATGGTTCTATCACGCCTCCCTGGGGCAGTCCTGGCATTGACTTTGTGTTTCATGAATGCCAGCCGTCCAGGCCAATATACTGAGTTCTGTTAATCAAAACCTCACCTTACAGAGTGACTCATCTTTTTCTGCCTGATTACCATACCCCCTAAATCATTCTACTTGTGATTCTGTTGCAAACTGCTTTTGTCTGCAGCTGGACAAGGGTCTTCCTCTCTTACCTCAGCTAGCAGGTGATATCCATTTTTTCAATCTGAAGTTGAAGGAGCTCTTACCACTTTCTGCCCATTCTTCTGTTACATTTCCCCAGCTCTCACTATATTAGCTGTCCTTAATTATCCTACTTCAGTTTTCTAGGTAAACAGACCCTGGGATTTGAGAATTAATGTATGTTTCAACTTTTCTGTGTGTCAATCTGCTGAAGGCTTGTGAACAGGTAATCAGATTTTTTATGTCTTCATCTGATCATTGTTTGTATTCTATAACATCATAGATCTAATTAAATTTATCTTTAATGCATTCAAATGGAGATGGGAAATACTTGTATCCTGCTGTATACAAATTTCAGTTTCATATTTGAAGATTACTGATAGCTACACGCAGACCTGGATTATATATGCATGTAATTAACTTACCCCTCTTGGCCATTCTGTGCAACATTTCAGCATCCTCAATAGTGATGCAAGCAGTTGGAATGTGTGTAACATTGTCAGCATAATCCTGTTGTCCAGTGTGAGGAGTAGCCAGTGAGAATGGAGTAACAGATCGAATCAATGTCGCAACAGCACCCAGGCGAGCAGCTTTGCTTGCACCCTGGGTACGATACTGAACCGTTTCACCATAAGATTTAAAGGGCTCATTAAATACAACAATTTTTCCTGGAACCTGCAATGCGTATGATTATAAATCAACAAAGAAGTGGAGCAGGAGGGAGGAGCACGATCTCTCTCTCTCTCTCTCTCTCTCTCACACACACACACACACACACACACACACACACACAAAGGCACAAAAGAAATAATTGTTTTAATGAGACATTGCTTCATTTGTAAACAGAAAATAAAAGGCTGGAGAAAACAAAACTAACAAGAAATTATCTCAGAAAGTTGCAATCAAGTCTAGCTTATTTACAATTTTACATGTGGTAAATTAAAAAAGATACAAATCAGATCTAAACTACATTCAACAATTTGTCGTTAAGGTTGCCATCTTCCTCCTGACTGTCCTGATAACAAAATACTGTACTTTAGTTTTTCCACTGGATGATTTTTACTTTTAATTTATTACAGAATGTTTGGCACTGCTTTCCTATATAGATTTAATTAGCAGTATTTACTCTTCCTTTCACCTGCTGTCACCTGCTTTAAGTTATGACTCCCAGATTCTTATTAACCTTCAGCAGTTTTCTTTTAAATATGCACTACGTATGAAAATTAAACTACAAAGTTCTAAAACACACATGTGAAAGCACAAACAGAACAAGGGTCATCCAAAAATTAAGTTTCACTATTTAAAAAAAAAACTAGTGAACTTATTTAGCCAGAAATACAGTGTATGCCCAACAGAGTAACAACAAATAATTATATGTAGGCTGATCATGACTTGACTGTTGTCGGTAGCACTGCAGCAGTGGCCGCAAATCGCATTTTTTATCCTCTCTTCTGCCAACTGAGAAGTTCAGTCAAAATTCATTATCAACCATGTAAAGTTCCAGGGGCAAGGGCCATGAGAAAAACAGATGAGAATTCGCTGGCCAAGGGAATGTTCTGAACGTTGCTGAACTTTTAACATTGAAGACGGCTATGGACACCCTCATCAATGACAATGTTGTTGCAGCAACACATTATGGAGAATCGCCACTCCACAATTATGGATCTCAGCAGCCATTCTCCACAGATATTGTGACCCTTGTTGCATGAAACTGTCACCACGCACCTGCTTATAAAGAGAGGCCATCAGGTGTGCGTCATAAACTCTGACCCTAAACACTTTGGAGCAGGACTGACATTTCTGCAGCAGTATCATAATGACTGTAACAAGAGCCTTGACAGGATCATCATGGGCAAAGAGACGTAGGTTGCTGACCTCAGCCCAAGAACCAAGCAGAAGTCAATGCACTGGCTTCAGAACGCGTCAGTGCGGAAAGTGATGTGTGTGGTTCTCTGATGCAGGAAGGGCATTCTGCTCACTGACTTCCTCCCCAGAGGTGATACAGTGAAAGCTGGCCATTACTGTAAACCATTCCACAAATTGTGGCAGGTCATTCAAAACGAGACGAGTGGAAGGATCAGCATAGGTATTATGCTGTTCCATAACAATGCTCAGCCATGTACAGTTCAGTGTACAACTGTTCTGAAGGATCATAGCGTGTAGACTCACCTCAGATGATGTTGCCCGCAGCTGGCAACGAAACGTCAGGGAGAAGTATTTCTACTATTGGACCACGGCCTCTTAGCCCGGAAGTTTTAATTACTGTTCTGAAGGAGTTTGGCTGGGAGCTGTTTGATCATCTACTATGAACAGTCTCGAGTTTGCTCTCTCAAGAAATTCCTGTCCTCCATCAGCACCTTCACAATGATGAAGAGCTGAAGATGGCAGCCACAAGCTGGTTTCATTCCCAGGTAGCAGACTTCTATGACACAAGAATATGAAAGCTGCTCTCACAATATGACAAATCTCTGTTCTAGTGGAGATGATGTCAAAAAATAGTTCAAATATTGCTGTATCTATTGTGTAATTATGATTTCATTAAAAAATAAAAATTAAAAAATGGGAAATTTAATTTCTGAATTACATTCATATATGCTTAAATTGGCTAGGCTTCCGCAGTCTGGTAAATAATTCAAAAACTGCATTTTCAAATTTTTGTAATGGTCTCGATTATCTTCCAATAAAAATTTGCAACTGGAAGCTAACTAAAGGCAGCAAACAACTGTTTTATGGAATGCTCTCTCACACTGATAAAAAAAATAGAACATACTAACATTAAATAACTATGTAAAAACTAAAGACATCAACATAAAAATAAAATCACACTAAGTTTGCTTGAAAAAGCCACATAATTTTCAGACTTCGAGGAAGAACTTGATAACTTTCACTGGAATTAATCAAAAAATTTAAGTGAAAATTGGTGTCAAATGAATTAAATGCAATAGAAAATAAATTACATAAGATATTGATTCACATAATCCAGAAGTAAAGTGAAGTTTCCTGATATTTCCCTGATTTCCAGACAAGTTTAGCATTTTTTGCTGACAAATTTTAAGATCTCAAGGATAAGTACACATAAGTTGACAAAAAATGTAAGGAATTCTGTATTCCAAAATGTGTGAGCGAAAATCTTAAGTACTAGCATCAACATCTTTTGTAATGAACTGTTTTTAGATGGAGAAAGCAAACCAAATGATATAAATGTTTCATTAAGACCACTGATGTTAATTTTCAATAAAGCAAAATACATTTGGTGACAAAAATTCACATTTCATTGGAGTCTGCAAGACAGATTTAAAATACCTTCACTGCTTTCACAAATAACCTCAGAAAAAAGTTGACCTCTTGAAAGAAATGGATAGGTGGGGAAGAGATGTGTAAACCAGCACTATAGGTGACGACCAATAAAATGTTGGTTCCACTATGTTCGTTATTGTCAGTTATTACCCACTGTGTAATGTCTATTATTCTACAGGTATTGTGTGACTTTTAAAAGGCCTGATTCGTTAGAGATACCTGCAGAAATGGCCTGTGGTTGTGGCCCATTGTGAAAGTCCACTTATGTGGCCAACTATTCACGTGTCACAGACACCATGTTGATGAAATGAGACTGCGGTGATCTCCCATGCAACAAGTAACTTGCACAAATACTCTGAGAATCAATACTAATGAGCATAGGAACCAACTCACCACAAAAATTATCTCTTAGCCACAGACAGGCACTTAGAAAAGACAATCACACTCTCACAACTAAATTTTTGGCCATAGCCTTTGTCAGAAAATGAGAGTGCACACACATTCACACAATCACTCAAACACAACTCCTGCACACATGACCATTATCTCCAGCCGCTGTGTCAACAAGCTCTGTGAATAAGATCAAAACAAACCACTCCTCACGGCCCCGTCTCTCAACGGCAGCTGCCAGTCTAGCAGCAAATAGTGGTGGAAGCACTGACTGCAAGCTGAGGTGAGGGGTGGAAAGGGGAGAAGCAGTAAGAATGAGAGAGTAGGGAAGTGGTGCATGTACTCAGATGCGCCCAGCCAGTAACATTGCACGACATCTCAGTCAACAAACAATTTCATATTAGTGAGACAAAAAATTAGATGTTTCCAGTTCTTTTTTTTTTTCAAATTTCCCTGATATTTTCCTGATACATTTGAAATTCCCTGATATTCCCTGATTTCCAGAACTTATGGCAATCCCGAAAACAGATAGGAGACAAAATGACAGCTATGTTGTCTGCTAATGGTGTGGGAGGGGAACAATGAAGAGGAAGTCCACATACTAGACTGAGATGAGTGAGAGAGTGTAGACCACCCACAAAAGGATGTAGCTTGCAAAATCGTCAACTGACCAATACTTGAATACTGATCATCAGACTGTGATCTATACCACATAGGACTGACAGAGAAAATGGAGAAGATACAAAGAAGAGCAGCATGTTCCATCACAGAGATGCTCAGCCAACTCCAGTGGCAGACACCGCAAGACAGGAGTTCTGCATCACAGTATGGTTTACTGTTAAAATTCTGAGTGTATGTCAGCCAATATATTGCTTCTTTCTATGTCTACCTCGCAAGAAGATCATGACAGTAAAATTAGAGAGATTTTAGCTCACACAGAGGCTTACCAACAATTGCTCTTTCTGCAGACAATTCACAACTGGAACAGGAAGAGGATGAGGTGACAGTGGTGCCGCAAGGTGGCTTGTAGAGCACAGATGTATATTTAGGTGAAACAATCAAATTTTTGTTAACAAGCTGTACAAAATTTAATGCAAAGAAGTGTGAGCTCATGGTCATAACAAACAAAAAGAACAGACCTGTAATGAACATGATAATGGATGGATAACAGTTGAAAATAGGAAATCTACAGTAGTGGGGATATAGTAAAGGAAAATGGAAGCAATGCCAAAGAGATAAGTGAATATACAAGACCAGTTGATAACTTCATAAGAAGTGTAAGAGGAATGACTTGGACAAGTAAGAATGTGACATAACAACCATTCATCTATCATTTCCATAATACTCTGCAGGAAGCTGGGTCATGAAAAGGGGAATGAAAATAAGGTGCAAGCAAGTGAAATAAAGTTTTTGAGATGTTGGGTAAGTGTAATAAAAAGGGAAAAGATGAAAACTGAAAATGTTTGGGATGTGACACATGGGAAATCAATATAAATAAGAAAAGAAGGAAACAAATTCACTGCCATTCTGGCCAGATATGGGCCAATTGGGCCCAACCTTTCATCATATTATTCTCAGCCATAGGCATAAATGATATGCGGGATGGAAGAGCACAGTCAACTCATTACTCTCCCGGCCATTGCTGGCGTAGCAGACCTGGTGCCACTACTGCTCGGTTAAGTAGCTCCTCAATTGCCATCATAAGGCTGACTGCACCCCATTCCAGTCCTCCTACCGAGAAAAAACTCTGGCAGTACCAGGAACCAAACTTGCATCTCCCACATTTCAGTGAGCTGTGCTGACCACTCATCTGTGGAGGGGGACAACACTGAACAAAAAAAAGGTTAAAATGATTTGGGCATGTGAAGAGAATGGATGAGAAGAGTTTTCTGTCCATGGCTGAAGGTTACGACAAGCAGCAACTGAAATGTAGATACATTTTCTAGGGACAGTGGTCCACACAGTTTCATTACAAACTAAAAAGGTAGTCTTTAACGTTGCCTCAAAGATGCTCACTGTAAAAATGTCCATGAAAGCCTTAATTGGTGATGAGCCTTAGAATGCCAAGGATGATTAGCAATAGGGTCCAGCGAGTTTGTGGGCTCATGCACGGTTGAGACACATGTTCAGCAAAGCATATACTTAGGAGCAGCTAGCGGAAGTCCAGTGTGCATCACTCAGCCGGCGGTCAAAGCAAGGGCAAGATGACTCCAATGGATGGGTTGCAGATGCTGCCTGCATCAAGCTCAGAGAGTGCACTAGCTGCAGAGTGGTCGAGTGACAACGTAATCACCCATATGCAGATGGAATATTGCTGTGGCATTATATGGACATGTGACCTCAGAGAAGCAAAAAGATGCCTGCAACTGGTTCGGAGGAGAGCTTCTGTAAAGTTTGGAATGTAGGAGACGAGATACTGGCAGAAGTAAAGCTGTGAGTACCAGGCGTGAGTCGTGCTTCGGTAGCTCAGTTGGTAGAGCACTTGCCCGCGAAAGGCAAAGGTCCCGAGTTCGAGTCTCGGTCGGGCACACAGTTTTAATCTGCCAAGAAGTTTCATATCAGCGCACACTCCGCTGCAGAGTGAAAATCTCATTCTGGGAACTGAGTCACTGTTTACCAAGATATGCACGCTGCATATTAGTGGCACCTGCTGCCCCTGATGCCATGGTGGTTGCATGGGGTTTGAAGGAAAATAGCCTAGTAAGCTGTGTTGATGTCTACTGTTTTCATGCAATCTCCTGAAGTAGAATACCTAGCAGTAGTGTCCACTGCTTACCTGCAGTACGTCTGTAAGAGCAGTGGCCACATCACAAGGGAGGAGCTCGGCATATACAATAAAGAAAGTACCTCAAAAGAGACATGTTAAGTGAGAATGGAGGGTAAGAAATAAAGGGGAAGGCCAAGACACAATTGGGTTAAAGGAGTGCCTGAAAGCATTTGAGGGAGAGGAGAAGACTACACCAGAGTAGTAACAGACAGGTGATGGGAAGTGCAGAGAAAATGGAGAGATTTGTGTTCCATGCAGACCCTGACACTGGCAGGAAACTATGCAATATGCTGATGATGACTGTGTCACTGGAAGCTAAAAGAAAAAATGGAAAGATGTCTCAAGCACAAATGGTAGTGAAGGTCTCTGGACAGTGTAAAGGGACACCATCCTCTAGCATTACCTTTCTTTAACAGAAGTAGTCAATACAAGTAATATTTTCGACTCTTATATAAGCAAACATTAACTCAACTGTTTAACTAAATGAATTTCTTATGATTATGTATACAATGTGTTAAATTTCGGGCTAAAATGTATAAAAAGAAATTACCTCATTACAATCGATATGTATTAATTCTGTATATACAGTTAAAATTACTCTTCTTTTAGAAACATTTGAAATTACGAAACACCTGGCACACTTAAAATTCCTATTATTAATTGCACAATCTGACACTAATTATTACATTTATTTCTGGATTCATTTACAAAATAAGGATATAACTTGGTGCAGATTCTTCTTTTGTCAAGAAAGTTTGTAAACTCTTTCTGTTTTGTAAACTCTTTGGAATGTTGTTAGTATCGCAGAATGAGGAAGTAGTAGGCTTTCCTGTGATGGAATCAGATGTGTTTTTATGTTTGGCAATAACAACATAATTTTTGGTTTCATGGGAGTGGAAATCATAAAGACAGTGTGATACAGAAGAATGTGACATAATAAAAAAAGAAACAAAACATAAATTACACAGCAGACTTACTTAACAGTTGTCAAATCATCTGGAACCCTCAAAGTGAAAAATTTCAGCCTCTGAATCTACCCCTAGATGTGACGAACTGCAGCCAACAACAAGAAAATGAAACTAAGTAAAAAAGTTTATTTGTAAATCTTACTCTTCTCAAAACTTATTAAAAGAAATTAATTATTATGAAGAGACTGAAAATCTACTGGGAATGTGTGGAAGGTTAAGATTCCAATAGATAATTTATATCATTTTAATAAAGAATCCCAACAGTTGACGAGAAAAAACATCAAAGTAAATAACAGCTAGTATGAACATAAGCTCAGAAACAACAGAAAACAAGCAACTGGAAAAGACATCTGAACTGAGATGACAGACAAAAAAATATTAATTAATGTGAAGAAAGGTGACATTCTGTAACCAAATTAAACTTCAAGTGACAAAATATTAAAAAGAATAATGCTGATAATACTGTAATATTTTTTTCAACCCAATCTATAGTAAAAATACCACATTAATTACAGATAACGATTTCAAAGAAAAAAGGTGTTATTTTGCAATGCTGAATATAATAAAAATCAACTTTAGAAGTTCAAAGTCAAACATATTTAAGACTCTTATCATACTTCTCATAACACATGCTTGTAAGATTTAAACATCAACAAAATCAGAAGAGGTGAAATTAAAAATCTTTGAAATTTCTAGAAATATATTTGGAGGAACCCACGACAACCACAACAGAATGGAAAACATTAAAAACACAGAAGTATACAATTTATATGGAGAGTAAAACATCATACAAAAAAAATTAATTAAAAAACTAGGACACTTCACTGGATTTGAAACGCATTTCATGCTCCAAAAAGTGAGGAAAGTCCACCAAGTGTGTATGGAACACATTCAAGGATTAAGAGGTCCTGACTACCTAGACTACATGTCTCTGTCAACAATCAGAGAAGATATGAAAATCCTGTAAGTGAGGAACTGGGAACACCTATCTTGGTACTAATTAACATTTTTTTGTCTGAGAACTCAGCTCATATGTGTTTTATCAGTTGATTGTTCTCTGTTGTATCTCATCTCATGTTCACTACTAGCGGTTATTTTCTCTGATTTTTTTTCTTATAAATTGTTGTTATTCTTTATAAACTTAATCTAAGACAGAACTACTAGGCAAAACAGTGTGATATCAGCAGCAAAGAGTTTTCGTGGTTTGTGAAGCTTCTTATAACAATATAGTAAGAAAGGGATTTTATGGGCCCACTAGTGAGCACAACAATAGAGCAAGAGGTTGGAGAGAAGTATGAATGTCACCGAGTGTTCAACTTAACAGGACAGTCAAGAAGACAGGACAAGAGAAGACAGAGTACCAGTAAGCCAGATTACCCTGAACACGGGACTTCTGGTGGGGAAATATGGAAAACAACGGCGGAAAAGGAAAAAAAGCCATAGGGCAGAGTGGAAGCCTACAATAAATATACCATAGAAGCTGGCTGTGGTATTGTCAAGAAATCACAGTGCAACACCAAAGTTGGCAACGTGGATCGATATCACAGACATTAGCAAGGGCTCGCTGCAATACACAACAATCAGTGGGAGATCTCCCTCTACCCCAAAACACATGCCCTCTCTCTCAGTATAGTGGCACCCTCAGCCCACTTCATGACCTCAGCTACACTGATCAACATCATAGTCTAAGACCAACACATTGCTAAAGTTTCAGATCAACTTGTACTGTTGTAAATGTCGAACACTGTACCTCAAGACAGTATGTTACTTAGTCCATCAAGTGATGCTTTCATAGTCAAAGACAGTTGTGAATTATAAAGCAATACTGTAGCAAAGAACTGTGTCAAAGTTAAGTAAATCTTTTGCTCATTTATGTAATAAAATGAATTAATGTTTCAAGTATTCAAATTTGATGTGCCTCATATACGAGATACTACCATCATCTGTATATGTGCATATTGCTACCAAGAGTTTTGTCACCTCAGTGCAGTGTGTAACTGCCCTTTGAAAATGAACCTGCAAGGCCTGAGACCAAATCAGTTGAGTCTTGAATCAACAGAGTAAATCTATGCACATGTATTTGATAAACTACCCACGCATATCAAATGTCATGTGAAAAACATAAAAGGTTTTAAGAGTGAATTAAAGAACTTTGGTAGGCCATATCCACTGTCATTGAACCACACCTCTATGAAGATCCTTAAAACATATATAACTAAGTCATTTTGGCATATTGCACTTGTAAAAAAAGTACTTGTACGTATCTCACTTCATTCCATAGCCCCGATACTATTCATCATATCCTCTTTTCTTCAGAATATAATTCATTACTCACAATGTAATTCATGGAAAATAAATATCGTGGCGAAAAGATAGGATAAAGTAAAACTGGCAGAAATCAAACAATGGCAAGAGTTATTAGCATAAAGTATGCCTAGTGAGTGGTACAAACAATTGTAGGCTGTATGGCAGGTTTCCCTCACTAAAGTCCTGAGGTATGGGTGCTAAAAGAATTCAAATTGCTTTTAACATGAAGAAGTTGTAGAGCTTTTTATGTGGCATGGTATTATGCATCACAACTTTAGATACTTTTTCTATGTCTGTTCATACTAAATGTTCAATTATGCAGAAAACAGGACAACAGTAGCATATCATCTGCAGTATAACACAGATTCTTTCACAAGTGATTTAGTTCTTACCACTAAATGTCTTAAATAAGAAGCCTAGAGCCAAGAAAGCCCATAGCATAAGCATTGCCCTGAGTCTTAAACACTCAGACGAGCCAACCCCAGCAGGAAAGGATGGAACTGATAATTTTCTTCAAATGAGATACCACATCAGAGACTTAAGATACTTGCAAAGGAACTAAAGTACCTTTAGATACTGACCTGCATTAAAGCTTCCACCAGACAGTACTTCACACCCTACATCTATTTGAATAAAATCATACAGAAGTGTTTCATGAATATCTGCCCTGGGATAAATTTTTAAAAAATTAAGATATATGGTACTTACCAGAGCAGCTTTCTCTCGAAGTTCATCAAAACTTGTCACAACAAGAACCTCTGCTTTAATTCCTTCTGGTGGTGTCCCAACACTTGAACCAAGACCGAGCATAGGCAGTTTCTGAATTCTTGGAGATACCAAGACAGCAGATTCATTGCCCCTATTAAACACGACACACACTTCAGAAATTCAAAAATAACTGGAGACAGGATTGAAAAAACTAACTCTTCAGTGTAATATAAAAAAACTGTTAGATATCTTTTTAATGATACAAAAGTTTACAGTGATTTTCTCATCACTTTCAGGCCATGCAATTAAACATCTGGTTCACTTTCAGATGCACTATAAACTTGAAATTTGATTTGTATAACAGTTCAGATGAACAAGTAAAGCAAAACAGCCATTTTTTGTGTTTACTCACTTCATGTGTGCAGATGCAACAAATTATATCGAACAACGTACAGTAAACCTAGGTTTATATATATTGATCTGAGCTGCTGGAGATGGCGACCATGCATGTGAGAGGTGTGTTTGCTTGTATGAATGATGAGAGAGAGAGAGAGAGAGAGAGAGAGAGAGAGAGAGAGAGAGAGAGTGTGTGTGTGTGTGTGTGTGTGTGTGTGTGTGTGTGTGTTTTTCCCTATCTGATGAAGGCTTTGGGCGAAAGCTAATGTATTAGCATATTTTTGTTGTGCCTGTCTGCAACTTAATGTGTCATCTTTACAGTAAGTAGCAATCTACCTTTACCTTATATTGCAGAGATGCAATTTTATAATTTGGACTGTGTGTTAGCCAATGTTATATACAATTAAAAATTAAACAGTATTTTTCAAATATTTCCCTCTTAGTTGAAGTTTTCAGAGCTATACATAACCAGTCTTACACTCGGGAACACATATATACATGAGACAAGTAGTTAGAAGTTCTTGGTGTGTTGGTACAAAAGTGCTTGTCTTGGGAAACTAATGTAGATAATAGATGTCCAAAAATTAGCTTGAACTTATTCCTATATATCTAACACAGTAAATGGAGACTCAATGCTACAGGTATGCTACGGTCTCATACATCTGCTGTATAACAAGGTCCCTGTACAAGAACAGAGAATTTTTTTTACAGTTAGCTCCCAGAATGCATGAAGAGTATTAAAGTACTGTCATTATTTGAAGAAAAAACAAAACTGTTACATGACTACAGCATGTCGACAACAACTTGACAATTTGTGCGGTGGATGTCAGGAATGGCAGGAGGAGTACCTTACCCCGCATTGGGAATGCCGAAGGGAAAAGACTGGTGAGATAAAAACAGCATCAGCTGTTTTGTGCAGTACTGGCACCATTATCCTAACAATATGTACAGTAATACTTCGCATCTAGGGGCAGCTTAATGTTGGCAGGGCTCTGACATATATGAAAATCCTTTAACTAGTGCCAGCTTCCTTCACTTTAGGTAGCACCAGTAAAAACACCAAGTTATCATGGATAAGCTGTACCTTCATAGGACTGACCAGTAAATATGTGGGACTACACTAAAACCTAGCAAGAGAGTGCAAACTTATCTCATGTAGTTATAATATAACATTTGCTATGTGTGTTTTTCTTTACTGGGTATTTGAATGTTGTGCTTGTTAGCAAACAATATTGAAATAGCACTAGACATCATGTGAAATAAGTTAGAATACATCCAACACAAGGAATTAACACTTGTGTTGATGAATCACTTACATGAATATTTAACCACATAATATGTGTGTGTGAAAAGGTATATATGTTTCTACTGTTATTATACCTTGCCTATTATAAACTGTTATGTCTGATATCATGTAAAACAACCTAAGGAAAAATAAATAAATATTCTACTGTAAGTGCCAAAAACTTTCTACTTGAGTAAACAGATTATGGTATAATCTAAAATGCCTGTTATTTAAAAATAATCACCAGTTTAAAACTCTACCCAGTTCACAACTATTTCCTCTATTTTACATTTGTTTCCTTCAGCACACTGATTTCAGTTAAATAACGTACTAACTTAACAAAAAACTTGACACTGCACAGTATAAACACTTGTGAGAAAGAAGACGACTAATGCGCACTAAATGCTAAAAACTGGACTCGGTCAACCAACAGATACATAAAATGACAATAAAAGAATCTGTAGCTTTTGGAATTATTCAGTTCTTCCCACTGCAAAACTTGCTGACAGGAAATAAATACACCATACACAGTACCAGTACAAGTATCACACAGAAGCAAGGCTACTCAAAAAATATACAACATACTGTTTAGTTAGTTACTTTCATGTTCCATGGAACATTTTGCACGATAAATCGTCATGATGTGGAACACGTAATTTTACATTCATATTGCAAATTAATGTGTACATCTATTTGTACTCTAAACATCACCATAAATTATTTTCCCCCAAGAGTTAGCAATTGCAACTCACTACTTTTTACACAATACAAATATAGAAATTCTTCTACTGTACATTTATCTATTACAAACTGTGTGACGAAACATTCAAGCTTGGTCCACTGTGCTAACAATTCCTTGTTTTCTACCACTGTAGTATAGAACAGTATATACTGGTTAAAGTAATACAAAAAAAATTCATAGAGGTAACTCATAAAAAAGGATCTAAAACACATTGTATATACTGTAACTTTAGGTAATACTTCTGTACTCACCTGACCCAGTGAGGAACAACAGCTTCTTCACCATGTACATTTTCTAAACCAAAGTGTGAGGACTGGTTTAGCATGAAGTCAATTGCATTTTCTAGATTTTCAGAACCAGCTATTCTACTTCCAAATTTGTCAACGAAATACGCCAGTGTTCTCCACGTTCTACCCCGAAATCTTCCATACACGATACTATCAATTATTTTATTCACAACAGGTTCATAGTTCTTTATCTCCTGTCGCAGTGTTTCTGGGACAGCACATGTTACGTCGTTGGTATCATGCACTTCATTATCTAGCACTGAACAGTCGACAGCGCAAGAAACTGCAATAATGAAGAAAAATAAAATATACATCATCTTGCGCGTAACATCTACCGCCAGTACGTGCTTCGGACTAAATCGGTTACACGGCGTAGACATGATTATATGAACAGCGCACATGCAAACACCCTGAGACTAATATTAAGTTAGTCCATGATAGTATCTGACCCCTAAACTTTCGATACTTTAAACAAATTGTGGGGTTATGTACAATCACGCAGCGGAAAAACACTTCCGTCTTTAGTCAGTGGAAGTCATGGTACTATGCTGGTAGTTTTATCTACGTATACCGAAGCACTGTCAAATATTATGCGTAATCTCATTCAGTGTCTCCTCGTTATCTACGCACAAGCGCTGAAACACAGCTTAATATTCCCGCGTCCGAATTTGGAACATACTGCTCCAATCACAAGCGTCGCAGAACCGCGGCACTCGAATTTTTTAGTAGTATCGATAAGTCAAATGAAACGGGAAACAGGATTGAAAACCTGAAATTCAGAATACTAATAATCACCTGTTTGCTTTAAAATCTTAAACAGCCTGCACAATAAACTGTCCCCTTTGTCACCAGATGTTGCGAATATTGCAGATAAAGGAAGCATTACAAGAAACAGCGTTATTTCTGTTCTTTCCTCTTGAATATTATGTTAATATTGTGTCCGTAAACGGAAAAATTGTCTGTACCTTTGTAATTTACGAAGCATGTGTACAAGTACTCCTTGCTAAATTAGACAGTCTACAATTCAGAGCTACGCGCTCGACTCCAATAAATCTGCATCTACATCTACACTCTGCAAAACCACTGAGAAGTGCTTGGTGTAGGGTATGTCCCATTGTAACAGTTATTAGAGTTTCTTCCCGTTCCATTCACGTATGGACTGCGGGAAGAATGGTTGTTTGAATGCCTTTGTGAGTGCTGCAAATCTTCTAATCTTGTCCTCAAGATCTCTATGAGAGATCGATCCGTAGGTAGTTGTAGTATATTCCTAGAGTCATCATTTAAAGCCGGTTTTTGAAACTTAGAATTTCTCGGGATACTTTACGTTTCTCTGCAAGAGTCTACCAGTTCAGTTTTTTCAGCATCTCCGTGGCGCTCTCCCATGGGTCAAGCAAACCTGTGGCTATTCATGCTGCCCTTCTTTGTATACGTTCAAACCCCTGTTAGTCCTATTTGGTACGGTCCTACACAGTTAGCAGTATTCTAGTATTGGTCGCACAAGTGATTTGTAAGCAATCTCCTTTGTAGACTGATTGCACTTCATCAGTATCATACCAGTGAACCACAATCTACCACCAGCTTTACCCATGACTAAGCCTATGTGATCAGTCCATTTCATAGCCCTACAAAGTGTGACACACAGGTATTTGTATGAGTTGGCTAAGTCCAACTCTGTCTCATTGATATTATAGTCACAGAATACTATGTTTCTTCTTTTTAGGAAGAGCACAGGTTTACATTTCTGAACATTTTAAGCAATTTTCCAATCTTTGCACCACTTTGAAATCTTATCAACACCAGCTTCTTTCAGACAGTACTCATTATAGATAACTGCATCATCTCTAAAAGGCCTGAGGTTACTATTAATATTGTCCACAAGGTCATTAATATACATTAAGGGTCCCAATACACTTCCCTGAGGCACACTCGAAGTTACTTCTACATCTGTCTATGATTCTTCATCCAATATAACATGCTGCGTCCTCCCTACCACAAAGTTCTCAGCCCACTCACAATTTCACTTGCTATATGATCGTGCTTTTGACAATAAATGTAGGTGTACTGTTGATTCAAATGCATTTCGGAAATCAAGAAATACAGCATCTACCTGATTGCCTCGATCCAAGGCTTTCATTATGCCGTGTGAGAAAAGTGTGAGTTGGGTTTCACAGCCCGATGTTTTCGGAATCCGAGCTGTGTGGCATGAAGGAGGCCATTCCGTTCGAGATACCTCATTACGTTTGATGTCAGAATAAGTCCTAAGGTTCTACAACAAACTGATGTCAAGGATATTGGACAATAGTTTTGTGGATCATTTTTACCATCCTTCTTGTATAAGGGTGTAACATGTGCTTTCTTCCAAGTTCTGGGTACGGTTTTGTTCGAGGGATCTATGAAGTATTTAGAAGAGGGGTTAACTCAGCCGCAAATTCATTACAGAATCTGATAGGGATTCCATCAAGTCCTGGAGGTTTGTTCAGTTTTAACGATTTTAGCGCTATTAGTGGAGGCAGGGAGATGTCCCTTGACAAATAAGACAAATGCTTGCTGACAAATTTTATGTTCAGGGCATGGCATTTAAGAAAAGCTCAGTCTATAAAACCAAAGACAGCATTAAATGTATCAGGATGGCTTCTAACAGAAGAACTAAAAATCCAGCCATCTACTCTAGTTTCAACACACTGTATTCTACCACCTCAGTCTATTACCAATGTTGAGTACGATACAGAAATACTCAGCTTTTAACTACCATCATACTTTTCTAAATGAGTTGCTTGGGATACACATTTAATAAAATCAGCTTTCACCCGTGCATTACGGAAAATGGACAGATTTCACTTATCTTTATACTGATAGATCAAAAGTTCACAAGAAGTATGTACTAGATGCACTTATATTTGTTCCCAGCTTCCAAGTCCTGAAGATAAACTGATTACCCAAGAGAGCTTCTATCTTCATGGCAGAGGCAGTGCAATTTTAAACGCCTTAAATTCATATTTCCAGCTTCATTATCTAGGACCATAATCATATCAGATTCCCAGACCATCCTCAAAAACAACAAATATCAGCATTGGGATAAATCAACTAATTGATATACCCTGGTTGTGATTAAGGAAATTCTGTCATAAGAAAAAACAAATTATTAATCTTCTATGGGCACTTTCTCTTGTGGGTATAAAATTTAATCAAGACGTGCACATCTTAACTAACCAAGCGATATCAACAGGCAATATATTTCACTACAAAACACCGTATACGGATTATATGCATGGCGTCAAGGATCTTGCTCTAATCCACTGGCAAGAGAAGAGCGATGAACCTAAACAACAGTAATGTAATTATTATGCAATGCTGCAACCTCAAGTCATCTTCAAACTGTGGTTCAAGAGGCCTCAATTGAACCATTTCCTAACATCAACCACAATTCGATTCTGATTCAACCATGCATCCTTCCCACTTCGTTTATCTCGAATAAACATTTTACAGTTCTGCCGTATGTGAGTGTAACTCTGATACAGTCGCTGATGTAAATTACATCCTCTTTTCTTGTTCCAAATATGACGACGAGCAGAAGGATTTTATTTAATTGATACAGTGACTGGGTTATCAGCTTCCTCTAGGAGCTACTGACCTAAAGAAAGTAATTGGTAATTTCATTATGAAGATTGGTGTAAATATATAGCACTGATATTACTAATATGATCCTTTATATTTTATACTGTACGTTATATTGTTATATTCTTTCATAAAAATTGTATATTTGATGTCTAAATAGAGAAAATCCTCTAAAGGTCAAATAAATAAATAAAAATATGTACAGATTTTAGATTAATAGCAGATGTAACATAGTATTGTTACCATTTATACAGACTGGTATTAAGAAAAACACATTAACCTTGCCAAAAGCGGAGAAGTGATTCTTGTTGGTGTTGTAGATCTCTGGGCTGCCCTGGGACAGTCACCGACCTTGGGCGACTCAGTAACGACGCACGGGTCATCTGCGTGATTGTGCAACACGGAGCTGCTGTGATATAACATGGCCAGTGAAGACTATTAGTCATGATGTTGAATGTGGCCCAGCTTCGCCAGCCCATAATAATTTACGATTTTCTTTTTCAAGAGGACGCTTTGTGAACTATAAGTGCATCCATTTTGTTTCTTTATATCAGATCCCTAGAAACTTTCTAATCATTTTATTTTACATCTAAATGATATTTTGTCCTGCACCCAACCAGTGTGATGATCCCACTCATTTTTAAATGGAATCTTCAACACAGATGCTAAGTCAATATTATAGTTATATATTTATGAGACTCGAAAAACTACAAGTACGTACCAAAATTACACGCAGAAATGCTCACAGATCGCTGAATCAGTGGCTGTAGGTGTGGCATCTATACAGACAAAATCAGTAAAATTAAAAATACCATTATGTGTACAGTCATGGTCGTTGTACAGTGGTACAAAGGAAGTGCAAATAGTTCACACAGCTTCAAGATTATACCTAAAACTTTATAGGCAATCCAATATAATTTTCAGTTATTTATTTAAGAAATATCAACTTTCTACAAAGATGAGGATGGATAAAGAAGACATTGCAATAGCAGTATTACGTCTTTTGCATTACATTTGTTGTTTTCCGTGTGTTCCATAGAGAGTGGTCTCTGAAATGTGGAAAGAACTGAAAGATACAATTTAAAGTAAATGTAAAACAGTGAAATGATGTTACACTATTACATTAAAGTACTGGCTTGAACTCAGCTTCGTACCTAGATTAGTTCTCGGTACCTGGCGGTAGGTACACGACTAGAGACAGCTCGCTGATTGTTTTCGACCGCGACGTCGACCCCCAAGTTCAGAAACACACAATGAAATAAATATCCGCCGTCGCAGTATGCCACTTTAGTATGCTTAGTACACGCCAACTTCAGTCAAATTACGAAACATGAAGCCAGACTAACAGGCCGATTTCGAGATAACGGCAACTGAATATCGCAGAAAATACGTGATGGTCGCTAATTTCGGATGTCAGTAACTAAATAAATATCTGACATCGCAATAAGCCAGTTGTATTACACATAGAGAAAGCCTACTTCAGTTTAATAACAAAACTTGAAGCCCAATTAACTGTCCTATTAAGGGATACGGGCGGCTACATTGGCAGAAAACACGCGGTGGCGCCCACGGCTAATAAATTTGGATGTAAGTAACTCAACAAATACTCGCTGTCTCAATTCATCGCTCACAGCAACGAGGGAACACTCCTTCATTTCAATAACGCAACATGAAGCCAGATTACGTTCCGACTAGGAGATATTGGCAGCTGAATTTGACAGAAAATATGCGCTTGGCGCCCTACGCATCGGGTGTCAACAACTC
Organism: Schistocerca nitens; assembly: GCF_023898315.1. NCBI lineage: Eukaryota > Metazoa > Arthropoda > Insecta > Orthoptera > Acrididae > Schistocerca > Schistocerca nitens. Next base: position 162,524,623 of record NC_064614.1, on the reverse strand, counting down.
AGTAAATCTTAGCCGTCAGAACACACCACTTGGAGCATACAGATAACACCCCTTATTTAGTTTAATAACGACAAATAAAGCTAGATTACGGGCCGACTAGCGGACATGAGCAAGAAATATGGCGGAAAATTACGCCAATGCGGTCTCGACTTTGGATGTGAATAACCCAATCAATAAATATTCTTCGCCGTCGCTATGTCCCTCTTTTAAAAAAAAAAAAAAAGTTTCAAATGGCTCTGAGCACTATGAGCCTTAACATCTGAGGTCATCAGTCCCCTAGAACTTAGAACTACTTAAACCTAACTAACCTAAGGACATCACACACATCCATGCCCGAGGCAGGATTCGAACCTGCGACCGTAGCAGTCTAGCTGTTCCGGACTGAAGCGCCTACAACCGCACGGTGTCCCTATTGCAGCATCCAGGAACACTTCTTCTTTAGTTCAATAACGAAACATGAAGCCAGATTAACGGTTCGACTAGGAGATATTGGGCAGTTGAATATGGCAGAAAATACGCGTTGGGCGCCCTCGACTATTAAATTTGGATATCAATTACTCAGTAAATATTCGCCCTCGCAACTTCTTTCTTACATTTACCAGAGAACACTCCTTCATTAATTTAATAACGAAACATGAAACCAGATTAACGGTCCGACCATGAGATATGGCCATATTCATATGGCAGAAATCCGTTTAGGATATCAGTAACTCAAACATTCGCCATCACAACATCCCACTTGCTGCATCTAGAGAACACACATTCTCTAGTTCAATAACGAAACATGAAGCCAGATTAACGCTCCGACTAGCAAATATGGTCAGCTGAATATAGAGAAAATCCGCTCTTGACACCCTCGGCTCGTAAATTTGGATGTTAGTAACTCAATAAATATTCGCCATCGCAATTCCTTCCCTACGCCAACTGGAGAACTCACCTTTATTTCAATTACAAAATATGAAGACATATTAAATGGCCGACTAGGATATAGGGGCAATTGAATATGCCAGAAAACACAACTCAATAAATCTTCGTTATCGCAATATCCCACCTGCAGCATTCAGTGGAGACCCTTTCTTAAGTTCAAAAACGAAAAATGAAGCCGGAATAAAGGTCCGACTAGGGGATACGGGCAGCTGAATATGGCAGAAAATACGCTTTGGCACCCTAGACGTCGGATGCCAAAAACTCAATAAATATACGCCGAAGCAATATCCCACTTGAAGCATCCACAGGATACTCTTTAGTCGATAACAAATAATGTAGCCGTACTAACGGGCCGATTACAAAAAGCGGCCAGCTGAATATGGAAGAAAATAAGCGCTTCGCGCCCTAGTCTGCTAACTTTGGATGTCAGCAACTAAATAAAATTTCGCTGTGTGCGGGACAATACGTTGAGAATGTGGGTTTCGCGGGAGGCGTGCCAGAGATAAGTCCCTGCAGTCGCGCTATCCTCTGTGTCCTCGGTGGCTCAGATGGATAGAGCGTCTGCCATGTAAGCAGGAGATCCCGGGTTCGAGTCCCGGTCGGGGCACACATTTTCATCTGTCCCCGTTGGCGTGTGTCAACGCCTGTAAGCAGCTAAGGGTGTTCATTTCATTGTAATTTCATTCTCACGAGCTGCTTTCGTCTTCTTTAGTTCAGCGACGAAACATGAAACGAGATTACCTGTAAGACTAGGAGCTATGGGCAACTAAATATGGCAGAAAATAAGCGCTTAGTGCCCTCGGCTTAGGTTGTGAATAACTCAATAAATATTCGTCGTCGTGATTTCCCACTTGCAGCATCTAGAGAAGACTCATTCTCTAGTTCAATAACGAACCATGAAGCCAGATTTACTCTCCAGTTTGGAGACATGGGTAGCTAAATATGGCACATTAACGGCCCGATTAGCAGCGAACGTTTACTGAGTTATTGATATCGGAAGTTGCAGACGGGGGCGCGTATTTTGTGCCATGTTCAGCTGCCCATATCTCCTAATCGAACCTTCAGTTGTGTTATTGAACTAAAGACTGAGTGTACTGTGCATACAGGATGTGGCGTATTGTGACGGCTGATATTTACGTAGTTATTGGCATATGAAATTTGCGACCAAGGGCGCCCTTCACGTATTTTCCGTAATATTAATTTGCTGTTAAAAACATTGAACCTTTAATCTGGCTTCATGTTGTGTTATTGAACTAAAGAAAGAGTGCACTACACACATTGCAAGTGGCATATTATGACGGCGGATATTTAATTATGGGTTTCTGAAACATAGAGCCGAAGATGCTGTCAAAAGCAATCCGTGAATAGACTCGATTCGCGTACATTGGCACCCCTGCTTCCATGCCGCGAAAACAAATCTGGAAACGAAGCAGCCGGTTGTTATAGTGCAGTGCTAATTCTAATTATACGTTAACCTAAAGCATGAAATTTGGGAGTTTCTTTGGAGATACTCTTAAGTGGAGGAGAATGATTTTCCGACAGAAAGTTTCTGAATTCAATCTTAACTCCACAACATTCAGGACCAGTTTATCGACCAAGTGACACACACGCGGCCATTCGAGATATCAGTTTGAGGGGGGGGGCGCTTATCGGCGTCCCTGGTGTGCAGTTGGTACACAACATGTATCGTAATCAGCAGCGGAAGAAAACCATTTCCACATTCACTAGATTTAGGTTTATTTCTGTAAATTATACTATAATCCCAAGGAGTCGCAACTAATGTATGTGTGAGGTGAACGAAAGGGGAGTGGGGGAGGGGGAAGGCACCAATGTTACTCGTGTGGAAAAATGTTCTCAGCCCTACCCTGAGTGCATTGTGTTCATGACATTTACTGTGCTACCAAGGTAAGTTACTGAATATATGTGTACCCATGTGTCTAACTTTTCTATACTAATAAGGTCTTTGTATAGGTTGTTTTTTGTCTTGATGTTATATAGCATGATCAGGAAGAATGGTCAGTATTCAGGGGTAAGACAAGAACGCTCGTTTGACACAGAAAACTTCATACTGACACATGCACTATTTCGAATGGTTTCCGAGGTAGAACACATTTACTGTACCTTTATTTTTGGGCTGGTGGTACCTCTTTTATGTTTTATTCCAATCCAAGTATGTTGTGCCTTGTGCATTTCTTGCTTTTAAGTTTCTTCAAAGGCAAAGAGAAAATGCGAATCGGTAGCCCAGCATAGAGTCTGCGCCTAACTACATGTATTTTGATTTTCAAATGTTAAAAGAAACAGAAGACGTTTTTCCTGTTCCTTGGTAAAAGGAAGGACTCGCTCTCTGTTAATGAACGAAGGTAGACGCACGTTATTTTAGAGCGTAATCGACGGTAGCCAATTTGGTTGTGAGAATAAGTAAAAAAGTCTGTATTTTTTATGTGCATCGAAGCAAGAATGTAGTATTATTTTACGAACTGAAAGGTTGTATGAGTCATTACTCCAAGTAGTACTGTAATACTGTGCCCACAATGGTTGTTCTGAAAGACCAAAAGCTAATTTAGTTTTAATGCTAAAACATACGTTATTAAGGGTATGCAACTGCCCATCCTGGTCAGTCAGATCATTCAGAATTTGACTTATAGTATCACGAACTACAACTAAACATAATAAAGAAATCGTCAATAAGGCTTACACTGGATTCTGTCACTCAGGTTGGAAATTCAACTGCTGGAGTTAAATTAAAGGTTTGTAACAAATGTTCCAGTTCTCTTCTGTTGCTGTTGACTGTACGAAAGTTTACATTAAAGTCATCCACAATGACTAACTGCTTAGCCTTTGAATATATTTTTACCAAAACTGATTCAAGCTGTTTTAAGAAAACAAATTTTCTGTTTCCTTAATCGAAATCTCGTTCTGTGTATTGTCTTTAATTCTAATAGGGATTTAGTAATTTTTTTTTTTTAGCTCAACAGATAAAAGATAGTCAGCAGGCTTAGTTTAAAGTCGCCCTGATTACTGTTAACCAATTGGCAGCTGCTGCATATCGGTGCTCCCAAGAGTCATGTACCTGTGGTACCAAACATATTTCAAGTACTATCCTCTCCTGTGGATCCTGTCGTCTCTGCAGGACGTATGGGACCTGGCATTACTCGTCCACTTGACTGTGAGTGGTGTGTCAATGGTCAATCTTAGCGTCTGTGCAAGGACCATGGAGGACTCAGGGTTTACACTGATACCCCTAACCATCAAGTTTGAGCTGCTGTCTTTCACTGAAACTGAAACTGAGCCAGTGGGAATAACTTCACTTGCTTTGGAGAAACCTGCTTCGTCCCATGTCAAGAGGAGGCAAGCACAAATTAGAAAGGATCTATTAATCTTTGGCAGTAAAAAGATACGGCGAATAACGGCGGCAAGGGACAGAAAGGAACACCATGAAACATCCCCTTTGAAAAATTCATGAATTACTGCGCTAATAAACCCCTTACGTTACTTGATTTTCAAACAGCTGAGCAGAATTGAACGTACTCAGACATTTCTCTCTTTACTTATTCTGATCAACACTAAACTCACACACAATATTTTTGGCGCAACGCAATCTGACTTTCAAAAATCCCTACAAAAGAATGGCCCTGGCTAACAATAACCTATACCTTTCATGAATCAGTTACCTCACAAAAGTCTTCGTTACTCGAACTACTACAATACAGCGAGCGCCACTACTGCCAGCTAAATAAAAGACTAACTACACCGGCTGACTCAGCGTGTACGGTCAGAGGGTTAGCTGCCCTCTGTAATAAAAAAAACTGAGTTAATGGATCACCGACGAACTCAAACGGATGTCTTGCGACGTCCGCACCGAGCAGATGAAACGAACGAAAACGAACAAAATGAGATAAAAAAAACAACTGCAGAAGGCACTAACTACTGATAGGCATAGGTAGCAAATGAAAGATTTTGATAGAGAACAAATAATGTATTTACCTTAATAATGTTCAAAAGTCATCATATATATATATATATATATATATATATATATATATATATATATATCAGTTCATGATATCCAATATTACAAATTTACTCTTTCTGATGTACACACGTCCAGATCGTCCGCTCTCAAAATTCTGCCATCTCTATCCCAACATCCACCACTGCTGGCGGCTCACCAACTGCGCAATAGAGTTGTGGTGATTCGTGAATGAGTCGTTCATTTGAACGACTCTAAATAAAGAATCGTAAGAATCGAATCGTGATACGGACGAATCGTCGTTCAAAAGAACCGTAAGAACGATTGCGTGTTTCCGAGTCGTGACGATTCCAAGTTCCAAAGATTCATCGATTCCTTGTACGCTATGCTTCGAAGGCAACTTCCGAATCATGTTGAATGATTACGACCACCAGATGGCAGTCAAGTGGAGGATGCATGTGAACAAAGGAAGCTCGGAACGAACAAACGAAGTTCGTGGGCTGTAATATTACTCGTGAAAACCAAGCTGACACTTGGCAGTGGCTGACGGGAACGAGCTTAAAGGCATTTCCCATTTACTATCGCTACCATCAGCCACCGCGCCGACGTCAGCTTAGTTTGCGCGAGTAATACACGAACTAGTGATGACAAGCGACATACCGCGAGTACACAGCTCCCAATACACACGATTAAAATCAAGGAATCCAAGTATGATGAATAAATACGTACCTCTTATTTGTTGCAGATGCAATGCAAAACACACACACACATCTTCTTTACACATGAGCAATAGCACTTGAATTATGTATTATATTTAGCGTATCTCGAAAACGGCCCCAACGATTTGAATGAAATTTTGTATTTACACTGGTTTTTGCTTCTTGAGTTCACCTACATAGTTCCATTCTTTCGTAAAAAGTCAGTTTTACAATATATATATATATATATATATATATATATATATCATAGTTCCATTCGTAAAAACGCAATTTTATATTATAAAAACGCTATTTCACATTTTTTATAACGCCGTCTCGTAAAACTGTTTCTGGCATATCTTATCATGACACTGTTCGATTCTAACCCATTGACAATTTCAGACATGTCCTGCCATCTGTGAGTAAGATGTAGAACTTTTTGCATTCCGTAAGAATCGTGCCATCGCAGACTAGAATGAATCGTGAAAGAATCATGAACGAATCGTAGGAATCGATTTGCAATGTGAGACTGAATCGTAGGAATCGAATCGGGAAAAAGAATCAAGTTGCCCAACTTTACTGCGCAACGCTACGCGCTGTTCAAATCCAACTGCCCAACACTACAATGGTAAATATTCCAACAATGCAAACCAGCCACAGACTGCACACAGCACAGGCAGTGATTTTCATACAGAGCGCTACGTGACGTTACCAACATAACAACCTAAACAGCTTACTTACAACCAGGTTCCTTCAGTGTGCATGCCTTGGGGCATCAAGCAACATGTTGAAGAAGCTACTATGCAGCCATTGAAGGAAAAGAGTGCAACCAAACGCAGATTGTGGCGCTTGTTCGAACAAGATGGGCTCAGATGTCACACGTGGATCATACCAGCGACTGGCGAAGAAGGTGGAGAAGACCAGCCTTGCACATGCAGTTTCAACAAAGCTCCCAATTTGCAGCTCTTTCACCAGAACACATCGTAACACCATGGTTCTGAGTCGAGAGGAAGGACGGAACCAGAGACTTCAAGGGTTCTGTTACAAGCTAGGCTGCGACTTCCTGGACACAGCTGAGAACTGGAGGGGCCCCCTAAAGGCGTTACGTGTGCACTACACATCAGAGGCTGGTAAACACAAAGGTTTTTTAGATTGTGTGACTCCATCCAGTCCATATAACAACAGCTGTAGGAGGCCCAGAAGTATAAGTGGAAGGTCAAAACGAATGCCTTCTGCAGACAAGAGTATTAAAGTCCTAGTAATTAACTGCTGAATCATTCGCAACAAAGTGTCAGAACTTGATGAGCTTCTGAAAAGCAATGGAGCTCACATAATGCTAGGTACAGAATGCTGGCTGAAAACTGAAAACTATAGCATTGAGATTTTTGGGGAAAATTTAAGTGTTTATCGAAAAGAGAGGCTAATGGGAAAAGGAGGTGGTGTATTTTTCGCTGTAGACAAGAAATTCAAATCCACCGAGATAGAAATTGAAGGTGCATGCAAGACTGTATGAGCAAGAATCTGTATCAGAGAGTGGGCATAAAACGGTAACTGAGTCCATCTGTCGACTACCAGACCAACCCCCTGATCCTGATGTAATCCAAAACGTTAGAAAAAATCTCAGTTCACTTGTACATAAATTCTCCAGTCATATAGTAATCATAATTGGAGACATTATTCATCCAACAATAAACTGGGAAAATTACAGTTTTGTTAGTGGTGGTCGTGACAAGGCATCCTGTGAAACATTATTAAACGCCTTCTCTGAAAAGTACCGAGCACATATTAGGATCCCCACTCATGAGGGAAATGTATTAGATCTAATAGCAACAAACAGACCGGACCTCTTTGAGGATGTGCACATTGATACTAATCTGAATGACAATGGCACAGTTGTGGCAACAACGATTACCAAAGTACAAACGACAACTATATAAAACTAGTACGAAATATATATTAGGTCTACAACTTTGCTTCCGAGGTTTGGCAGTAGACGGCATTAGTGGAAAGTAGTGGTGCAAGTCGTAGGTCGTAAGTGTCATACAGTAAGCTTAGGCATTTGAAAATATAACGCCATCAGAATATTAGTCGATTTTTGATTGCATCTTAAAGTTATTCTCGGCTGAATATGTCAAGTTACGAGCTCAATTGTCGTCATCTGCGGGAGGTTTTAATGTTCTGCTTTGATATGAAGAAATCTGCGGCTGAGGCTCATAAAAAGCTGAGTAAGACCTATGATGAGACGCCTGATAGTGACAGAACTTTGCGTAAAATTATTTCCATGCTTCAACGACGGTGATTTTGACGTTGAACACCGGCATGGTTGTGAAAGAGAAAGCTTTCGAAGGTACTGCAACCGACGAGAACAATCATAGGAGATTGTTATCGAAAGTAACTGGTGCGTTTGAGCCGAGCACTGAAAGACAAACGGCCACAGCACAACGATATACACTCCTGGAAATGGAAAAAAGAACACATTGACACCGGTGTGTCAGACCCACCATACTTGCTCCGGACACTGCGAGAGGGCTGTACAAGCAATGATCACACGCACGGCACAGCGGACACACCAGGAACCGCGGTGTTGGCCGTCGAATGGCGCTAGCTGCGCAGCATTTGTGCACCGCCGCCGTCAGTGTCAGCCAGTTTGCCGTGGCATACGGAGCTCCATCGCAGTCTTTAACACTGGTAGCATGCCGCGACAGCGTGGACGTGAACCGTATGTGCAGTTGACGGACTTTGAGCGAGGGCGTATAGTGGGTATGCGGGAGGCCGGGTGGACATACCGCCGAATTGCTCAACACGTGGGGCGTGAGGTCTCCACAGTACATCGATGCTGTCACCAGTGGTCGGCGGAAGGTGCACGTGCCCGTCGACCTGGGACCGGACCGCAGCGACGCACGGATGCACGCCAAGACCGTAGGATCCTACGCAGTGCCGTAGGGGACCGCACCGCCACTTCCCAGCAAATTAGGGACACTGTTGCTCCTGGGGTATCGGCGAGGACCATTCGCAACCGTCTCCATGAAGCTGGGCTACGGTCCCGCACACCGTTAGGCCGTCTTCCGCTCACGCCCCAACATCGTGCAGCCCGCCTCCAGTGCTGTCGCGACAGACGTGAGTGGAGGGACGAATGGAGACGTGTCGTCTTCAGCGATGAGAGTCGCTTCTGCCTTGGTGCCAATGATGGTCGTATGCGTGTTTGGCGCCGTGCAGGTGAGCGCCACAATCAGGACTGCATACGACCGAGGCACACAGGGCCAACACCCGGCATCATGGTGTGGGGAGCGATCTCCTACACTGGCCGTACACCACTGGTGATCGTCGAGGGGACACTGAATAGTGCACGGTACATCCAAACCGTCATCGAACCCATCGTTCTACCATTCCTAGACCGGCAAGGGAACTTGCTGTTCCAACAGGACAATGCACGTCCGCATGTATCCCGTGCCACCCAACGTGCTCTAGAAGGTGTAAGTCAACTACCCTGGCCAGCAAGATCTCCGGATCTGTCCCCCATTGAGCATGTTTGGGACTGGATGAAGCGTCGTCTCACGCGGTCTGCACGTCCAGCACGAACGCTGGTCCAACTGAGGCGCCAGGTGGAAATGGCATGGCAAGCCGTTCCACAGGACTACATCCAGCATATCTACGATCGTCTCCATGGGAGAATAGCAGCCTGCATTGCTGCGAAAGGTGGATATACACTGTACTAGTGCCGACATTGTGCATGCTCTGTTGCCTGTGTCTATGTGCCTGTGGTTCTGTCAGTGTGATCATGTGATGTATCTGACCCCAGGAATGTGTCAATAAAGTTTCCCCTTCCTGGAACAATGAATTCACGGTGTTCTTATTTCAATTTCCAGGAGTGTAACTGATGATGGTCGAAGTAGAGAGGATATAAAATGTAGACTGGCAATGGCAAGGAAAGCCTTTCTGAAGAAGAGAAATTTGTTAACATCCAGTATAGATTTAAGTGTCAGGAAGTCGTTTCTGAAAGTATTTGTATGGAGTGTAGCCATGTATGGAAGTGAAACATGGATGATAAATAGTTTGGACAAGAAGAGAATAGAAGCTTTTGAAATGTGGTGCTACAGAAGAATGCTGAAGATTTGATTGGTAGATCACATAACTAATGAGGAGGTATAGAATAGAATTGGGGAGAAGAGGAGTTTGTGGCACAACTTGTCAACAAGAAGGGATCGATTGGTAGGGCATGTTCTGAGGCATCAAGGGATCACCAATTTACTATTGGATGGCAGCGTGGAGGGTAAAAATCGTAGAGGGAGACCAAGAGATGAATACACTAAGAAGATTCAGAAGGATGTAAGCTGCAGTAAGTACTGGGAAATGAAGAAGCTTGTGCAGGATAGAGTAGCACGGAGAGCTGCATCAAACCAGTCTCAGGACTGAAGACAACAAAAACAACATCAACTAGCTGCACATATGAGTAGAGAGAATAAGGTAAGAGGAGTAGTTGCCATATATGTCAAAAGTTATCACTGTGTAAAAAGCTTAGATACAAAAAAGTTTTTTCTAGAGCAACATATAGAAGCATGTGCCTGTCAACTTAAACTGAAGGAGGGCTCTTTTATAATTGTAACAATATATAGGTCCCCTTCAGGAAACTTTCATCTATTCCTGGAAAACTTGGATGTCTTGTTGTGCTATCTGTCAGATAGGGGAAAGCAAATTATTATTTGTGGGGACTTCAATGTTGATTTAGTGAAAGAGTGTAATAGGGAGAATGACCTGGAAGTCTTGCTCAGTTCTTTCAATGTGACATCTGTCATTAATTTTCCTCCTCGGGTAGTAAAGGACAGCAGCACGTTGATAGATAACACTTTTATAGACCAAGATAAGTTTAAAAACATAAATTCTTGTCCTGTTGAGAATGGGCTTTCTGATCATGGTGCTCAGCTAGTTACAGTATATGACATAGCTCCATTCAGTAATTCAAAACTACCCTCCAATATTGTGTTTTCAATTAATGACTCAACAATTAGAAATTTCAGAGAAAATCTTCAGCAGTTAGACTAGTATGAGGTGTACAAGGAACCCGACGCTAATTTAAAATATAACTTATTTCATGATACACTTGTAAGAGAATTTGAAAACTGTTTCCCCAAGAAAGTAGTTAAATCTAATTATAAGAAACCATGCAAAAAACATTTGCTTACTATAGGCATAAAAATATCTTGTAACCACCAAAGGGAACTGTATCTAACAACAAGAAAGAATAATGACCCAGAAACAGCCAAATATTATAAAAACTACTGTGCTACATTAAGAAGGGTTATTAAAAAGTCCAGAAGCATGTGCATCATGTCTGAGATTAATACCTCTGATAACAAAATCAAAACAATTTGGAATATTATTACAAGGGAGACAGGTCAACCAAGAGTACAGGATGACGGCATTACCATCAAAGTGAATGGAAACTTGACAAAGCCAGGACTCGAAAACATTTTGAATAATCATTTTTTAAATGTTGTAGAGAAAATAAAGATCTAAACGTTCGTTAGAAGAAGCAAGGTAGTTAATGGAAGAGGCCTTACCCATACCATTTGATACAATTGAAATTCCACCCACCTCTCCTTCTGAAATTAGGAAGATAATAAACTCTCCCAAGAATAAAAGCTCACATGGAATTGATGGCATTTCCAGGAGGATAATAAAAGCTTGTTCCCAAGAGATAAGTGGGATTCTTAGCCACATATGTAATAGCTCTCTGAAGCAGGGTATACGTCTGATGTCAACAACTACCGCCCAATCTCTCTTCTGCTTGCCTTATCCAAAATTCTTGAAAAATTAATGTATTGTAGAATAGTTTTAACAAAATGTCAGTTTGGTCTGCAGAAAGGTTTTTCAACGGAAAATGCTAGATATACTTTCACTAATGAAATATTAATGCTCTGAGTAACCAGAAGTCACCTGTTGGGATTTTTTGTGATCTCTCAAATGCTTTTGATTGTGTAAATTATGGAATACTTCTAGATAAGCTCAAGTACTGTGGTATGAATGGGACAGCGCTCAAATAGTTTTTAATCATACCTAACTAGAAGAATGCAGAAAGTTGAAATAAGCAGTTCATCTAATATGCAAAAAATTGGTGATATCTCTCAAAGGCTTTTGATTGTGTTAATTATGGAATACTTCTAGATACGCTCAAGTACTGTGGTATGAATGGGACAGCGCTCAAATAGTTTTTAATCATACCTAACTAGAAGAATGCAGAAAGTTGAAATAAGCAGTTCATCTAATATGCAAAAAATTGGTGATTTCTCAAACTGGGAAACAATCAAGAATGGGGTGCCGCAAGGTTCGGTTTTGGGTCCTCTGCTGTTCTTAATATATATTAATGACTTGCCATTCTATATTCACGAAGATGCGAAGCTGATACTTTTTGCCGATGATACAAGTATAGCCGTCACACCCAACAGACATGAATTAACTGGTGATATTGTAAATGATGTTTTTCAGAAAATCATTAAGTGGTTCTCTGCAAATGGGCTCTCATTAAACTTTGACAAAACACAGTACATGCAGTTCCACACCGTACATGGAATGTCACCATTGATAAATATAGACTTCGATCAGAAATCAGTAGCTAAGGTAGAATATTCAAAATTTCTAGGTGTATGCATTGATGAGGGGTTGAACTGGAAAAAACACACTGAAGATCTGCTGAAACGTTTGAGTTCAGCTACTTATACTATCAGGGTCATTGCAAATTTTGGCGATATGCATCTCAGTAAATTAGCTTACCATGCCTGTTTTCATTCTCTGCTTTCATATGGCATCATATTCTGGAGTAACTCATCATTGAGTAAAAGAGTGTTCACTGCACGAAAGCGTGTAATCAGAATAATTGCTTGATCTCATCCAAGATCATCCTGCAGACACTTATTTAAAGAGCTAGAGATCTTCACTGTAGCCTCACAATATATATATATTCACTTATGAAATTTGTTATTAACAATTCGAACGAATTCAAAAGTAATAGCAGTGTACATGGCTACAACACTAGGAGAAAGGTTGATCTTCACTACTCAAAGGTTAAATCTAAATTTGGCTCGGAAGGGAGTAAATTATGCTGCCACAAAAGTCTTTGGTCACTTACCTAATAGCATCAAAAGTCTGACAGGTAGTCATATAGCATTTAAAACGAAAGTAAAAGAATTTCTTAACGGCAACTCCTTCTACTCATTAGATGAATTTTTGGATATAGTAAGTGGGTAATTTCCCCAACCCCCACCATAAAAATTAAAAATATTAAGTGTCATGTAATATTTTGTGTAATGTAATACCTTGCATGGACACCCTTTATTAACCTGACACGTTCCACATCATTACGAAGTATCGTATTCATGATATATGGTACAAGTACTAATCTAATCTAATCTAATCTAATCTAAGGCAGCACACAATGGCAGCGGGGTTGTGGTGCCGAATAGTGTGGTCGCGTGGTTGCAGGCGAGCCAGAATGAACGACACATTCTTTGCTGTCGGCGCACTGACTGGCGACGCGCTACACTGACAAATCGGCGCGAACGTCATGCAATTTTTCTCAAACGATTTTAAAGAAACTATTCGCTAAATAAAATTATTTTTACTTTACTTGTACTTTATAAGTCAATTTCGTGGTGAAATGCCCATGATGACCCTGATGATTATACCTATTGTCACAGTCACATTTAAACAGTACACTGCGCCAAACCCGAAAAGTTTGTAATGAAAAACGTGGGTCGCTATGATTTTGGATTTCATGCACATTACACCATATGTTGCTACGTATGAAATTTAGTTAACACATGGAATTTTCCTTTATATTCGGGAGGAGGTCTCTATGTGTCTCGCAAAATGGATTGTACGTGGGTAGTTTGAAAAGTTCTAGGAACGGAATAGAAAAAAAGTACTTACATCACTGAAACTTTTTATTTTTTCAATTCAGCCTCCTTGTAGATTGATGCAATTGGTCCAACGATATTCCAGTGCCTTGATCCTATCTCGAAAATAAGTTTCCTACAGACCTGCAAAATAGTTGTCAACTCCGGTATCAGTTCTTCGTTTTAGGTGAATCTTCGTACACCAAGAAAAATTTTCAGTTTTGGGAAGAGATGGAAGTCTGACAGAGCCATATCAGGTGAATAAGGTGTGTGTGGCAACAATTCATATCTTAGGCTAGGCGCAAATTGAGACGCGTATAGCACGTGCGGCGCGACGCAGCGCAGCGCGCATTTTTGTAACTTCACAGGTTCACATGGGACCGCGCAAGTTGCGACGCGAGGCGACTGGGACGCGACACGCGCCTGCGCCAGGTCGCGCGGCGTTGTGGTTGTGGCAGAGTTTCTCGCGCCGCGCGTCGCACGTGCCTCGCTAGCACCGTGGGAAATTTGAGGCGAGGAGCGGAGAAGTAGCCCGGCCATATGCCCACATCGGAACGGCGCATATGAGCAGTGGTAGTATTGCCCATACGATAAATTTTGCCTTACTGTATACTAAATTTTATTGCCTCTGGGTAGTGTTTCGTTTTTCGTCTTTTAAGCGCTCCAGATTTCTTCGTTAGTCCATTATAATTTTCTGTTATTTATATCTGTATAGTTTTGTTTTTCTTCTGCCAAGAAAAATGCATACTTCAATAACTGGTGAGCCATTGGCCACTGGAATTGTATCATACGCCTCCGCGATGTTTTCAGATCGCAAGAAGGGACAGAGGTTAGTGAATAAGGAAGCAATGAATATTATAAAATCATGTGATTAAGAAGCAAGGCAGGAAAGTAAAGGAAGGTTATCTTCTCGATGTCTAGTATGCTGGCGTATCTGTACGATCTGTTATATATATAGCCGGCCGCGGTGGTCTCGCGGTTCTAGGCGCGCAGTCCGGAACCGTGGGACTGCTACGGTCGCAGGTTCGAATCCTGCCTCGGGCATGGATGTGTGTGATGTCCTTAGGTTAGTTAGGTTTAAGTAGTTCTAAGTTCTAGGGGACTGATAACCACAGCAGTTGAGTCTCATAGTGCTCAGAGCCATTTGTTATATATATATGCCGGCCGGAGTGCCGAGCGGTTCTACAGTCTGGAACCGCGCGACCGCTACGGTCGCAGGTTCGAGCCCTGCCTCGAACATGGATGTGTGTGATGTCCTTAGGTTAGTTAGGTTTAAGTAGTTCTAAGTTCTAGGGGACTGATGACCTCAGAAGTTAAGTCCCATAGTGCTCAGTGCCATTTCAACGACCTGTTATAAAAATTTATAAGGGGATAATCTCCACAGGTGTGATCCCTTTGTGCTCTGGGAAAAAGCATCCAAGTTCTGAAGTATAAAAGTCTCGTATAGTTTTGTTTTGTTTTTCTTCTCTCAAGAAAAATGCATACTTCAGTAACTGGTGAGTCATTGGCTGCTGGAATTGGCAAAACACTCTCCTCCTTGTGTGCTATCATTCACCAAACTTTCTCGAACAGTTTAGGATATATGAGAGATGTTGCGGGCGTGAGGTCAGAAGTGAGCGCGCTACATAGGATCCATTTTCTCGAGATCGGAGGCAGATAGAGACCTCCTCCCAAGTCTAAACAACAAAATTCAACTTGTTAGCTAAATTCCATACGCACCAAACGCAAAATCACAGCGACCCCTAAGTTTCGTTGCAAACTTTTTGAGTTTTGCGTAGTGTCTTACTAAAACGTGTACATCAGGATAAGAATGGTCATTAGTGAGATGATGGGCACTTCGCCACGAAGCTGACACATAACGCTACACGTAACGCAAAAATCAAATATTTTCAGAGAATAGTTTCTGTAAAATCGTTTGGGAAAGATAACAGGTCGCGCGCGTTTCGGCTGTCTGCGCAGAGCGTCGCTAGTCGCCGTACGCGTCGCAATATGCGCTGCACCCGCGCGACTCGTGAGGCACGTACGTGTCGCGCTGTAGGCTGGCCGCAAGATGAGACGCAGGTCCGTGAGGTGACGCAGGGTGAGTTTTTGCGAACCACACAACTGAATAATGGTCCCGCGCACGATGATACAAGCCATCAAGATTACATGAAAACGAAGCTGAAAGCTGAGAAGTGGGAGGAAGTGGCCAAGGAAACGGACATACGAAATGGTAAGTTGCATTGTAATTCGTTGTTAACATTCTACATTGGCATTATTAAAACTCTGTAGCAAATTTTCGTGATGTGCTCTGTCCTGGTTAAATTTTTATCAAAAAGATGCCTAGGTTCGTTACAATATCATTCCTTACTAGCGTTCAAAATGATTCAAATGGCTCTGAGCACTATGGGACTCAACTGCTGTGGTCATTAGTCCCCTAGAACTTAGAACTACTTAAACCTAACTAACCTAAGGACATCACACACATCCATGCTTGAGGCAGGATTCGAACCTGCGACCGTAGCAGTCGCACGGTTCCTGACTGCCTTACTAGCGTGTAGCCCTCTATATCTACCAGTGAAAACGGAATAGATGGATTTGACGACGTCTTTGATATCAATATGGCAACGGCCTTGCCACAGTGGATACACCGGTTCCCATGAGATCAACGAAGTTAAGGGTATACGGAATGAGTTTTTCGATGAAAAAATCGATTTTTGGGAAAATACATTTTCGATAAATTTAGACTCTCCCGTTTAATACCATGTATAAAATATTTGGATGACGTGAATAGAACTATTTTAAATAATTTTTTAAAATAATTTCGACATACGATGTTCCGCACCTTGTATATGAGACGCGAAATATACCTGATATAGACAGCCTTGCCAGAGATATAATTGAGCACAAGAGAGTTAGCTTTTCTGTTCGCTACACTGCTAGACAGTTGACAATAGATTCTGCACCATTTGTATTGTTTCCTTTCTGAGTACATCCATGTCATTGTTGTGAAAGTCGTATGTGGAGAAGTCATTGAGTTTTCTTTAGCCGGCCGCAGTGGTCACGCGGTTCTAGGCGCGCAGTCCGGAACCGCGCGACTGCTACGGTCGCAGGTTCGAATCCTGCCTCGGGCATGGATGTATGTGATATCCTTAGGTTAGTTAGGTTTAAGTAGTTCTAAGTTCTAGGGGACTGATGACCACAGCTGTTAAGTCCCATAGTGCTCAGAGCCATTAAAAAAAAAAAAAAAAAAAAAAAAAAAAAAATTCTTTCCTTCAACATGCCAAGACCTAGTCTGAAGGTATTTAGAAAGCGTGTTCATTGGCGCAAGAAAGTAATGTGTACTAAAAGTTCGTCTGATTCATCTTCATCAGTATCTGATGTCCCAGTAGCGACTAACCTCAACACTGGTCGCAATATGCAATACATTGAGTGATGCTGCTGCCACTACACCGGAAAGTGCTTCAAGAAGAAAACTAGCTGGAATTGAAGAAGAATACAAGAAACTAAATGCTGGGACTACAAAATATGAGGTAATTAACGTCTCTTTATTATCAGACGTTCTGGAGAACAATGTGTGCTGCAAACAATGTGGAAAATGTGGTGTTTCATTGAAAACAAACTTACATGTAGGGCTTGCTTGTGAATTAGAGTTGATGTGCAGTTATTGCAAACACAGTGTTACGTTCTTCTATTCCTCACATGTTACTGCAGATACAGGTAAACTATACGATATAAACATTAGACTGGTTTATGGAGTACGGAGTATAGGAAAGGGCAGGGCTGCAGGTGCCATGTTGTGTGGTGTGATGAACCTCCCTCCTCCACCTTCAAAATTTAACAAACACATAATTGCAACAGGCTCTGCTGTAGAAGATGTGGCACAGGAAAACATGAAAGGTGCTGTTGAGGAAGCAGTTGTTGAAAATAATAATAGCAGAGACTTGTCCATAGCTTTTGATGGAAGCTGGCAGAAGAGAGGCCACACATCTCTGAATGGTGTAGTAACAGCTACAAGTGTGGACACTGTAAGGTAGTTGATGTGGCAATACTTTCCAAGCTTTGCAGATGCAAGGAGAAAATGAAAACTAAACATGAAGAGGAGTGCATGGCAAATTACTATGGGTCAAGTGATGGTATGGAAGTTGCTGGTGTAAGAAGTATTCATCAACGCTCAGTAAAATGGTACAACGTTAGATATATAAATTATCTTGGAGATGGTGACTCAAAGGCTTTCAAAGAAATTGAGGAACTGAGACCCTATGGTAACGATGTGAAAATTTCCAAACTGGAGTGTGTTGGCCATGTTCAGAAAAGGATGAGATCAAGACTTAGACGGCTCAAGGCTAGCATGAAAGGCAAGAAATTGAGCGATGGAAAAACTTTAGATGGGAAAAATAGACTGACAGATGCTACAATAGATCATATTCAGAAGTGCTATGGTCTAGCAATAAGACAGTATACAGCAGATGCAGAATTAATGAGAAGAGCAGTCTGGGCTCTGTTTTTTCATACAGCTTCAACCAATGAGAATCCCCAACATGGGCTATGTCCAAAAGGAGACGATAGTTGGTGCAAGTACAACAGAGGCAAGGTAACTAAGAAACAATACAATCACCGTCATCACCTGCCACCTGCCATAATGGATGAAATAAAATCAATATTCCGAGACCTCGCAGATATTAGTCTACTAAAGAAATGTCTTCATGGCCGGACTCAAAATCCAAATGAATGTGTGAACCATGTGATATGGAATAGACTACCTAAAACTGTGTTTGTGGGTATAAACACACTTCACTTTGGCGTTTATGATGCTGTTTCATCATTCAATCAGGGCAATATAACAAAGTGCAAAGTTCTGCAGAAGTTGGGGCTCTGTGTAGGACTACGAACTGCCGCAGCTATGCTTTGTTTGGACAAGGAACAGCTCAGGTCTTCAGATAATGCCATAAAAGTATATTCAAAGATGGCTAGACAGCATAGCAGAGCCATCAAGAGGAAGCTGTTGGACGATTCTGATGATACAAGCAATGGAGCAGGCTTGTACTGAAGTAAAAACTTTGAAGATAATTTCCCGTAACTTTAGTTTTTTTGTGTATAAGGTACATTTTCTCAGGGCCTATTTATAGTAGAAAGATGAAATCTTCTGTAGTTGTTCCTTAAGACCTTCCAATATATCTGAATTAAAAGATATGTGGAATTATTTTGTATTAATGGATGTAAATTTTACAATACTTGTTAAAATATATAACTTTTTTTAACATTTACAAAAAATAAAATATCTGAAAAACTATACATTATTTTTTCAAAATTAATAATTCAGCATAAAAGCAGAACATATCCCTGCGTTCTGTGAAAAAATCAAGAGTATCGTCTAAATAACAAATGAGAAAATGTTCCTAACTTTTAGCTCAATTTAACATTGTAAGCATAGGGCGTTCCGTATACCCTTAAGCGCTGTCGGGCGTGGCCGGCACTTGGATGGGTGACCATCCAGCCGCCATGCGTTGTTGCCATTTTTCGAGGTCCACTCAGCCTCGTGATGCCAATAGAGGAGCTACTCGACCGAATAGTAGCGGCTCCGGTCGAAGAAAACCATCATAACGACCTTGAGAGCGGTGTTCTGACCACACGCCCCTCCTATCCGCATCCTCAATGAGGATGACACGGCGGTCGGATGGTCCCGATGGGGCACTTGTGGCCTGAAGACGGAGTGCCTCTTGATATCAATATAGAATCAAAACTGTCGTCTGAGTACATTTCCGATATATATATATATATATATATAGAGAGAGAGAGAGAGAGAGAGAGCTGTAATATATGAATGTATACAAATTTTATAACAGGGAAACATTGTTACGAAAAATCGTGAAAAATTACATGTATATAG
This sequence comes from Schistocerca nitens, assembly GCF_023898315.1. Classification (NCBI taxonomy): domain Eukaryota; kingdom Metazoa; phylum Arthropoda; class Insecta; order Orthoptera; family Acrididae; genus Schistocerca; species Schistocerca nitens. The sequence goes on along the minus strand of NC_064614.1, from coordinate 162,505,270 downwards.
GTTATATATATATATATAATATATTAAAGAAATAGGTACCTAAAAACCATCCTGTATTAGAATGCAACTTTGTGTCAAAATTTCAAAGCAATCGGTTAAGAGCTTTCGGAGGTTAGTGGCTATACACAAACCAACAGAACATTTTTATATATAGACATATATGTTCATCATAATAGCTTACCTTAAAAACACAGCTAGTTTCTCCATGGTTCCAATCGGCCGTGTAGCGTTGCATCCCTGTCTGTCAATTTCATTCTTGATGAGACCATGCACTTCTTAGAATTGGCCATGGTTTAATCTAAAATAGTTCGTGAATGTTTCATCATCAAATTCCTTAGTTAAAACGAATTCCCAATGACCTAGTCTTCTTTTCACGTACGCATTTTTTTCTCCTTTTTGTTTCATCAAAGCAATGTAACACACCGTTTCGAACTCAAACTCAGAATCGGAAAATAGCAGAAGTAGTCGCCATCCCTGCCAGAGCCAAAGTTCCTCAGCAAACTGCGTACTGAAACTGCGATCCAACTTGGCGATGATTGTCGCCGTGACTCACGCCGCCGTGAGGAATTCGGCGTGAGCCCCCCTGCGTCACCTCACGGGCCTGCGTCTCATCTTGCGGCCCTTCTAGTATCGTGTCACGTCACACGTGCTATACGCGTCTCAATTTGCGCCTAGCCTTAGTTCGTGTAACTTTGCATGGCGACCGCACGTGTGCGGGCGCGAAGAGTCGCGGCACCCATCTTGCAAATATTTTTTTCCTTTTCTAATTCTTCAGTTAAAATGCGATGTACTCTTTTAGATGACATCTGGTAACAGTGAGCAGTTTCACGCACTTACAATCGGCGATCCTCCGTTACCATTTTGTGCATTTTTGCGATGATTTCTGGAGTACTGACACATCTTGGCCGACCACTGCGCGCATCGTCATCTAAGCTCTCCCCACCACACTTAAATTTATTTGTCCACATGGCAACAGTTGAATATGAAGGAGAAGAGTCCCCCAGTGTATTCTGGAAATCGGCATGAATGTCCTTTGCTTTCATATCTTTCTTTACGAAGTACTTAATCACAGCTCGAATCTAGATTTTTTTCCAAATTCGCAAATCACTACGCGGGAACAACAACAGAGCCACATCAGCGCCACAGCTGTCTTCCAAGAGCACTGACGTGGCATGTGTTTACAGGCAACATTCCAATGAACATCAAGTAAACAGCTCGTTGCTCTAGCGCTGATCTCTCATGTTGATTCCGAGAACTTTTCAAACAAACCTCGTATGTAGCACGCTCACTTTCGACTACAAGCATTTGAGTGAGATATTCATAACATACGTCATATCTCCTAAATCGTTCAAGATATATAACACGCATAGAGGAGAGTACTTTGCCATAGGGTTAACACATGATACTTTTTTTATCTATGTTGTTACAGCTGACGCTACAGTTTTTATTTGACTTTCTTTTTCAACCTATTACTGTGGTTACTGAAAAGGGAATTTGATTAGTATGAAAACATACATGAAATTTTTTCTCCTATGTTACAGCAAACCGACACAATGTTTTCTGTAAGGCCTCTCTGGTCGCCTGTTGTTTCTTAATAATGAAATGTTCCACATCCTGGAGGACCTCCTCACTATGGATCAATTGGAATGAGAGTAAATCTAATCTAATCTAAGACACGCTGTTTCAAGATTATGTCGCAGTAGCTACTGCCAAATGAGTTTGTGCAACTTATTCCGTGTTTTGGCAAAGGAAGCAAAATTAAACCTATCAACAAGAGAAATGTAGCTGTTACTCATAACTGATTATGCTTCTTCAAATGAGAAATGGTTGACAATTCATAAAAAAATAAATCGCCATTTCTATTGCAATTTTGGCAGAATCTTATAACCCATCGTAGTTTTAATAATGAACGACTGGAATGTTAATTTACCAGAGGATTTTCTCCCTGTTCTTCATCTGAGAAACTGAAAAATCAAACTGATTCACAGCAACTAGCGCACCATATTTTCGTTTCATCCCCATTCAGTGTGAACTGGTGAACTTCTTCACTGTAGTAATATTTAATACGTTGTACATTTAATAGTAATTTTTAATACATTGAAGATAAGTTATATATATGTATCTATTTCATTTCAACCTTAATACGAAGTCTGAACCATTTCATAACGTAGCCTAATGACTAAACTTGATTATCCAATATAAAGAGGCATCAAATTTGTTTTTTTCTACTAAAATAATGCTGCCGTTTTGCTGCAGAGTGGAACTGACCCTATTTCGTAACTCCAAAGCAGTGAACTTACAGAGCTTTGCCAACTATTCGTTAAAATTAACATCACTGATGAATCAAAAGATTTTGTAGTAAAAAGATTCATTCGCTCACTCTTTATATGAATAGGAATGGAAAGATGGTACGCTATTTGCTGTACTTTTAGTATGTAAAAGGTAACTGAAGTGGAGAAAGATAATCGTTTGGTGAGTTTCATTCCGAGCTGATCACTGTTAAAGATGCGCTAGGTTATAGGATTCCCCTAGAATTGCAACAGAATTGCCGATTTATTTTCATCTGACATAGTAAATTTTTTCTTCAGATGTGTTATCAATAACAACTTTTGAATAATGCATATGGTATATTTATTGAGATGGCACGTTACATTTTGCTTCTTTTGCCAAAACACAACAGAAACTGAACATAGACATGGCTGTCAAAACAAAGGCGCCAACCCACTGCCGTCGCAGCAGAAGTACCCTGGCAGGGCCGGATTATTGTTCGAATGACAAGTACGTGACTAAGAACTACCGAACTTGAGACTTTAAAGAAACAATTTGGTTAAAATATTTTGTACCCTCGTTGTGTAGCTCGGTAATGACCTACCTTTCCATTTACACCTATTTTCTTTAATAAGGAACAGCTGGGAATGAAACACACCAAAGGATTTCCTTTTTAACTTCCGTTTCCTTTGACGCATGAAAAAATAAAGCAAATAGTGTACCATCTTTCCGTTCCTATCTCTTTACAAGTATAGAGTGAGCGAGTGAATCTGCTTACTACAAATATCTTTTAATTCATCAGTGATATTGGCTTTGACGAAATGTTGGGAAGGTTCTGTAAGTCGTCAGTGTGTTCATAGCTTCAAAGTTACGAAAGACTGTTTTGCTCAGTTCTACTCTGTAGCAAAAATGAAGCATTGCTGTGTTTGAAAAAGAATGATGTCTATTTATCAGTGGACAACAAGATTACGAATACATGATAGTCATTACTTTATGAATTGCTTGGGACTACTGATTAAGATTAAAACTGACTATAAATATGTATAATTTATCTTTATTACATTGAAAGATAAATATGGTGAAGAATGGGGACAGGAACAGAAATATGGCACAAATTTGGTGTGAATTATTTTCAAAGTTCTCAAATAAAGAACAAGGAGAAAATCCTTTAAGAAGTTTCCAATCCAGCTGTACACCATTAAGAAGACGATGGGTTATAAGATTCTGCCAATACTGCAACAGAATTGGGGCTTTATTTTTGTCTGTTTCTCAATTGAAGAAGCATCATCAGTTATCAGTAACATCTCTCTTGTTGACAGATTTAACTTTGCTTCTTTCGCCAAAACACAGTTAAACTGCACAAACTCGCCATGCAATAGCTAGTGCGACAGAATTTTGAAACAGTATCCTATTAACAAATAATAGGCAACTAGAGAGGTCAATAACTTACAGAAAACCTTACCGGTTTGCAGTTAACATAAAAGAAGAGATTAACCTTTATTTTCATACTAGCTAATTATCTTTCCAATAGCTATCGATGACTTTTTAACAATTACAGAACTGGTTAACCATATGGCAAAATATTCTTCTCTTTGCATGCTGCCCTTTACCAAAAGCTCGTTTCGGTATCTCGAAAGGTTTAGGAGATGTGAGATATATTATGAATATTTCATTATCACGTTAGGGCGGTCGCAGATGAACATGCCACATAAAATCCATTTTCTTGAGATTGGAGGGAAATAGAGACCATCTCCCAAATCTAAAGAAAAATTCAATATGTTAGCTAAATTTCATACACAGCAACAAATCATAATGACCGATATTTTTCTCTGCAAACTTTAAGAATTTCTGGATTACATAAATGCATATATCACATAAAGTATGATATTAGTGAGATGATGGGCATTTCACCATAAAGCTGGCATATAAAGCTATATATAATGTAAAAATCAGTTTTTTACAAAATAGTTTCTGCAAAACAGTGTGAGAAAGATTGCAGTGCTAATGGAGCACACGTGACTTGCTAGCCATAACAGCACTGCAGCACATTAACTTGCAGGCGTTCTTCGTGTGCACCCGACGAGTCTGCATGCAGACTACGTTCCCTTTCTGTTCTTACACTAAATCACCAATATTTCATAAACACCATGAAGGCAGTACGATTTTCAATACATTTTATTAACCTTATACGTGGACTTATCAGTAAAAAGTTACAAGTGTTATGATCAGTGGCTATTCGACTGAAGAAATTAAAAGCTCTGTGGGACAGGATTGTTTACGTCAGTTGCTCTATTTGCCATCGCTATTGAACTGCTGCTTATCACACTGACCCATCATTTATGAAGATTAACCATAAATGGCAATAAAACTGTCTGCTTTGCGTATGCAAATGACTTACGCTTTATAGTCTGACTTAGGCTTTATAGTCACAGGCGATCAGGATCTACAAATTGTTAGTAAATATGAACTTGCCTCACGAGCAAAGCTGAGCTCGAGGAAGTCTGAAATTATGAATAAAGGATGTGGGATTTCTAAGCAGCATCAAGGCTAGCTAATAATACCCACGAAAACGAAATGGTTGGGCACTGAATACAGAAGTAACATCGGTCACGCGGTTGCTCTTAACTAAATGAATATTCTTGCCTACGTGCATACAGAAACACTGTGTTAGGAAGCTTAATGAAATACATACAAAAAGTAACCTTTGTCATATTGTCAGTACATATGTAACGTCAAAGGCTAACAATGTTGCACAAATGCGGCTGATGCCACAAGAGACGGTAACACATATCATGTCAGTCTCTGAGCATTTTGTTACTCGAAGGTATATTTTTGAACTTGAGTTTGATACGCTAACACTCATCACAGGAGATGTAGGATTACTTCTCCACCCAACATTGTGCAACTTATTCCGAACGAACTGTTTCACCTGAAAAGCTTTTTCATTGAATAAAGTTACATCCAGTCCAACGTCCTGGCAAAGGAACTCAAGATGGTGTGATGGTGAAGACAGGTTTACAAGAAGCTGATGGAATACAAGAACAGGAACAATATAAAACAAAACTATCCCAGTTACAGATGGCCAGTAATCTGCCGCGATTTGTCACCGATCGTGAAAGCGATAAAGTATCGAGCAGTCAATCGGAAAGTACACACCAGTTCTAAACTTCAGCCATACGCTTGGCGGTTCGCTCCTAACGCGACGTGTAAGTTAACAGACCATGAACAGCAACAGTTTGCGTATGACAATGTCAAAGATGTATGGACAGATATCAAGCAAAAGCTGACAATCATTACTATCACTTTCCCAAATGCCACTACACCTGGTGACTTCCTGCATTCGGATACAATTCTGTAGCCTAACATCAAGATAAACTCTGTCAACTGGCTAATGAACATTCAGTGTATTACGGTATCTAATATCGGAAGGAACCAAAAGTAAGGAGGAGCTCTGAATGTATATTGCAAAACAACTCACTGTACATTAAAGATTAAAAATTATAAGAAAAACATTGCCAAATTTCTAGAAGTAATTTTAAGACTGAAAATTACATTTGATCATGAACTAAGTGAATTTTAAAACAAGAAAACATTTTTTTTTTCAATCTAATACAAAAAAATATCTTTGGACTTACTCAGAGAACAAGCCTTTTTATTCATCTTTTCTTATTATGTGTTTTTAATTCACGTAATACTGTGTTAATTTTGAATGTCAGGAATTAGCCTAGATTTATTGTACCATGTATGAAAGGAATAGCCTTAATTTGGGAAGGCACTAGAACTGCTACAGTTGCCTAATATCGTGTAGGGCTCCCACGAGCATGCAGAAGTGCCTCAACACGACGTGGAGTGGACTCGACTAATGTCTGAAGTAGAGCTGGAGGGAACTGACACCATGAATCCTGCAGGGTTGTCCATAAATCCGCAAGAGTACGAAGGGATGGAGATCTCTTCTGAACAGCACATTGCAAAGCATCTCAAAATGTTCATGTGGGAGTGTTTAAACTCAGAAGAGTGTTCCTGGAGCCACTCTATAGCAATTCTGGATGTGTGTGGTGTTTCATTGTCCTGCTCGAATTGCCCAAGTCCTTCGGAATGCGTAATGGACGTCAATAGATGCAGGTGATCAGACAGAATGCTTACGTATGCGTCACCTTCAGAGACGTATCTAGACGTATCAGGAGTCCCATATCACTCGAACTGCACATTTCCCATATCATGGATTCATGAGGTTGTCTCCATATCCTTTCATGCCCATCCACTCGATACAATTTGAAACGAGATTCGTCCGATCAGGCAATGTTTCCAGTCATCACAGTCCAATGTCTGTGTTGACGGACCCTGACGAGGCATAAAGCTCTGTGTCGTGCAGTCATAAGAGGGCCTTCGTATCCGAAAGCCCATATCGATAAAGTTCCATTGAATGGTTCGCAGGCTGACACTTATTGATTTCCCAGCATTGAAATATGCAGCAGTTTGCGGAAGAGTTGCACCTCTGTCACGCTGCACCATTCTCTTCATTCGTCGTTGGTCCCGTTCTTGCAGGATCTTTCTCCGGCCGCAGCGATGTCAGAGGTTCAAAGTTTCACCGGATTTCTGATATTCACGGTGCACACGTGAATTGGTCTTACGGGAAAATCCCTACTTCAGTGCTACTTCGGAGATGCTGCGTCCCGTCGCTCGTGCGCCGACAATAACATCACGTTCACACTCACTAATATTTTGACAACCTGCCATAGTACCAGCAGTGGAACTGACAGGACTTGTCTGCTCCAGTTTTACAGGGCGTTTGTGCGATCTCGGCTCGATTATGGGTGCACAGTGTATGGGTCTGCGAGACCTTCTTACTTAAAGATGCTGGATGTTGTGCACCATGAAGGGCTTCGGTTGGCCACTGGGGCATTCCGAACTAGCCCCATACCAAGCCTTTGTGCAGAGGCTGGTGAACCGCCACTTCATATGCGGCGACGGCTACAATTTGGTTAAAATATTTTGTACCCTCGTTGTGTAGCTCGGTAATGACCTACCTTTCCATTTACACCTATTTTCTTTAATAAAGAACAGCTGGGAATGAAACACACCAAAGGATTTCCTTTTTAACTTCCGTTTCCTTTGACGCATGAAAAAATAAAGCAAATAGTGTACCACCTTTCCGTTCCTATCTCTTTACAAGTATAGAGTGAGCGAGGCCTACAAAACTTTGCCCACACCATACACCAGTGGCGGATCCAGGATCTCGGTCAGGGGGGGGGGGGGGCAAATTTTTTGGTATCTGCCTTCCAAAAAATTAATTCCAAATAAAACCATTAATACTGTACACGCGAGAGCGCGAGCGCGCGCGCGCACACACACACACACACACACACACACACACACACACACACACATATTATATATACAGGGTGTTTCAAAAATGACCGGTATATTTGAAACGGCAATAAAAACTAAACGAGCAGCGATAGAAATACACCGTTTGTTGCAATATGCTTGGGACAACAGTACATTTTCTGGCGGACAAACTTTCGAAATTACAGTAGTTACAATTTTCAACAACAGATGGCGCTGCAAGTGATGTGAAAGATATAGACGACAACGCAGTCTGTGGGTGCGCCATTCTGTACGTCGTCTTTCTGCTGTAAGCATGTGCTGTTCACAACGTGCAAGTGTGCTGTGGACAACATGGTTTATTCCTTAGAACAGAGGATTTTTCTGGTGTTGGAATTCCACCGCCTATAACACAGTGTTGTTGCAACAAGGCGAAGTTTTCAACGGAGGTTTAATGTAACCAAAGGACCGAAAAGCGATACAATAAAGGATCTGTTTGAAAAATTTCAACGGACTGGGAACGTGACGGATGAACGTGCTGGAAAGGTAGGGCGACCGCGTACGGCAACCACAGAGGGCAACGCGCAGCTAGTGCAGCAGGTGACCCAACAGCGGCCTCGGGTTTCCGTTCGCCGTGTTGCAGCTGCGGTCCAAATGACGCCAACGTCCACGTATCGTCTCATGCGCCAGAGTTTACACCTCTATCCCTACAAAATTCAAACGCGGCAACCCCTCAGCGCCGCTACCATTGCTGCACGAAAGACATTCGCTAACGATATAGTGCACAGGACTGATGACGGCGATATGCATGTGGGCAGCATTTGGTTTACTGACGAAGCTTATTTTTACCTGGACGGCTTCGTCAATAAACAGAACGGGCGCATATGGGGAACCGAAAAGCCCCATGTTGCAGTCCCATCGTCCCTGCATCCTCCAAAAGTACTGGTCTGGGCCGCCATTTCTTCCAAAGGAATCATTGGCCCATTTTTCAGTTCCGAAACGATTACTGCATCACGCTATCTGGACATTCTTCGTAAATTTGTGGCGGTACAAACTGCCTTAGACGACACTGCGAACACCTCGTGGTTTATGCAAGATGGTGCCCGGCCACATCGCACGGCCGACGTCTTTCATTTACTGAATGAATATTTCGATGATCGTGTGATTGCTTTGGGCTATCCGAAATATACAGGAGGCGGCGTGGATTGGCCTCCCTATTCGCCAGACATGAACCCCTGTGACTTCTTTCTGTGGGGACACTTGAAAGACCAGGTGTACCGCCAGAATCCAGAAACAATTGAACAGCTGAAGCAGTACATCTCATTTGCATGTGAAGCCATTCCGCCAGACACGTTGTCAAAGGTTTCGGGTAATTTCATTCAGAGACTACGCCATATTATTGCTACGCATGGTGGATATGTGGAAAATATCGTACTATAGAGTTTCCCAGACCGCAGCGCCATCTGTTGTTGACAATTGTAACTACTGTAATTTCGAAAGTTTGTCTGCCTGAAAATGTACTGTTGTCCCAAGCATATTGCAACAAACGGTGTATTTCTATCGCTGCTCGTTAAGTTTGTATTGCCGTTTCAAATATACCGGTCATTTTTGAAACACCCTGTATATATATATTATATGCACTACTGGCCATTAAAATTGCGACACCAAGGAGAAATGCAGATGATAAACGAGTATTCATTGGACTAATATACTATACTAGAACTGACATGTGATTATATTTTCACGCAATTTGGGTGCATAGATCCTGAGAAAACAGTATCCAGAACAACCACCTCTGGCCGTAATAACGGCCTTGATACGCCTGGGTATTGAGTCAAACAGAGCTTCGCTGCGCTGTACAGGTAAAGCTGCCCATGCAGCTTCAACACAATACCACACTTCATCAAGAGTAGTGACTGGCGTATTGTGACGAGCCAGTTCTCGGCCACCATTGACCAGACGTTTTCAGTTGGTGGGAGATCTCGAGAATGTGCTGGCCAGGGCAGCAGTCGAACATTTTCTGTACCCAGATAGGCCCGTACAGGACCTGCAACATGCAGCCGTGCATTATCCTGCTGAAATGTAGGGTTTCGCAGGGATCGAATGAAGGGTAGAGCCGCGGGTCGTAACACATCTGAAATGTAACGTCCACTGTTCAAAATGCCGTCAATGTGAACAAGAAGTGACCGACACATGTAACCAATGGCACCCCATACCATCACGCCAGGTGATACGCCAGTATGGCGATGACGAATACACGCTTCCAACGTGCGTTCACCGCGATGTCGCCAAACACGGATGCAGCCATCTTGATGCTGTAAACAGAACCTGGATTCATCCGAAAAAAATGACGTTTTGTCATTCGAGCATCCAGGTTCGTCGTTGAGTACACCATCGCAGGCGCTCCTGTCGTTGATGCAGCGTCAAGGGTAACCGTAGCCATGGTCTCCGAGCAGATAGTCCATGCTGCTGCAAACGCCGTCAAACTGTTCGTGCAGATGATTGTCGTCTTGCAAACTCCCCATCTGTTGACTCAGGGATCGTGACATGGCTGCACGATCCGTTACAGCCATGCGGATAAGATGCATGGCATCTCGACTGCTAGTGATACGAGGCCATTGGGATCCAGCACGGAGTTCCGTATTACGCTCCTGAACCCACCGATTCCAAATTCTGCTAACAGTCATTGGATCTCGACCAACGCGAGCAGCAATGTCGCGATACGATAAACCGCTATCGCGATAGGCTACAATCCGACCGTTATGAAAGTCGGAAACGTGATGGTACGCATCTCTCCTCCTTACACGAGGCATCACAACAACGTATCACCAGGCGACGCCGGTCAACTGCTGTTTGTGTATGAGAAATCGGTTGGAAACTTTCCTCATGTCTGCACGTTGTAGGTGTCACCACCGGCGCCAACCCTGTGTGAATACTCTGAAACGGTGCCAACCTTGTGGGAATGCTCTGAGTAGCTAATCATTTGCATGTCACAGCATCTTCTTCCTGTCGGTTAAATTTCGCGTCTGTAGCACATCTTCGTGGTGTAGCAGTTTTAATGGCCAGTAGTATATATATTCTGTTTTTAGTTTAATTGTGTATCGCTATGTGTTAAGTGTGTTTAATGAAATAACTTACTGCATTACCTAAAAAATATTCTTCAAATACGACACGTGCACTTAAAAAACTGTGTGTTTGTCTGCTAATGTAAAATAATCTATAAAAATGCTTATGTTCATTTGTTTCCATTCTTAAATCTTCGAAATTATTTCACCAATTGCTTTCATTTGACAGAATGTTGCCATCGAATTCGCGCATCTGTTTATATGCAGCAATGACGATACGACTGCGAAAAGTTATAATAGGGCATTTGACTGTGTTCAGGAAATCATCTTAATTACTTCATTTTATGCTCATAATAAGCTGTTTTTCCTCATGAATGTAAATATTAACAATAATAAATTCCTTTCTTTCTTTCTTGTAAAAAAAATAAGAAATAAAATAAAAATGCAAAAGTATAAATAAAATGAAATTTAATATTACATATGTATATTCACAATACTGCTCTTAAATATTAAATTCTAATCTCTTTCTACGCCCACTTTTTGAAAATCTTGTAATTACTTTTTCTACGTCTAAAGGAGTCTGGTAATGAATACGCATAAGTGCAAGACCAAGAAGGCGGTTTTCATTCATCGATGTTCTTAAATAAGTTTTCAGGCGCCGCAGCGACGAAAACGACCTTCCAGCAGATGCAGTAGTCACTGGAAGTGTTGCCAGGACCAATAAAAGCTTATGTATTATAGGATACGCATCCTTATCACATCTAGCCAACATGTCAAGGGCGATGGTTGGAAGCTCTTTTTGTCGTTCCTTTTCTTGATTCCATTTCTCTCGCCACAACAACATTTCATCCCGTAACATAAGAGAAGCAATGCCTTTGTCCACGTCAAGCAACGGACGGAAGCAGTTGGTGAGGGACTCGGCATTTTGCCGGCCGAAGTGGCCGCGCGGTTCTGGCGCTGCAGTCTGGAACCGCGAGACCGCTACGGTCGCAGGTTCGAATCCTGCCTCCGGCATGGATGTGTGTGATGTCCTTAGGTTAGTTAGGTTTAACTAGTTCTAAGTTCTAGGGGACTAATGACCTCAGCAGTTGAGTCCCATAGTGCTCAGAGCCATTTGAACCATTTTTGACTCGGCATTTTTTTCAGTTTCACCTGCAGAGATCTTCACAATACTTTCTGAACTGAAAACAGAAAGGTTGAACACATCCAAAGTTTCAGCAGAGAATCTTTCTCGTAAATCAGTTATAATGAAGTCCAGTAGGGGAGCATAGACTGTTACTCTGTATATTCTTCTGCCGAATTTGTTTGAGGGTTGTCGCAATAAACTTGGCGTCGACCGAAGCGTTCATCCAGATCGAAAACGTGCAATTGCAGAATAAAAGGGACTGTCGTAAGGTTCTCACTATTTCCAACTAATGAGAATATTTTCAAGTATTCCTTCGGTGTTCATCGCTTAATTATCAACACCATCTATTTGCAAATTGCCCCTAGAAACAAAATCTTACATACGCACTGCAGGGAAAGTGCTCAAAAAGGGACACAGATCGCTCATGCCTCAGCGAATATTATCATTTTCTTCGTAAGTATAGTTGTTTGTTCTGTAGTTTATTCGCTAAATGGCAGAGCCTTCAAGGTCTCTTTTTGAATTGTGCCATTGTTTACATCTTCGACTTCAAGTAAAACATAATAGATAGGCCGACGTAATCAGCCCCTAAAGCAGTCAGAAAAAAAAAGATCGGTCACGCACCGGGGGCTAGGGGCGGGGGGGGGGGCAATTGCCCCCATGCCCCCCCCCCCCTTGGATCCGCCCCTGCCATACACACCTGCATGTCATACCGTTGCTCAGCCTCCTCTGGCACGGCTATTTCATAACCGGCAACGTGCGATGCAGCCCTATGGGATTCGCGCACGGGATTGCCTCTCTGCGATTTCTATGTCTGGTCTTCATGTTTTACGTCGCTGTTGGAGCAGATTTCCACCTTGGCTCCTCCGGAGACCCAAACTTATTTTATATTTGACTAATTTTAAGAAAGATAGCACACAGGATTTTAAATTCCAATCTCTGTTTTTTAACATTTTCGATGTGCATCACGGTTTCACCGTCGTTTACACTGATGGCTCCAAACAGGAGAATTTCCTTGGCTGTTCTGTGGTGTACCCTGATCATGTTACCCGGCTTCGCATCCATGATAAATATACCGTTTTCGTAGCAGAGCTCCACGCGATACCGAAGGCACTGGAGCAGATGAATCGTGTTCGGGGCGATCGATTTCTTCTCTGCTCCGATTCTCTTAGTGCCTTACAATCACTGCAGAATCTGTACCCAACTGGGGAGATGGTCCAGCTGATATATCACCAACTGTACTTGCTTCAACGGCGGGGTAAGGAGGTATCCTGCTGGGTGCCTGGTCATATAGTAATATGGGGCAATGAATAGGCCGATCGGGCTGCCAAGGAGGCCTGCAGAGAGCAGGATGTGGTCCAGTGTCCTATTCCCTTGCAGTCTGTCATCTCTGCACTCCACAGGAAGTGCATGGGTTTGTGGGAGGAAGAATGGCTGGCGGTGACGGCCAATAAACTGCGGTTGGTGAAGTCAACAACTCGGCCGTGGCGTTCCTCCTGCCGGTTGCTCAGGCGGGAAGAAGTGGCCCTCACGCGTTTTCGGATCGGGCACTGTCCTCTCACACATAGCTTTTTATTACGGCGGGAGGATCCTCCGTTTTGTGATGCTTGTCGTGTGCACATCTCTGTCCGGCACATTTTAACAGACTGCATTTTATACCGTGATGCAAGGGCAGAAGCACGAATTGATGGGGATCTGCCTTGTGTTTTAGCTAACGATGAGGCGTGTGTGTCTAGGGTTTTAAAGTTATGTGATGTGTCTGGACTCTGGCGTAAACTCTTAGGCTGGAGGTTTTAGTGTATTGCAGAGTGGCTGACTCCTCCCTTTTTTTCCTTGCGGTCAGCCAGCCACTTCATCTGCTACATTGTTTTAGCTCCCTCTACCACTTTCTTCCTGTGTTGTCCATGTTTTACTGCTGACGACATGCTTCGTCCCACGCTTTGGTGTGATTCGGCACATATTTTTCAAAGCTTGTTACCTGTGTTTTATGTTCTGGTTCAAATGGCTCTGAGCACTATGGGACTCAACATCTTAGGTCATAAGTCCCCTAGAACTTAGAACTACTTAAACCTAACTAACCTAAGGACATCACACACACCCATGCCCGAGGCAGGATTCGAACCTGCGACCGTAGCAGTCCCGCGGTTCCGGACTGCAGCGCCAGAACCGCTAGACCACCGCGGCCGGCTTTATGTTCTGTTTTATCTTACTGTTCTGAGCATTTTCTTGACACCCGTCTCACTATGTTACTGAGCGGGCGCTGAAGACCTTGCTGTCGTGTGCCCAAAAAACCCTCTACTACTTTTGTACCAGCAGTAACCGATCTAACAACTGCGCCAGACGCTTGTTGCGTTATATAGGCCTTGCGACCACAGAGCCGTATTCTGCCTGTTTACGTGTTTCCATATTTGAATACGCATAACTATGCCAGTTTCTTTGGCGCTTCAGTGTTTGTGTGTCTGGATGTACACGGTGATTATAGTTAAACTTTCAAAACACTAGAAATAACACCACTGGTCAGAATGACGTCAAATTGCAATGGGATATTATCGGAGGAAGTGGAAACATATGGCAGTGAAACGGAACTGGTTGTCCCGTTCCATATTTTTCTCAATATATTCCGGTACTGGAGAATTATAGGGAAAGTTTTTTGTACCCTGCAGAAGTAAGTCTATGGGTACAAGCAGAAGAGATTGGACCAAGCGGTGTTTATTTATTTATTCATTGATTTTTTATTTCATGTGTGCCACGTTTCCCTGTATCCTTTCCCTTATGCAACCTTGGACTGTACGAATGAGATATTATGTGAAGTAGCAAAAAGTTTTGGACAGAGGTCGTAGTACTGCATGAGTAGAGTAGATCTGTGGTAGGATAGTACCAACCCCCTAAACGTGAACAAGTTTGGCAGAGATAGTGTGCAAGTCAGGTCAGAGAGGTCGCGAAGGCACGAGTATTGGCTCTGTCAGGTTGGCGAACCATCCCCTCCATCACCTTTTGAACGAACAACGGTTACGCGAGGTGTCCGCAAGCCCACTGGCCACTTGTTCCTCAGTAGCGACGATGGACAGATTTTCGTATGTTAACAACGTATCAGAATGTCTCAAATCTGTCCGTTAATATCGTCCAGATGTTGAAATCAGGTGTGATATTGCCACGAAACCACCATAAGGTAGCTTATTTTCAGAATTTAGTTGAATTTCAGTAGAACCTTGCGGTTTTGCCTTGCTCAGGCCACGTACCACGGGTCTTAAGCACACGGTCGCATTATTGCTATGTCTTTAACGGAAGTTCACTAATTTAATGTATTTTAATCTGGTCTTTCTTTTACAGTAATATTTTGCGGATTTTTTTTATTATCATATGTTTCCTTTGTGTACCTGTTTTCCCGCCACGAGGTCGGTTGGAGCAACCACCTCATTGGTAAACTGCAGTTTCGGTCTGAAAATGTATAGCAGTCGAGTGAACAATCATAATGAGTCAGTGTAAGATAGAGAAGGAATAATCTTGCGTGTCCGTATTTTTTGCGTTTCTGTTGGCTACCACTACTCGTCCACCAATGGGGAATAGTATTGATGTGATTGTTAATGTTTCTCCCCCCCCCCCCCCCACCAATAACTATTTGATTCGCCTCCAATGAAGGGCATTACATAAAATACGCGGTTTAAACTCTTGTATCTAGGATTTTAATGTCCATTGATAGAATAAAGACCTGCAAAATTTTCCCATCATATGATAGTAAATGTTCTTCCCCACAGCTCAGTAACGTGGTGTTGTTTCTGAAAGCAAGATTAAACCAAAATTGGCAGTCATAGTGTACCACTTGCTTCACTTTCTTCAGCGTACGTTTTAGCTAAAATTTAAATATATAGGTAAATACTCTTTCGCCCTGACCGAGTTCACTTGTAGTGTCTTTGCTGAACTTGTTCTGCGTGGCCTATAGTAATTGATTGTAATAAGTATGGGCTTAGGTATAATTGTTTGAGTGCATAGAATTACATTGAAGCCAGGTCTGCACTCCCCTGTTCCTTTCTATAATTACGTGGCGAAAGTAAATCATAAGGGACCAGTTGTGACGATGTATATTTCTACAGACACAAGGCTAATTATCGAAATGCCGTCGGTATTGAATAAATATCAATTAACCTATACATTCGACTGATTATTTCATTCCTTCATTATAAAGAATAGGCGACAGTCAGTACCATAGTTGAATGCTGGGTCATGAAAGTAAATAGTGGGTCTACACTTCCTATTAAGCCCTGCATAGGTGCCTTCTATAGTGGTTCTAAAAAAATATTGCATTATCCATTGCATTCAAATTTTTACTGATTGCCTAAAATGTTCCTCTAGAAATTATTAATACCCATCAATAACTCGCAGGGGCCTATAATCTCGTGAACCATACGAATTTGTTAAAACATTACTACAGAGGGTAGCTTGCAAGAGCTGTAGGACATGACAAGCGACGGTAATCTTCATACCAGGTCGAGTTATAACTTTAACTATACCATCGCCAGTATGAAGGTTACATTGCAGCAGAAGAAAAAAATATTGTGAAAATTGATCAATAGATGGCGCTGTATGGGTCAGAATACGTAAATGAAAACATTTGTCGTGCGCACAACTCATTGAAGTTGATATGAACACGCCAGGTACACAGATTTTCTCCTTTCGCGACTGCGACGTTCGCCATGACTGTCTCAATTAAGGATAACGCTCTGCTTGTAAAGCTGTACTACAAGAATGATGCCTGTTTACACGTCGCTCTGCAGAAGTTCCGGACACTGAAGCGTTTGAAAAAAAGCGTTGGTCTGATGACTGTTGTGGGTCTGGAGAAAATGATTCAGAAATTCGAAAAGATGGGTTCTTTTGGTGTAGAGGGAGAAAACGAATTGATTCGACCTCATTGGAAGCAGTGGCCACAGCAGTTCAGAAGGAGATGAGTCGTGGTGTACAAAGGTGTAGTACACGGAGAATTGCCCAATCATTGGACATACGTGTAAGCACTGACGCGTGGCACCTTATATTGCTCCTGTCTAGGGCCTGTGTATCAGGAGAATGACTCATGCATGCAACGGGGTGGTTCTGTCGAGTACATAGTTCAAGGTATGGGGGTTCCTCTGATGGTGATCTGTGGAAGGTTGGACAGGATGTGCTTCTTCGTGATGAGGAGGGCTTGTGTCTTAGCTCCACTGACATAGTGTGTCAGCCACTGTCTGTATACGTCTGTGGAGCAGTGCTGCATTCATGCTTCTGGTGAAGAGCGCTATGTCATCAGCCTTTAGGGCGAGGTGGACTCTGTCCACCCAAGCCATATCTGAAGTGTAGAGAACGTATAATACGGGGCCAAGGATGGGGCCTTGGGGAACTCTGGCCAAGACAGCGTCATCATCAAGCCAGCATGCACAAACCTATACAAGGTGACCCTCATAACGGCGGAAGACTACCGAAAGGTCACAGCCACTTTTGGGGAACAACAGAAGCCTTTCCACACATATCTGTCAGTGACACGTTTTTTGTGGGCTTCCTCGGAACTACAGTCTGGAACACATCAGACAGAAATTAGAGGATATGGGCTACTGATTTGGCCTCAGATTGGTAACCTGTTTACCTTCCTGTCGAACCAAGAAGGAGACACCGCTGGTCCTGGTGGTTACCTGCGATATTTCTCACAACTGTGGGCTGTGACAAGTCACGAAAATCGCGGCAACACCCGTCTCCACGGAAAAAACTCCAATCCATGAGAGATGCACTTCAGTCCTACAACTGTCAAGCTATTAGCCATGTAGCATGGTTCTGCACACAACCCCCACGCTGTGTTAAATGTGCAGGGGAACACACCAGTCGTGACTGCACCCGGAAGAAGGCTGATGGACAATCCAAATACGCCGACTGGGGTGGGGAATATGTTGCTTCTTACTGCGGCTGTCCCAGCTTCCAACGGGCTGCGGCACGGAGCTGTGGCCAACGACCTGGCTCTGTCAAATGAACTGCACCAGTCAGACCTAGAGTCAGTTCTACTGATGCTGCTGCCTCTGGCCCCCATACCTGCAGCAGTGCCTGTCGCTGCCACTGCAGCTACAGGTACCAGGAAGGACTGTCGTCCACAGAACCCAGTGCTTCTGCCAGCATGACACTCCTCTGATCAGCAGCAGGGTCAAGACCAGGGACACCACGACTGCACCAAACAGGGACATCAGGCCGAAGTCGTGGCTACTCCTGCTCAATACTCATGTGGTGCCACTGCACCCTCCTAGGTGGCCGATACAAGTCTGGATGAAATGAGGCACCTCCTACAGGAACTTCGGAAGCTTCTTAAGAATATCTCCTGGCAACTCATCGCCACTGTCACTGCAGCCATTAAGACGTTCTCCACTGGACCTCTGACCCCCCAGCAGGGCCCATAGTCAAAGAGGAGTTACTGTATGTGTGTGGAATGCCCAGGGCATCCGCACCCAAGATGGTGAATTTCGGCAGCTGCTACAGGATGAAGCCGTCGATGTTTGCCTCGTATCTGAGACATTCCTCAAGCCTGGAGTACCATGTTCGAGCTACAAACTACATGTGACTGACAGACCCACCCATGGCAGTGGTACAGCAGTCTATGTCCAGACTTCGCTGGTGCTCCATCAAGTTTCACTCCCATCACTGCAAGTGCTGGAGGACATAGGTGTCGCCGTTGAAACTTTGCATGGGTGCATCACGTTTATGGTGGTCTACCACCCACCCCACTGACTGTTACTCCTGAAGGACGTTGAGGCACTCTTAGCTTTACCTGGGAAGGTCTTAGCTGGAGGTGACTTTAACGCCAAGCATGCTGAGTGGCATTTCCTTATCATCAACAACCATGAGAGAAAACTTTTCCAAGCAGCCCAATGGTGGAACACTCTTATTCTCGGCCCCCACGACCTCACTCACTTTCTCAACAATGGTGGGCCTCCGGATGTGCATGACATCATGGTGATCAAGGGGGTGCCCTACGTTATCTCTGCCAGCACTCACAATGCATTGTCTTTGGACCATGTTCCAGTTATTTTTGACATCGACGTTGATGCCCAGCCAGTGGCGCGAAGAGGCATCCCAACCAGGAACAACGAGTGGACCTGATATCAGGAGCTAATAGAGAAGAGTCTCCATAATGCACCTGTAGCAGATGACGTCGACGTCGATGGCTGTGACCGATTCCTCCAGGACTGTGCCCTACAGGCAGTGAGCCGGGCCACACCGCAGCTGCGGTCTGAACCACCTGATCAATCCCATCAGTTACCACCTCATCTCTTGGAAACTAAAACGGCCAAAAACCGCTTGTTTCGCGAATTGCAGCTGACACAAAATGCAGCAACGAAGAGGGATCTCAACCAGATGAGAATGGAGATAAAGGTTGCAGTCGCCAACCACCGCCATCGGGAATTGTCCAACCGCCTGGCCACTCTTTGGGTTGATGATGGTACTGCCTGGAAAGCCACCCAGCTCGTCCTACGTCGACAGCATAAGATACAACCACTGCAGGTTGGTCGCAACATTGTCAGCAGCCCTGTGGACAAAGCCAATGCCATTGCTGACGTCTTCGAACCAAATTTTCTGCCCATCATGGAACGTAAGAACCCGGATCACATTCGCCTGATTGCCCAACGTCTCCCACTGTTTCTTAACGCCCCTGTGGTTGAAGAACAAATTGAAGATCTGGACGCTGCTAAAGTCTCAGATCAACTTCGCTGGCTCGATAAATGCAAGGCTGGAGGCCCAGACCAGCTTACAAATGAAATGATACAAAGGACGCCACTAGCAGCTACTGAACACCTGACTCGGCTTTTCAGTGACATTCTCTGCACTGTGCACTATCCTCAGGACTTGAAACACGCCGTGGTCGTCCCCATCCAGAAGCCTGGGAAGGACCCCCATCTGCCTAGTAGTTACAGACCCATCACTTTGATGCCGACAGTCAGCAAAGTTTTCGAATGACTTTATCTCTGACGCCTCCTGCGCTATATCCAGAACGAACATCTCCTGCTGGACGAGCAATGTAGTTTTCAGCCAAGTCACGCGACGTTGCACCAACTACTTCGCCTCATCGATGAAGTCCTTGATGCCATCGAATGACAGGACTATTTTGGAGCTATCTCCCAGGAGGTTTCACGGGCGTTCGACTCTGCATGGCATGAGAGGCTCCTCTATAAGCTCCTGGACCTCGGTGTGCCCTGCCCCATGTCCGTCTTCTGCAATCTTACCTCGCCGACAGAAGCTTCCATGTTCGGATGAACGGCATGTCGACACGCCGCCGTGTCACATGGTGCATCTGCGCCGGGTAAACAATTAAAAAGCCGTATTACATTGAATCCATGGTTGAGAGAAATTCTGTGAAAGACCATATAGTGGAAGATAATGAAAAATTTAGTAAATCGGTACACTCGGAATTTTGAACGTAACCTGTTTTGAGATGCTGGAGAGACATACAAATAAGATGTTAAACAGTCGCAATAACAACGAGGGCGCATCTAAACAGCAGACAGCGTCATAGCAGTATCAACGAGCAGCAGTACGGCACGTCAGCGCTGCCAACTTACAAGTCGAGCGGGGACCCTGAAATTGGTACGGCAGACGAAGGAGGTCGGGCTCGAACTTTCAGCACCCCAAGGCTGAAGATAAGTTAAGTTTGTTACATTTGTTGTGTGTGTGCTGAAAGACTGAGTAACATGGAAAGTGACAAAGATTTTGTAAATACGATAAAAGAGAAAGAACTCTCATTCAGTGTAAGTGCTTCACAAACTAGCATGCCTGAACAGAGAAAAGTAGTAGATGTTAAAATAAAATAGGAGGTTTTTGACGATATTTCTGTGTTATTTAAGGAAGGTGGAGTAGAATCTGCTTCAAGGATGCCAGTTAATGTAACTAGTGGGGGTAAAGTAAATCCTGAAAGTGACATTAAGCATGAAATCGGTAACAATCAATTGTGTGAAGACAGTGTTAGTAGTGTTACTGAATCAAATTTGGTTACCAAATTTGGTATAGTACCAGTGGAACATGGTAAACAGGAAACAGTAATGCAGAAAATAGAACCTGGAAGTATGCAAGTAATGTTTGTAGCATTAAGGGGTGCTATGAAAGATGGAAACAAACAACATACTATTTGGCTGAAACAATTAGTCAGAAAATTAATAAACTTGATGAAAAACTTGAAAAGCAGACTGCTGTTTTAAAAGTGGAAAAATGATTTGAAGTCTTTAGAAAGTAAATGGATGGCAAAATTTCTCAAGTTGAGAATAACTACCAACAATTCATTAAAACTGTAAAAAGTGAATTAACAGATGCCTTGAAAAAAGTTGCTATTGGAAACAAACAAAGGGTGGATTTGATAAAGAAACTGTGCAGAAAGTAGAGGTCAAAATAGCGGAGGTAGAATCTGTGTGTGTAAATGATCACAAATTGTTAGACAATAAAAATCGGTTGTAAGTGCGTCAGCTTAGCTCAGTGGTAACATGCTCGCCTCCCATGCAAGCGGGCCGGGGATAGATTCCCGGCCGGCTTGGAGATTTTCTCCTCTCGTGGACTGGGTGTCCTCATCACCATTTCATCCTCATCACCGGCACACAAGTTACCCGACGTAGTGTCGACTGAAATAAGACTTTCACTCGGCGGCTGAACTTCCCCGGATGGGGCCTCCTGGCCAATAATACCATTTCCTTTCATCAGCTCTAAATATGCCAAATTTATGACTGAAGCAAGAAATGTGTCTGACCAAGTGGGTGCATCTGAAGAAAATGTTCTTCAGCTAAACAAACAGGTAGGAGAAGTTGAAAATAAGTTGATGAGGATAGCAGTAGATTATGTCAAGTTGAAACTAACCTCAGACATGCAACTAACAGTAATGGATGTAGTTTTGTAGTAGAATCGTCTGAAATATCATGTGTCACTAACAGGCAGTTTTTAAGCTTTGATCCATCAAGAAACTAACTAGTTTGTGGTGGTGGGCTGGGGAAAAGTTTAATCCCAGAAAGTAAAGCGTAAGAAAATTTGCATTAAAGTGGATGACAAATTTTTCAAATTTAAACTACAAAGTCGAGCCAGAACAAAATGTTATGGGCCTGGAAGTAAACTGCCCATGAACTGGCGAAACAAAACTATTACAGCTCCGAGGGATTACATTCATAAATTCATTACTTGTTTGGATAGAGTTGAGAAGTTGGTGCATGAGGAAGAGTATGCAAATCGTAATGTCAGACCACCAAATAATGCAGAACTGCGGCAGAATGTAAACGTTAAAAGAACTGGCGCGTACCGTGGAAATAGCAGGAGCAGAGGTGGGGAGGTGGTGCTACCCAGCCAATGATAGCCGAAATAAAGAGGAGGAAGTGCACAATTATCGATCGTGTTCTCCGATGCGAGAGGATGATGTTGCACCAAGGTGGGGGTAAGCGTAAGAAATGGTACAGAATCTCAGAATCCGTCAAACTAAATACCGTCTGTGAAAGGGCTAGCGTTTACAAGATGGGAAGTAATAATTTGAACCCGCTAGCAAAACCCTTTGTACGAGTCAGCACTAAACAGACAGGGATTATATACTATGTGATCAAAAGTACCCAGACAACCCCCCCCCTCCAAAACATACGTTTTTCAGATTAGGTGCATTGTGCTGCCACTTAGTGCCAGGTATTCCATATCAGCGATCTCAGTAGACATTTGACATCATGAGGGAGCAGAATGGGGCACTCTGCAGAAGTCACGGACTTCGAGTATGGTCAGGTGATTGGGAGTCGTATGTCTGTATGTGAGATTTCCACACTCCTAAACATCCCTAATTCCACTGTTACAGATGTGAGAGTAAAGTGAAAACGAGAAGGGACACGTACAGCACAAAAGCATATAGGACGACCGCGTCTGTTGACTGAGAGACTGCCGACAGTTGAAGAGAGTTGTTATGTGTAAGAAAGAGGCAGACATCTATTCAGACCATCACACAAGAATTCCAAACTGCATCAGGATCTACTGCAAGTACTATGACAGTTCGACGGGAGGTGAGAAAACTTGGATTTCAAGGTCGTGCGGCTGCTCATAAGCCACACATCACGCCAGTAAATGCCAAATGACACCTCACTTGGTGTAAGGGGCGTAAACATTGGACGATTGAACAGTGGAAAACGTTGTGTGGAGTGACGAATCACAATACACAATGTGGCGATCCGATGGCACAGTATGGGTGTGGCGAATGCCCAGTGAATGTCATTTGCCACAGTGTGTAGTGCCTACAGTAAAATTCGGAGGCAGTGGTGTTATGGTGTGGTCGTGTTTTTCATGGAGGGGGCTTGCACCCCTTGTTGTTTTGTGTAGCAAAATCACAGCACAGCCCTACATTCATGTTTTAAGCACCTTCTTGATTCCCACTGTTGAAGAGCAATTCGAGGATGACGACTGCATCTTTCAACACGATTGAGCACCTGTTCATAATGCACGGCCTGTGGCGGAGTGGTTACATGACAGTAACATCCCTGTAATAGACTGGCATGCACTAACCTACAGAACACCTTTGGGACGATTTGGAACGCCGACTTCGTGCCAGCCCTCACCGACCGACATTGATACCTCCCCTCAATGCATCACTCTGAGAAGAATGGGCTGCCATTCCCCAAGATACCTTCCAGTACCTGATTGAACGTATGCCTGCGAGAGTGGAAGCTGTCATCAAGGCTAAGGGTGGGCCAACAAAATACTGAATTGCAGCATTACCGATGGAGGGCGCCACGAACTTGTAAGTCATTTTCAGCCAGGTGTCTGGATTACATAGTGTAAGTGAGGAGCAAAGGACGGTAGTACCAACATATAAAACGAGCTACATAAAAATCTATACCTTTAACGGAGATTTAGGGGATTTTTTTGGACAGACAAACAAAATAAGCACTGTTTTGTAGACGAAATGGGTGATGCATATGCGGAAAATGTGATGGCCAGAAATATTTAGCAACCAGATTGAAGTCTACTCATGTTCTAAGGAAGAAGAAAGTACAGAAGCAGCAGGATTATGGGAGATTAGTGATGTCAGTGTAGAAGAAATACTAGCGTCTATAAATGACGACATCTGTGAAGCCATAAGGGAGAGGCAGGAAAACAGTGACCAAGATAGGGGTCTGTCAATTAATCGTGGAAAAAAGGAAGAGAGAGAAGAAAGGGAGAATGCTGAAATGCCGAAAAAAATTTTGAGCTGCCATTAGTGAACAGAATAGTTAGTATGGTGGTGCAGATAATTGTGGCTACAGGAAAAGTTAAAATACCTGTTAAACAGGAAGTTCTGTTGCCAGTAAAAATAAATCGTGTGCACTCCATAACTTGCTTATAATCCCTGATTTTTCTATAAAAATGCAAATTGGTGTAGATTTCTTTAACCAGTACAAAGGGAGATTTAATTTTAATGAAAATGTAGTAATTTTTTAAATAAATGGGAAAGATGTCGTTGTACCATTTTTTCGAAAAAATAATTTGACCAAAGAAGAAGTAAGCAGTATACTAATTAGGTATTGTAGAAGGACAGAAGATTTAGAGGGCTACAATGAGTATGGGGATGATGTGGAGGTAGATACTGAGGAAATGAAGGTGGTAGAAGAGAAGAATAGGGAGGCCTCACAGGTCATTGCAACGTATGCAATGCTAGGTGTTTGCCGAACACCAGGTGCTCGAGTTATTGACAATGGTATTTCAGTTTCTTTTTGTATTGTCAGTCTTCCTCTTCTGTCATTCCGAGCTGAATCTATCATCTTTCTTACCTATCAGTGAAGGTAAAGTGTTTGAGATCCTCAGAGGGCGTTATGGTGTCTCATCATGAAATAAGCTTTATGGTGAGAGAAATGAGGGTCAAATTGTAATGGAGTTAAGTAATGACATAAGTATGTTGATGTAGGAAAATGATTAAGGTACGAAGGTCATGACGTAAAGGGAAAGTAGAGAAATCATACATTATCCTGCTGAAAGCTGACAGTAAGGACTGACTTTAGTAATATGAGAAGTTATTCCATGGTATGTGGAAGTGTATGAAGCATTAATGTATCAGTTAAAATAATGGCAGATAGGAAGGAATATCCTTTTGGAATACATAAAAATAAATTGGAGGCCTAGTTAAATGCAGGGAAATGAAAGTAAGCAGATGTGACAAGTGCAGTTAATAAAGGAGATTTAGATGATGAACACTAAAGTGCAGTGGTCAAGAAAAGGTGTGTTGTAATGATGAAATTGAGTATACAGCAGCCACACAGTTAAGGGAAGTTCAACAAATATGACAGAAAATATACCTAGATAAAGCTGAAGAACATCTATTATGAAAGGAATATGGATGAATGTGGAGGTTATATATAAATAAAAAGTTTTGATTTCTGTTCAATAGTGGGAAAATATGAAGAAGAAGTGATCCAAAGTGACACTGCACAAGAGCAGTAACTATTTATTATATAATGTTTGTAAATAATTGCTTTGTATGGAATGTGTTTTTCACAATTAAATGCTCTCAAGTTGAGTTTAAGTAAATAAAAAGTTTAAGTTTTTTTTGAAAAACTCATTAAGTCTTCTAAAGGAAATAAATTCTTGAAAAAAAATTTTCTAGTAGATTTGCTCTTGCTTCTCTATTTTACTTTAATCAGCAACACTCTGTTAATTTACTTTCATTTGAAGTCAACTTAAACAAAATATAAATTTTGTAAACAGTTTCTCATAATAAAAAGTTTCCGTGCATTTTGATGCATGTAAAGAAAGTAGTCTTAGACGGAAGGATGGTTTCAGGGACGTTGCATGTAAACCTTAGAAGGACAGATATGTGAAGAATGGTGGAATGATACAGATGTTATAAGGCAGTTAAAAACCGATTTTCCCAACCGATGTGATATGACCTTTTTGTGGTGGATGGGCTTACGTAACTAATGGTATCACACCTGTATATCTATTCAAACTGAGTAGCACAATTTGTTTAACGTCAAATGTACATCTTAGGCATTGTTGTGATGATTCATTTGTCATTTGTAGTCGACCTCTGTCACTGCAATTTGACGTCATTCTGACCAGTTGTTTTATTTCTACAGTGGTTTGAAAGTTTAATTATAATCACCTTGTGTATAAGAAGAAAAGAATCGGCAGAGCACTTTCTCGCGGAAGTCAAAGTTCCCAGGTTCTAGTCTCACTACAGCGCACAGTTTTATTCTGTTAAGTAGTTCCAATCAGTGCCCACTCTTCTGCAGAGATAATACTCATTCTGGAAACAATGGAAATTAATGAGTACGAGTACATGTATTGTGAAGTAGTTGTCAAAATAGGTGTGCTCTGAAGCTGTACTTCAGTCCATACCATTTTAATGTAATTTAGTTTCCTACATATTGTTTGCAATAAGAATCATTGATGGGGACCACCAACACTAACACTGCTAATTACAACTTTTTATTGAGGCATCTAGACTGCCAAGTCATAGTGTAATTCCCATAGTTAATAGACTCTCAGATGATGGTCAACTGCTGACACTAAACATCAGAGTGGATGGCGTACATAAAAATAACTGTAAAACTACATTTCTTCCACTCCAAGCTGTCACTCGGCATTGTGGCTGATCGGACCGACCATAATTAATGCATTTCCATTTATGGATGCTCCCTTAAACCTCTGCGTCAAGAATCAGCTTGGAGTGAGCAAATTGTAGTTTTCCAATTATTTTTATTTACGGCATGCACTCTGATGTTGAGTGTCAGCAGTTAACCATCATCATCTGAGAGTCTATTAACTATGGGAATTATACTATGACTTCGCAGTCTCGATGCCTCAAGAAAAACGTTGTCAACAGCAGTGTTAGTGTTGATGTACCCATAAACGATTCTTGTTGCAAACTGTGTGAGGGAAGCTAAGTTGAAATGCATAAAGACTGAAACACAGCTTCAGATTATACCTACACCGAGGGGAACAAAACTCGTGGGACACTTCCTAGGCGCTACAGTCTGGAACCGCGCGACCGCTAAGGTCGCAGGTTCTATTCCTGCCTCGGGCATGGATGTGTGTGATGTCCTTAGGTTAGTTAGGTTTAAGTAGTTCTAAGTTCTATGGGAATGATGAACTCAGAAGTTAAGTCTCATAGTGTTCAGAGCCAGATGACTGGAAAACCTCGGCTTGGTCAGATGAGTCCCGATTTCAGTTGGTAATAGCTGATGGTAGGGTTAGATTGTGGCACAGACTCAATGAAGCCATGGATCCAAGTTGTCAACAAGGCACTGCACAAGCTGGTTGTGGGTCCATAATGATGGGGGCTCCATTTACATGGAATGGACTGGGTCATTAACAGGAAATGGTTATCAGAATGAGATTTTCACTCTGCAGCGGAGTGTGCACTGATATGAAACTTCCTGGCGTATTAAAACTGTGTGCCGGACCGAGACTCGAACTAGCCGGCCGAAGTGGCCGTGCGGTTAAAGGCGCTGCAGTCTGGAACCGCAAGACCGCTACGGTCGCAGGTTCGAATCCTGCCTCGGGCATGGATGTTTGTGATGTCCGTAGGTTAGTTAGGTTTAACTAGTTCTAAGTTCTAGGGGACTAATGACCTCAGCAGTTGAGTCCCATAGTGCTCAGAGCCATTTTTTTTTTATACTTCCTAATATCATGCTGCAACAGCTTTTGCCTGGCGTAGTGTAGCAACTTGATGTGGCATGCATTCAACAGTTTGTTGGCAGTCTCCTGCAGAAATATTGAGGCTTGCTGTCTCTATAGCCATCCATAATTGGAAAAGTGTTGCAGGCGGAGAATTTTGTGCACAAACTGGCCTCTCCTTTCTGGCCCATAAAGGTTCGATGGGATTTACGTCCAGAGATCTGTGTGGCCAAATCATTTGCTCGAATTGTCCCAGAATGTGCTTCAAACAAGTCATGAACAATTGTGGGTTGGTGATATGGCACATGGTCACCCATAAAAATTTCATCATTGTTATGGAACATGAAGTCCATGAATGGCTGAAAATGATCTCCAAGCAACCAAACATAACCATTTCCTGAAACTTCCTGGCAGATTAAAACTGTGTGCCGGACAGAGACTCGATCTCGGGACCTTTGCCTTTCGCGGGCAAGTGCTCAACCAACTTCTTTTTTTTTTCCTTGCATTTTGTTCGTTATCGATCGTTGTGTTTGGTCATTGCGGACGTCGCAAAACATTCTGTTCAAGTTCGGTGGTTGATCCTTCCACTCAGTTTTCTATTACAGAGGCCAACCGGCTCTCTGACCGAACACGCTGAGCTACCGTGCCGGCTGCTGAGCTACCCAAGCACGACTCACGCCCCATCCTCACAGCCTTACTTCTGCCAGTACCTCGCCTCCTACCTTCCAAACTTTACAGAAGCTCTCCTGCGAAGCTTGCAGAACTAGCACTTCTGAAAGAAAGGATATTGCGGAGACATGGCTTAGCCACAGCCTGGGGCTGTGAGGACGGGGCGTGGGTCGTGCTTGGTAGCTCAGTTGGTAGAGCACTTGCCCGCAAAACGCAAAGGTCCCGAGTTCGAGTCTCGGTCCGGCACACAGTTTTAATACGCCAGGAAGTTTCATATCAGTGCACACTCCGCTGCAGAGTGAAAATCTTATTCTGATAACCATTTCCTGTTAATGACCCAGTCCATTCCATGTAAATGGAGCCCCCATCATTATGGACCCACAACCAGCTTGTGCAGTGCCTTGTTGACAACTTGGATCCATGGCTTCATTGAGTCTGTGCCACAATCTAACCCTACCATCAGCTATTACCAACTGAAATCGGGACTCATCTGACCAAGCCGAGGTTTTCCAGTCATCTGGCTCTGAACACTATGAGACTTAACTTCTGAGTTCATCATTCCCATAGAACTTAGAACTACTTAAACCTAACTAACCTAAGGACATCACACACATCCATGCCCGAGGCAGGAATAGAATCTGCGACCTTAGCGGTCGCGCGGTTCCAGACTGTAGCGCCTAGAACCGCTCGGCCACCTCGGCCGGTCCAGTCATCTGGGGTCCAACCCATATGGTCACGAGCCCAGGGGAGTCACTGCAGGCAACGCCGTGCTGTTAGCAACGGCTCTCGCGTCTGTCGTCTGCTGCCATAGCCCATAAATGCCCAATTTCGCCGCACTGTCCTAACCAGTGATCTCTCTACTTAGTATAGACATCGCTGGTCCTAACGGATATGTTCGTCGTACATCCCACATTGATTTCAGGCAGTGATGCTTGTCTGTTAGAACTAAAAACTCGCTCGTTAAGTGAAGTCCGTCGGCTACTGCGTTGTCTATGGTGAGAGGTAATGCCTGAAATTTGGTATTCTCGGCACACTCTTGACACTGTGGATCTCTGAATACTGAAAACCCTAACGATTTCCGAAATAGAATGTCTCACGAGTCTAGTTCCAGCCACCATTCCGCGTTCAAGTTCTGTTAATTCCCGTCGTGCGGCCATATCACGCTGCAAACGTTTTCGCATGAATCGCCCGGGTACAAATGACAGCTCTACCAACGCACTGCCTTTTATATATTATGTACGCGATACCACAGCCATCTGTATACGTGCATATCGCTATTCCATGACTTTTGTAACTTCAGTGTATTTTGACAGGCATTTCAATACAGAAAAATGATGTTTTGGTTCTCATAAATGATTCTTGTTGCATAGGTTGCGCAAATACTCATGGGCAGGCCTAATACCAGGGTGTGATTACGTAGGCTTTCCTGGCGTAATAAGTCTTGAAAGTCTCTTCGGGTTTGCTGCCGGATCCTAAAATCAACTTGACTCGATATTTCGGCGACCCAACTGGTCGCTATCTTCAGAAAAATGCTGCTTCTGCTGATGAGTCCCGCTGAGAACTGACGCCAGGTTGCAAATCGACGTCCTATATAGTAGAGTTGTGGCGATTCGTGAATGAGTCGTTCATTTGAACAACTCTAAATAAAGAATCGTAAGAATCGAATCGTCATACGGACGAATCGTCGTTCAAAAGAATGGTAAGAACGATTGCGTGTTTTCGAGTCGTGACGATTCCAAGTTCCAACGATTCATCGATTCTTAGTACGCTATGCTTCGGAGGCAACTTCCGAATCATGCCGAGTCGTGCCGAATGATTACGACCGCCAGATGGCAGTCAAGTGGAGGATGTGCGTGAAACTGTGAACAAAGGAAGCTCGGAACGAACAAACTAAGTTCGTGGGCCGTATTCGCCGTAATATTACTCGTGAAAACCAAGCTGACACTTAGAGGTGGCTGACGGGAACGAGCGTAAAGGCATTTCCCGTTTACTATCGCTACCATCAGCCACCGCGCCGACGTCAGCTTAGTTTGCGCGAGTAATACACGAACTAGTGATGACAGAAACGATATACAGCGAGTACACAGCTCCCAATACACACGATTAAAATCACGAAATCCAAGTATGATGAATAAATACGTACCTCGTATTTGTTGAAGATGCAATGCAAAACACACACACCTTCTTTACACACGAGCAATAGCACTTGGATTATGTATATTTCGCGTATCTCGAAAACGGCCCTAATGATTTGGATGAAATTTTGTATTTAGACTGGTTTTTGCTTTTTGAGTTCACCTACATTGTTCCATTCCTTCGTAAAAAGTCAATTTTACATACATAGTTCCATTCATAAAAACGCAATTTTATATTATAAAAACGCTATTTCACATATTTTTATAACGCCATCTCGTAAAACTTTGTTAGTACGTATTGAATGTAGTTGAGGTTTTGGTTTTTATATTTATCTGTGTCTTTACTTACAGCACGCAAAATTTGCTGTGTGGGAGGGCTGTCAACTGCATTGTGAATTACAAGGGTGATGTGGACTTGGAAAGACATCTTAGCACAGAAAAACATAGGATGATATGAGCCAAACCACGTCTGCCACACTGCTAGATTTTGTTACTATAAAACCGAAGTCGTTCAAGCCACACAACCAAACTGGCATACCACGTAATTTTGCACCACCTTTCGCACAAATCGACTCCTCTTTCCTGGCATACTGTAATAAAACAATAGATGCAATCAAATCAAACGTGACCTTTCATCAATTAAGGCATTGCACGTATAAATCGACTTGTAACGTCATATGCATATTTACTCATAAATAAACTATTTCTGGCATATCTTGTCATGACACAGTTCGATTTTAACCCCATTGACAATTTCCGACATGTCCTACCATCTGTGAGGAAGATGTAGAACTTTTTGCATTCCGTTGGAATCGTGCCATCGCAGGCTAGAAAGAATCGTGAACGAATCGTAGGAATCGATTCGCAATGTCAGATTGAATCGTAGGAATCGAATCGGGAAAAAGAATCGTGTTGCCCAACTACTATATAGGCCACCGTTCAGTACACGCCGCATGCGCCGCCCATCACGGTTTCTGCCTTCCTAGACAGGGAGGTGGCGCCGCCCTTAGTGAAACACTGCTGGCAACGATATATCGCAATCAAGGCCGCACCGAAGAGCTTTCAGTTCTGATGCGAGATAATACAGGATTCCACATCTTGCTAAGAGGAAACCCATTGTCTCTGTTGATTAATTATCAGCCAATCTAATTTCAATCGCCTCTTTATAGACACTGTTCCAAAAACCGGAAATGTTGGCAACAACCACAATTTCATAACGTCTAAAAATGGAAGCATCACATCATAGAGGTTGAAAATGGTGGGATGCTTCCATTTTTAGACGTTATGGTTTATAAAAAACCAGATGGTACTTTGGGACACAGTGTTCACCGAAAACCGACATACACAGATTGGTATCTGCATCCTAAGAGTTGTTATCCACCACACCAACGCAGTGGCGTCCTTAGGACTTTGGTACGAAGAGCATATACCATTTCCGACGCAGACAGCTTAACCCAAGAACTTGAGCATTTGATGGCTGTTTTTAAGGAAAATGGATACTCCGAGAAGCAGATTCGTTGGGCTATGGAGTTTGGACCATCTCCGGAGGTGTATGAAGAGGAACATAGATCTGGGGCCTTTCTTCCTTATGCTGGAGGCTTATCGTTTAAGATTGGACGCATTTTAAGGAATTTTAACATTAAGTGTGTGTTCCGTCCACCTTCTAAGATTAGGGCTCTGCTTGGCTCTGTGAAAGACGATTTGGGGCTTAGGAAACCCGGTGTGTACAAAATTCCGTGTCAATGTGGGAAAGCTTACATTGGCCATTCGATTCGCACAGCGCATGACAAGTGTGTGGAACATCGCCGTCATACGAGGATACAACAGCCGGAACAATCGGCAGTAGCAGAACACTGCCTAAATGAGGGATACAGTATGAAATTTGATGAAACTGTGGTTGTTGCCAACATTTCCGGTTTTTGGAACAGTGTCTATAAAGAGGCGATTGAAATTAGGTTGGCTGATAATTTAATCAGCAGAGACAATTTTCCTGAAGATGGCGACCAGTTGGATCGCCGAAATATCGAGTCAAGTTGATTTTAGGATCCGACAGCAAACCGAAGAGACTTTCAAGACTAATACTAGGGTAATAAATGAAAAAGGAATCCAAGAAAAATTTGCGAATTATAGACGTGAAAAATGTGGACAATACACCTGTGTGAATGAAAAAAAGGTGTCCTACAAAATAGTCATAGACTAATTATAAAACCGTTTTCCTAAGAAATAAATCAGCAGACATAAACCGTGGATTACAAACGGTATCAGAATATAATGAAAACTAAGAGGAGACTGTACTTCGCATTAAGGATACAGGGTACTTATAAATGGTGAAAAAGTCGAAATATTTTATGACTTAATTAAATTCTATAGTCTTTCCTGATTAAATTGATATACACATTATAGGGTTTCAAATGAAAAATGACCTCTATATACCAAATTTTAAAGTTACAGTCATGTATGCCACCATGTCCCCTTGTTTCTGTTACAGAAACCAGTATTATTTATTGCGAAAAGAGCTGTGAACTTCCTCTTCCCAGCGATTGTACATATGATACATTGTATATGCTGGTAACAGTGCAGTTTTCTAGTGTCTGGAAATTATTAACTTTGCAGTGTTTACTTTTGTTTCGCTGAAGTAGTTTGCTCACGTGTTACTGAATGTTTGTTACGCAAGTGATACATATATTTGTGGAGGTACGTATCCTTTAGTGTGCAATACATACGAACTATGCCACGCATCAAGAAATTCAATAAAAGGAAATTCCCTGATAACTAGTTCACAAACAGAACATGCCACACTGTTGAAAGTCACCTATGTATCAGTTCTTCAGGGAAGAAACTCCCACATGGCATGCCTCCTGGTGATTCAAATTTGTGTGTTAACAATGACGCTGTTTGTAGTGGATTTCTTGTTGTTGATGTGGGCATCTTATCTTCGATAAAGAAAGTGGCGAAATGTGAACAATGTGAACAATGTGATGGTGTAGGCTGTCTGGAAACAACTGAACAACAAAGTAGCAGGAAGGGTTAGTGTCAAAATTAGTTGTTCTGTGTAGATCCTGCAATAAATCTACCTCGAAAATGACTTCGAACGTTGTGCGTAATTCATATGATGTGAATTTGAAGAGAGTGTAGGCAATGTATGCAATAGGAGAAACGAAAAAATGCTGCTCAAACGTTTTGTGGTTTGATGGACCTTCCTCCTCCTCCCAGTAGGTTCGGCAAGTACATAAAAATACTTTTAGGTGCCTTGACGGTTGTGTCTAAAGCATCTATGAAACGCAGTAGAAGCAACTGTAAATATTAGTGGAACCAAGGACATTGCTGTTGCACTTGAAGGACCATGGTAACGTCGAGGGCATCGTTCCTTGAATGGTTTTGTAAGTGCTATTTCTCTGGAGAATGGAAAAGTTGTTGATGTTATCTATGTACTGCCACACCTGCCATGATAACACTGAAGGACATATTGAACATCAGTGTTCTAAGAATTATGAAGGAGCTCTAAAAATAGTTCCGAGGTCGGTGCACGTATATAACGTTAGATATACGAAGTACCTAGGCGATGGGGCATCTAAAGCTTACAATAACATTAATGAGTTCAATGTTTATGGCGATACCACGGTAACAAAACTGGAGTGTTGACGACATGTGCAAAAGAGGATGGGTGCTAGATTGAGAAAGCTACGAAGATAAATGAAAGGAAAGTTGCTATCTGATAGAAAATCTCTGTTTGGCCGAGGCAGATTGACAGAAACTGAAATAGACCTCCTTCAGAGTTATTATGGACTCGGCATTAGACGAAATGCACCTCTGAACGATGTTACAGCACTTAGAAAAGCGTATGGACCACCTACTTTCATAAGTTGTCCACAGATGATCACCCTGTTCACGGATTTTGCCCTAAACGAGCAAATTCTTGATGTGGTTACCAAAACGCAAAAGAAATTGGTCAAATATACCAACATAAGCATTCTCTTCCTGAGCCTGTTATGAATGAAATAAAATCAATTTTGAGAGACCTGAGTGACCCTGTTTTGCTTAGTAAATGTCTTCATGGGGCACTCAGAATACAAATGAAAGTATTAACCATTCCATACGGGAAAGATTACCCAAGAATGTTTTTGTAGCAGTAAATACATTAAACGCTGGTGTACTAGATGCAGTGATATGCTTCAATGATTGAGTGATAGGAAGATCGGAAGTCCTGAGAAATGTAGGCATAAAATGTGGCTCTAATATGGAGGATCAATTGCTTGTGTGTGACAGACAATGGATGCACGAAGCAGAAAGATTCGCTCTTCAAGTTACCAAAGAAGCAAGCAGTGCAAAAAGGAAAGGCAAGAGGAAGCTTGAAGATGAAGAAATGCTGCTGGATGAAGACTATGCTTCAGGAATGTTCTGAGGCACGGTTTAATTGGACTCGTATCTTCATTCGCAAATTCCCGCAAGTTGTATTTTTCAGAATTCAGGCACAAATATTTCCTAAAGGTTATAATGCATTGCTCTAATTTTTCTTCTGTAACTTGAAATACTACCTACTTTATATAGTAGACCTAAGCTTTATTGCGGAATCAACTAAATTATAGAAAAAATAACATTTAATAGCCCTAAGCAGGTTCAAAAATATTCAAAAAAACTTCTAATCTTTTTAGAAAATGTGCTGCGTTGCCTGATATCAACAAAAATCTGTAAAACGTATACATTATAAACAGTGCCTGAAATAAATAGGTGTTGATTTTTACATAATATTGTGCTGGAAAAGTACCATGTATCCTTATGGGACACTGATGACAGGATTAAATAAATTTATAAAATGTACTGTAAAATTCAAATCAAATTAAATAAATTTATGAAATGTACTGTAAAATTCAAAGCAAATACTAGAAGTCGGCTTTGACCAGTGACATACCGAATATGCGCCAAACGATGTAAACAACATGGCCGTTGTAATGTCTCACACTTGCTCTGGCTACGTCTTATCTCTTTCTATGTTTTCGAAAACAGCCAAGTCGCACTTTGTATTTTTTATTATGACCGGTTTCGCTCTTCAAATGAACAAGAGCATCATCAGAATATACAGTTAAACGTTGGCTGACAGCATTAAAAGAGTGCCTTTACAGTTGGTTGACAGTTCTAAAGCTTAATTCGACTGTGCCATAGTACTTACGTTCAAAGTACGATAGTAAATGATGACATTATCATTGGCGCTGGCAATGATACTCTTGTTCGTTTGAAGAGCGAAACGAGTCGTCATAAAAAATACGAAGTCCGCTTATGGCAGTTTTCGAAAACTTAGTTTTAACAGTCGCTCCCCCTGCAGACAATGCCTGTTCCTGGTTAAGTCTTTCTGTCTAGCTTCGTGGTGTTACATATCGTTTATGTCATATCTGATCGTTTAGGCGCTCAATTGAGCAGTTTCATCTTTGTTGCAGTTGCATTTTCTCTTGCCTCAAAATAAAGTGAGACATAATTTGTCCTGTACTGATAGCTACACATGCGTCTTTGTACCATGTTCGAAAAAACTAGTGAGTTTTACAAAACAATCGTGTGGACAACTTCATTACATTAAAATCATTAACCATTTTATATTTTATTAAGAATGAGAAACAACCAATAAGTAAAAGAAATTTGAGACTATGAAGTATAACTGGCGATATTTTGGAAAATGATCACCATCACCAAATTCTTCACATGTGTATTTTAAGAACAGTGACTGAGGCAAGGTGGGCAAGAGCTGATGAAATGAAGGCTCAGCCCCAAGTCTTCACGACTGCGAGAAGGCTTTTCAGAATATTGTAGAAGATGTGAATGACGAGCCTAAAAATTTCAAGAAACCAAAATATGTTTTCCAAACAACATCCAAAAAACGGCATTTTTACAAGCTTATGGGTTGTAATCTCATTTTTGCAAACTGAAACAGTAGAGTTTTAGTCTCCAAAAACGCTCTGTAAATCCAAGTTGGAGAAATTTCACTTAGTATTAGAAAGGAATCGCTAACAAACAAGTCTCTAATGCAGCAAACTATAATAACTGGGCATCCAGTTTTAATTTAGGCGTCACGCATAGCAGGACAAACAGAAAAAAAATCTAGTAACAAAATAGCATTATAGGTAGATCCTGGATTTGTATCTAATATTAAAACACAAAATATGTACATATTTACAGGGTGACAATTATTGAACTACATGAAACAAAATCGTCATAACTTCTGGACGTTTTGCGTTAGGTCGTTCAAACTGCACGGTTGGCCGCGGGGAAAGATGGGAATTAGTATGCGCTTGCATGGTTTGGTTTAGCCACGAAGCCCACTTACATTTAGATGGGTTCGCCAATAAGCAAAATTTGGGGATCTGAGAATCCACATTTCGCGATCTAGAAGTCTCTTCACCCTCAATAAGTGACTGTGTGGTGTGCAATATGCAGTCACGAATAAGCGATGCAATATTCCTTGATGGCGCAGTAACTACCGAACGGTACATAAAGGTCTGGAATATGGTTTCATCCCCATTATCAAAAGTGACCCTGATTTCTACACGATGTGGTTCATGCAAGACGGAGCTCGACCCCATCGAAGCAGTAATGTGTTTGACGTCCTGGAGGAGCACACTGGGGACCGCATTCTGGCTCTGGGCTACCCAGAGACTACTGGCATGGGCCCGGATTGGCCACCATGTTCTCCGGATCTGAACACACATTTCGTGGGGCTATATCGATAACAAAGTGTACACCAATAACCCCAAAACCATTGCTGAGCTTAAAACATCCATTCAGGAGGTCATCGACAGCATCGAAGCCCCAACACCTCAGCTGGTCATGAAGAATTTCGCTATTCGTTTGCCCACACCATCGCCAATGATGGCAGGCGCGTCGAACAGGTCAAACTAAATCCCAATATCTATATTGACGTTTACATGTTGAATAAAGTGTAGGCACACCGTAGTTTGTAACTAATTTACGTTTTTTTTTCATATAGTTCAGTAATTGTCACCCTGCGTGTAATGGAAATTGGTGAAATGTATACGAAAATATGTAATACCACGAAAACATGTCTGGGAATTAGTATGCGCTTGCATGGTCCAATTTTATCATGTCACACCCATTTCTGTCTCTCTAGTAGGAGCAGGATGAACTGACGAATAGCAAAACAGTTACAGAAGATCAACAAATAACACCTTTCACATTGCATTTTCTGTGTAGTGTAGATGCCTTCTCCTGTTAGGCAATGATTGAACAACTTAAATTGCTAATAAAATAAGTGAGAGTTCGCTTATAGCGAAATTTCCTATTCACCATCGGAATCCCAGAATATGGGCGTCGATGAAAGCGTGTGGACACGGCACTACCTTGTCACAGGGCTGCACTCGACATGTGGGCCATTTTCCTTTGTCATGTGCTCACAAAGGGCTAGTTATGCCTTCACAAGCGATAAGGGTTGAAAAGCTTCAGCGAACGATAAGCCCTTGCGGCATGAGTGGCAGAGCTGGTGCAGCACGGTGGACCAACTCGCTAAAAAACCAGGACGTAATAGAAAAATGGATAAAAAAGCCTACAGAACTGTGTTCTTCATAGGTTCTTTGGGTCGCTGATTAGGAATCAGGTGTTGGAATTACAAATTTCAAAATGGCGGGTCTAAAATTATAAATTCTCCGGATTCAAGTAAAATTTCGGGTATTTTATTCAGTATTTTACATTTTTCCGTCAGAATCATTGTCACATTGATCATTTGTGTCATCACTGCTTTCAGAAGTAAGATGGAGGAGATTAATGTTTAATGCCCCATCGACAATGAGGTCGTTAGAGATGGAACACAAGCTGGGATTAGGAAAGGATGGAAAAGGAAAGAGGTCCTGTCCTCTGAAGGAACCATCGTGGCATTTGCCTTAAGCAATTTAGGGGAATCACAGAAAAGCTAAATCAGGAAAGCTGGACGTGGGTTTGAGCCGTCGTCCTCCAGAATCCGAGTCCAGTGTACTAACCACTGCGTAACCCTTCTCTGTGCTTTCAGACATGTCGCTTTCAGGTTATCCACTGACAGATGGTTCGAAAGGCAGATTTCTGGACTCTCGAGATGAACAGATCTGAAGATGCCACAAGCCGCTGGTATATGACACTGTGCTTTGTTTTCTCACAGGACTATTTGCTTATGAAATCTTGTCGGTAAAGCCAGTATACTTATTCCAAGCTTTCTCTACATCGTCAGACAGCTGACCAAATATCAACGGAACAAAGCTTTGATTATGGCATACCCGTGCATCAAAAATGGTTCCAATGGCTCTAAACACTATGGGTACTAACAAATTAGGTCATCAGTACCCTAGACATAGAACTACTTAAATCTAACTGACCTAAGGACATGACACACATCCACACTGTGCCTTCGTCTCGCCGGATGGCTTGGTTATCATCCGGGCTTGCCACACCTTCACCCACCATCCACCGTTCCACCCGCCTGCTCACAGGCCGGCCGCCGCATCGTCTGCCCTCGCTGGCTCAATGACTTCGAGTTGGACTTGCCACCCGTCGTTCCGACTCCGCACCCTGCCCCGGTCGAGGTGGAGGTCCTGGTCGTGCGTCTACCAACTCGTATGACCACCAACAGTGTCAACACCCACACTGTCTCCAGCCAAGACACACCTGTGGTGCTCCGTGCTGCGGGGAGACGGGGGGGGGGGGGGGGGGCATGTG
This sequence comes from Schistocerca nitens, assembly GCF_023898315.1. Lineage (NCBI taxonomy): Eukaryota > Metazoa > Arthropoda > Insecta > Orthoptera > Acrididae > Schistocerca > Schistocerca nitens. Next base: position 162,466,403 of record NC_064614.1, on the reverse strand, counting down.
GTGTCAATAGGTCATATTGACCATGAACAACATAATCTTTGACTGAGATAGGACATTCGAGCCACCATGTTATTCTACCAGTCTGCATTTATGTCTGTTGCTGTGTGCATGTGTATGACTACTGTGGAAATACACTCCTGGAAATGGAAAAAAGAACACATTGACACCGGTGTGTCAGACCCACCATACTTGCTCCGGACATTGGGAGAGGGCTGTACAAGCAATGATCACACGCACGGCACAGCGGACAGACCAGGAACCGCGGTGTTGGCCGTCGAATGGCGCTAGCTGCGCAGCATTTGTGCACTGCCGCCGTCAGTGTCAGCCAGTTTGCCGTGGCATACGGAGCTCCATCGCAGTCTTTAACACTGGTAGCATGCCACGACAGCGTGGACGTGAACTGTATGTGCAGTTGACGGACTTCGTGCGAGGGCGTATAGTGGGCATGCGGGAGGCTGGGTGGACGTACCGCCGAATTGCTCAACACGTGGGGCGTGAGGTCTCCACAGTACATCGATGTTGTCGCCAGACTGGCCGGCGGAAGGAGCACGTGCCCGTCGACCTGGGACCGGACCGCAGCGACGCACGGATGCACGCCAAGACCATAGGATCCTACGCAGTGCCGTAGGGGACCGCACCGCCACTTCCCAGCAAATTAGGGACACTGTTGCTCCCAGGGTATCGGCGAGGACCATTCGCAACCGTCTCCATGAAGCTGGGCTACGGTCCCGCACACCGTTAGGCCGTCTTCCGCTCACGCCCCAACATCGTGCAGCCCGTCTCCAGTGGTGTCGCGACAGGCGTGAATGGAGGGACGAATGGAGACGTGTCGTCTTCAGCGATGAGAGTCGCTTCTGCCTTGGTGCCAATGATGGTCGTATGCGTGTTTGGCGCCGTGCAGGTGAGCGCCACAATCAGGACTGCATACGACCGAGGCACACAGGGCCAACACCCGGCATCATGGTGTGGGGAGCGATCTCCTACACTGGCCGTACACCACTGGTGATCGTCGAGGGGACACTGAATAGTGCACGGTACATCTAAACCGTCATCGAACCCATCGTTCTACCATTCCTAGACCAGCAAGGGAACTTGCTGTTCCAACAGGACAATGCACGTCCGCATGTATCCCGTGCCACCCAACGTGCTCTAGAAGGTGTAAGTCAACTACCCTGGCCAGCAAGATCTCCGGATCTGTCCCCCATTGAGCATGTTTGGGACTGGATGAAGCGTCGTCTCACGCGGTCTGCACGTCCAGCACGAACGCTGGTCCAACTGAGGCACCAGGTGGAAATGGCATGGCAAACCGTTCCACAGGACTACATCCAGCATCTCTACGATCGTCTCCATGGGAGAATAGCAGCCTGCATTGCTGCGAAAGGTGGATATACACTGTACTAGTGCCGACATTGTGCATGCTCTGTTGCCTGTGTCTATGTGCCTGTGGTTCTGTCAGTGTGATCGTGTGATGTATCTGACCCCAGGAATGTGTCAATAAAGTTTCCCCTTCCTGGGACAATGAATTCACGGTGTTCTTATTTCAATTTCCAGGAGTGTATATATTTACGTGCATATACACTCCTGGAAATTGAAATAAGAACACCGTGAATTCATTGTCCCAGGAAGGGGAAACTTTATTGACACATTCCTGGGGTCAGATACATCACACGATCACACTGACAGAACCACAGGCACATAGACACAGGCAACAGAGCATGCACAATGTCGGCACTAGTACAGTGTATATCCACCTTTCGCAGCAATGCAGGCTGCTATTCTCCCATGGAGACGATCGTAGAGATGCTGGATGTAGTCCTGTGGAACGGCTTGCCATGCCATTTCCACCTGGCGCCTCAGTTGGACCAGCGTTCGTGCTGGACGTGCAGACCGCGTGAGACGACGCTTCATCCAGTCCCAAACATGCTCAATGGGGGACAGATCCGGAGATCTTGCTGGCCAGGGTAGTTGACTTACACCTTCTAGAGCACGTTGGGTGGCACGGGATACATGCGGACGTGCATTGTCCTGTTGGAACAGCAAGTTCCCTTGCCGGTCTAGGAATGGTAGAACGATGGGTTCGATGACGGTTTGGATGTACCGTGCACTATTCAGTGTCCCCTCGACGATCACCAGTGGTGTACGGCCAGTGTAGGAGATCGCTCCCCACACCATGATGCCGGGTGTTGGCCCTGTGTGCCTCGGTCGTATGCAGTCCTGATTGTGGCGCTCACCTGCACGGCGCCAAACACGGATACGACCATCACTGGCACCAAGGCAGAAGCGACTCTCATCGCTGTAGACGACACGTCTCCATTCGTCCCTCCATTCACGCCTGTCGCGACACCACTGGAGGCGGGCTGCACGATGTTGGGGCGTGAGCGGAAGACGGCCTAACGGTGTGCGGGACCGTAGCCCAGCTTCATGGAGACGGTTGCGAATGGTCCTCGCCGATACCCCAGGAGCAACAGTGTCCCAAATTTGCTGGGAAGTGGCGGTGCGGTCCCCTACGGCACTGCGTAGGATCCTATGGTCTTGGCGTGTATCCGTGCGTCGCTGCGGTCCGGTCCCAGGTCGACGGGCACGTGCACCTTCCGCCGACCACTGGCGACAACATCGATGTACTGTGGAGACCTCACGCCCCACGTGTTGAGCAATTCGGCGGTACGTCCACCCGGCCTCCCGCATGCCCACTATACGCCCTCGCTCAAAGTCCGTCAACTGCACATACGGTTCCCGTCCACGCTGTCGCGGCAAGCTACCAGTGTTAAAGACTGCGATGGAGCTCCGTATGCCACGGCAAACTGGCTGACACTGACGGCGGCGGTGCACAAATGCTGCGCAGCTAGCGCCATTCGACGGCCAACACCGCGGTTCCTGGTGTGTCCGCTGTGCCGTGCGTGTGATCATTGCTTGTACAGCCCTGTCGCAGTGTCCGGAGCAAGTATGGTGGGTCTGACACACCGGTGTCAATGTGTTCTTTTTTCCATTTCCAGGAGTGTATTTGTAGGACGGTTTGTTCAGTATACCTTACTCACCTCATTCCCATAGTAGGACCATGAGAGGCAATACTGACCCTATGACTTATCTTAAAAAATTGATTAAGGAAACAAAAACATATATTTATAGCACTTGTATACTTACACAAAGAAGATAATGTGGTTCAAATACTCTCTTCGAAATTCTGAAGGTGGCTGTTGTAAAATATTGAGAGCAAAAAGTTATTTACAACTTGTACATAAATCATACAGCAGTTAATAATACTATTTATTTATTTATTTATTTGTCCAAGAATCATTTTAGGACATTGATTGTACATGTGATATAGGACAACAATAAACATGGTGAATTTACAATAGCATAGTCATTTTGACTACATTGTTGACCTAATCAAAATGCACAACAGTGTAGGTTTGTGTACTACATTGCTTCTATATGTGATAATAGCAGTTATTAAGTGAGATGACATGATCAGCACAACGTACACTATATTATGAATTGACAATTAGTAACATTTGGTAAATGAGGTTTACTTATTACGATGTTCCATTAATTCAACATCATACGATATTCCATAAAGTCAATTCAGTCTCTTATTTAAATTGTTTAGGTGCACCTCCCACTTCAGATCTGCCTGAACATGAATGCCTAGAAATTTTGTATCAATGACCTTCGTCACTTTCTTTCCTTCAATTGTGAAGAAAGTTTGCAGGATGGAGGTTTTGTGTGGTGTGGAAGTTAACTGCCACACTTTTTTCAGAGTTCATGATGAGTCTATTGGTCCTAAAACACTGCATTACGGTGTGCATAACTGACATTGCAGCCTCCTGCAGTTTTTCCTCATTCTGTGAGTTAATTATAATATCAGTGTCATCTGCAAAGAGCTCAATGTATAATACTAGCTAAGTCATTTATATACAGCAGAAATAGGACAGGTCCCAGAACTGACACTTGCGGGACTCCATACTTTATTTTCTCCTTATCACTGTAAAAACTAAAAATTTTTGTGTTTCACTATCTTTGTGTTTTATTTCTGTCATCTGCTGATGATGATTACTGAGATACTACTGGAGCCACCTTTCAGACCGGCCTCTAATTACATAATTACTTAATTTATGCAAGAGAATTCCATGCTCAGTAACATCGAAGGCTTTACTTAGATCCAGAAATATCCCAGATACCTGTTGCTTATCATCAACTACTTTTAATACTTTATTTAAGAAGGCAAAATTTGCCGTCTGAGCTGACTTTCCAGTTCTGAACCCATTTTGGGACTAGCATGAAACGAAAGGAGTGGGTGAGAAGGAAGGGAGATAATGTCTATACCCGATGTTATTGAGCAAGCTGTAAAAGAAACCAAGGAATAATTTGGATTAGGAATTAAAGTTCAGAGAGAAAAAATAAATACTTTGAGGTTCCAATGACACTGTAATTCTGTCAGAATCAGCAAACAACTTCGAAGAGCATTGGAATGGAATGGCAGTGTTTTGAGTGAAGGATACAACTTGAACAAGAATGAACATACATAAATGTAAAAGAAGAAAACCATATTGGTAAGATCAACCAGCCAGTGAAATTGAATGTTTTTCAATTTCACAAATTAATTTATACTTTTTGATGGAGGGAGTCAGTAGCACAAGGATTCATATTCTGAAGAAGCAAGATTATGGTTCAATGTCTCGTTGATGATCAGTTTATCAGAAGATTAGAAGCTTGGCTGTGCCAATTCAAATCAATCATAACGGCATTTGGCATAAGCAGTTTAGGGAAATTGCGGAAAAAACATAAATCTGCTTTTTCATCAGTAACGTTACCAGAAGCCAAGTTTGTTATGTTTGCCGGTGATACAAACATTGAAATAAATAGCAAATCAAGAGTAGTCTTAGAAAGGTCAGCAAATAAAATATTTGTGGACGGCAATCACTGGTTCCTATAGTTCAATTCTTTTATCTTGGCGGCTCACGCATGCCCGCCCAGACGCAGGAGATTGCTGCGTTGCCAGTTGCACATGACGCACGCGCCAATAGAAGCTGCACCATAGTATAGCATAGTTGGCAAGCTTACGTTTAGGGGGTAGCGCGCAGTTCATGAAGTAAAGCCACCAGGGCCGCATTAACCCTTTCGCTGCTACAAAGACGTGCTCCCTGCATTCCGCGCTGTGCACGATTTTGCCACTGCACTGCTTGCCTGTGCAGACACATCGTGTTCCGACTGCTTTGAAACTCCTATCATTCGATTCCACAAAAACTATTTGGCCCAAAAATCTTATTTAGGTATCTTGTCCACATTTCATTCTCAACATTGTGGCAACTAAAATCGACCATACGGAAAGTATACTCTATGGACTTTTTCCTCTGCAAACTCTTCAAAATTTCGTGCAATGGTTTACTATATTTAATGCTGCATAATAACTGCGTTGAACATCGAAACAAAATTAATTCATTTATGGGGGAAGGTATCAGTCAAGAAGACGTGTAAAAATCAAATTTTTGGGCCAAATAGTTTTTCTGAAATCGATTGATAAGTGTGTCAAAGCAGTGGGAACACTATGTGTCTGTACAGGCGAGCAGTGAAGTGATGACAAAATAGCACACAGCGCGGAATGCAGGGAGCACGTGTCTGCAGCAGCGAAAGGGTTAATGAAGAGACAAAGCACTAGAAATTTCAAAAAATTGCATTCAAACGAATATAATTCATGAAGTAAGGCACTTTGATATTGTTTTTAAATAAACAAAATATTAAGCACCGCATAAGGTTTGAACTCATAACCTTTCACATAGAAACCCGACGCCTTGACCGTTACGCTAACGCAGCTCGTCTGTCTACATAATGCCATGAGGACTCTAACACGCAATACTGACAAACACTGTTGGTATGACTATGAATTACTCACGCTTTGTCGAAGTACAATAGGAAATAAACATTTACCGCTGTTATTTATTGCGAAAAAGCAGTTCGTGAGATTGATACAAACACCTTTCCTTGCTATCGCCTGAATTAGGAGTCTTATTGCTTGTTTGGTTTAATTAATTAATAGAATATGAAGCAATTGGTATAAAGAATGCTTTTTCCAAACTTTCTATAAAAGAAAGTCTGCTATCAAGACACTGCTTTTGTTCTATTACTTTATTTATGACTGAACGTTTCTAAAACTGAAGACACTTGTCCATGCTCTGCACTGCAGTCGAGTTCTGGCAACGTCGTTCTCTGTTCATTGGCTGACTGTGTTTTGTGACGTCAGATGCACAGAACGAACCTAAACTTGGCCGCCAACATAAATGACGCGCACTTTAGCCAATTCTTTGTCACTAAACATTGGAAAAACACACTACATGCAGTTTAAAACTTGTAAGGGGTGTCCCACAAGTATATGCCTAACATATGATGCCAAGCAGATGGAAGAACTGGACAGTGTTAAATTCTTGGGATTACAGCTTGATAAGAAATTCAACTGGGAGGAGCACATCACAGAACTGCTGAAGTGTCTTAACAAATCTCTCTTTGCAATGCGAAATGTGTCAGACATAGGGAATATAAAAATGAAAAAGCTGGCATACTATGCTTACTTTCATTCCATAATGTCATATGGGATTATTTTTTGGGGCAATTCATCAAGCCAATCTATAGTTTTCCGTGCACAAAAACATGCAGTAAGAGTTATATGTGGTCTGAACTCAAGAACATCTTGCAGAAGCCTATTTAGGGAACTAGGGATACCACTTACTGCTTCCCAATATATTTATTCCTTAATGAAATTTGTCATTAAAAATATATTACTTTTTCAAACCAACAGCTCAATTCATGGTATCAATACTAGAAATAAAAATAATCTTCACAAGGATTTAAAGTCATTTAGTCTTGTACAAAAAGGTGTGCATTATTCAGGAACACACGTTTTCAATAACTTGCCAGCAGCCATAAAAAGCTTAAAAACCAATGAAATTCAAATATATATAACTTCTGCACAATTTCAGTGCAGTAATGTGTTCATTGTAAATAAGTGTGTGTGTGTGTGTGTGTGTGTGTGTGTGTGTGTGTACAATCTAACTTCTGCACCAGTTCAGTGCAGTAATGTATTCATTGTAAATAAGTATTTAGTAGTTTTTATTACACATTTATTACCTTATAAATAAATTTAAAAAATTTATTTCTAATTCAATGCATTAGTATTTGTAAAATGATTCTTTCATATAGCGTACATTAAAAAATGACGACCATGCCACTTGGGACCTGTGGAATGGTACCTTAGCTTATTTGTTTGAGTTGTAAATATTTGTCATGTATTGTTGTTTTTCTGACATGTTCTACATCCTGGAGGACCTCCTCACTACGGATCAATTGGAATGAAAGTAAATCTAATCTAATCTTGGGTGGATAGGGATTTGAACTGCCATCCTCCTAGATATTAGCCCCATGTCATAATCACTGCATCACTTCATTTGCCCTAATCTGAAGCATGTCAGTACTTGTACCACACATTTGTGACATCTGGCATCGTGTTTCCAGCCACCACAATGTGTGTGTGTTTTAGTACTGTTGATTGGATTTATTCCAGATGCTAGAAAGGTTTCTTTCTTTCCTGTGTGTACATGTCAATGATTCAGTGGTTCTGATGTTTGACGGGTGGTCTACTTGATTCCTACAGTATTTACATTATCCCAGAAAGTCCCTTTATATGTAATTTTTATTGCCCTTTTATATGAAAAAAAAAGAGTGAGAGAGTAGCAGAATGACTGGGATATTTTAATAACTTTTTTAACTTACTAACATCTGGCATTAATTACAGTTTACAGTTAACTCACAGTGTGTTGCTTAACACTGCTGATTTCGTTACTGGACATACTGAAAGCAATATATTACTCTTCACCCAGAGAGGTGGTGGCGATACAATATTTTAGGGAGATATATATAGTGTTGACACTACTCAAACAGGTGCTACAAAACTGCAGATGTTGGCGGTCTGCCTGCTATAACAATCCCAATGGGAGTCTGTTTTCTACAAGTATCTGCCTGACAAGCACAAGGCTTTGAGCTACCTGCTACATTCTTATTTCAACATATCTGCTGGTGATCTCTCTCTCTTTCGTTATTTTCTCTTATACTCAAGGTTATTACATTATAAAGCATTGCTCTGCTTAGCTTAATCACACAACTGAATATAAAATGTGCAAAATGATGAAAAACTGATTCATGAGAACAGTTAACCATTGGGGAAAGCAACATACACGTTACATAGACAAATAAGTAATTTACAGTATGATAAACACAGTTACCATCAATAAATAAAATAGTAACATTGTCGCAAACAACATGGGAAAAATGTATTAAAGTTTAAGAAGTAATTGCCACATTGTGTGTGTGTGTGTGTGTGTGTGTGTGTGTGTGTGTGAGAGAGAGAGAGAGAGAGAGAGAGAGAGAGAGAGAGAGAGAGAGAGAATATCTGATCTATTGCCAGTTCCTAAGAGATAACTTGATTCTCTTTGTCTCAAAAACAAGTCATAATTCAGGCCTCTTATTGACTTTACAAATTCCAGATGTCATGTCATGTTGCCTTCAACGAACAATTCCAAATCTTGTTTCTGTATGCAGTAGTAGTTATTATTACAAATTGTGCATAACCCAAATTTGGGAGAAAATTTCACTGCATTCAGCTATAGACTTACTTCATAGGAAAACTGTAAATAATTGGAAAGTGGAAAATAGGAGAAGTGGAAAATAGGAGAAGTGGAAAATAGGAGAAGTGGAAAATAGGAGAAGTGGAAAATAGGAGAAGTGGAAAATAGGAGAAGTGGAAAATAGGAGAAGTGGAAAATAGGAGAAGTGGAAAATAGGAGAAGTGGAAAATAGGAGAAGTGGAAAATAGGAGAAGTGGAAAATAGGAGAAGTGGAAAATAGGAGAAGTGAAAAATAAGAGAAGTGGAAAATAAGAGAAGTGGGAGATATCAAAATGCATTGATCTGTATAGAACATACTTATTTCTGTTTCTCAGGATTTATAATCATTTTTTCAAACAGATATAAAAATATGTAGATCATCTTAAATAATCACACTGCATTATTTAGCAGTTAATGTTCAGAAGAAAATGTAAGACTTCTAATTATAACAATAGAAGACTTCTTCTTCTGTAGTGGTCAATCCAAGCATTGGTTTGCAACAGCTACAATGGCAGCTTGTCTCCATTCTGTGCGTCTTTCAGCTTTTCTCTTCATTTCTTTATAGGTGTTACATCCCACATCTTTCAAGATTTGATCCATGTACCTCAGTCGTGGTCTTCCTCTTGGTCTTTTTCCCCCGACATATCCCTCTATGATTGTGTTCAGGAGTCCTTTATGTCTTAATAGATGGCCTGTAAATTGCACTCTTCTTTTAACAATGAAACTCCAGAAGCCTCTCTTCTCACCTGCTCTTTCCAGAACCACTTCGTTTGTGACCTTGTCGATCCATTTTATTTTGAGCATGCGTCTATAGCACCACATTTCAAAAGAATTTAGCTTCTGGTCTTCCTCTGTCCCAAGAGTCCATGTTTCACACCCATAGCATGCCACACTCCACACATATGATTTCAAAAATCTTTTCCTGATTTCAAGGCTGATGCTCTTAGATGTTAATATGTTTTTCTTCTTGTTAAAAGCAGCCTTTGCTTGAGCTATTCTACTTCTCACTTCTGCCTTGCTCCTTCCATCCCTGGTAATATTACTGCCCAGATAAGTAAATTTATCAACTTGTTCAAGCAGTTCATTGCCTACATGAACTTGGACTTTCACTTGATCTTCTTTGTCGCATGCCATTACTTTTGTTTTTGCTTTATTAATTCTCATATTATATTCTTCACCCATAACTTTATCCATTCTATTCAGTAGGACTACAAGATCTTCTTCACTTTCAGCCACGACAGCTATATCATCGGCATATCTTATCATATCTATTCGTTGGCCATGAATTACTACACCTGTCTGTGAATTTTCCCTTACTTTTTTCAGCGCCTCTTCAATGTATACGTTAAAGATAACAGGGGATAGTGCGCAACCTTGTCGGACACCTTTCCGTATCTGCACCTCTTCTTGTTTTATCCATCCACAGATAACTGCTGTCTCGTTTTTGTACAGGTTCCATATCATTTTTCTATCTTTATGGTCTATTCCTACTTTTTTGAGTACCTCAAACATCTTATCCCATTTAACATTATCAAAGGCTTTCTCTACATCTACGAAAGCTATGTATGTTTTCAGATTCTTATCTAGTCATTTCTCTATTATTAGTTTTAGAGCAAATATTGCTTCTGTGGTTCCTCTATCTTTCCGGAATCCAAACTGGTCTTCGGAGAGTGTAGCTTCGACTTTTTGTTCTATGCGTTTTAGGATAATTGAAGTTAATATTTTAGAGGTGTGTGTAACTAAGCTGAGCGTCGTATAATTTTCACATCTTGTAGCATTTGCCTTCTTTGGAATGGGGATCATAATGTTTTTCTCAAAGTGTGTAAGAATTTTACCCTGCTCGTACATGTTGAAAACAAGATTATACAACTCCTGATTCAGTTTTGCTCCTCCAGATTTCAGAAGTTCGGCTGGGATATTGTCTACACCAGGCGATTTGTTGTTTTTCAATTTTTTCAGAGCTAGTTCAAACTCTTCCTTTAATATAGGTTCACCTATGTTGTGTGCATCTACTTCTGTTTCTTCTGCCTTGATGTTTTCAGACAGGTCTGACTAATGACTGAGAATTATTAATGATGCTTTTTAAACTTTATCCTGTTGTCAGACAAAAAAGTAAAGAATTTTTAATTAGTAATGATCTCACTGTAAATTACTTACATGATTCTGAAAGAGAAAATTTAACTAATGTGTTCTTAAGGCTTGGTAATACAAAGTTTCCCTCTCAAGATAGCAGGGCCCTGATAAGCAGTATATTTGTTGGAGTTAAAGCAAACCCTAGCCCAGCCTCATGTAAATGACTTCTCAGATGATGACACAGTCTATCACATTATGTAAATTCATTGTTAGCACAATTCCTACTAATCAGAGAAAACAGGAAGATGGATAATGGCACGCCAATAAAACATTTCTGATACGGCTTAATTGATTTTGATTGAGGAGAAGTTTGTGTTGAGGCGAAAGCTACTACTAAATTCGTTAAAAATTCTTTGAAATGTCTGCGTCCTTTTACAAAACTTACTGTCCCAAAAAAGTGACTAAATACGGTACCAAAATTAACAAAGAGTCCTGAAGTGTTTGCACAAGCTGGAGCACATCTATACAGAACAAATGAACTACACAGGACAGCCAGAAAGAGAAAAATTCAAAAGTATTTACTTATTGTGCAAAATACTGTGATACGTAATTAAAAATTGTAATTTTTGAGTTTGTTTAACAAATGTTAAATTGAAAGTTTTGGCAATAAAATTAAAAGTAATCTTGCTAAAGGAGAGAGGAAAACAGCAGACATATAGATAATAGCTTTTCTTAGTTTTGAGAAAGTGAAAACAGACTGAAAGACTTTCGTTTAGGTCTGTATTAGCTGTCATCGAGAGTGACACACACACACACACACACACACACACACACACACACACACACACAGGGAGGGGGGGGGGGGGAGAGGGGGAGGGAGAGGGGGAGAGTGTAGCTAACAGTCCCACTCAGTCTCTTTCACAATGAACTGTTTCACAAGAGTAGCATTCACTACACACTTCTTATGGGGCTTAAAAATAGTAGTGTTAACAGCTATCCTGCTTTTCCATATTCACTTACTGATATGATACTTGGTACACTTCAAACGCATTCCACGGTTGAACATAAATTCTTTGTCTGATACTGATTTTATATATAACTGTGTGTTCTTCACTGTGGTCACATTTCATCAGATTTGGGACATACTGTTTTCAGTTGCCATGGTTTTTGCAAATTTTGGAAGTTACTGCAGTTAGTTGTTTCCATTCAAATTAAGTCATTTTATTCAAATCACTACCAATACCGACTGTTCTACACTTATGAATTGATGTAACATGAGTTACATTAAGCTGTGGCCTAATGTTGGGTGGGGAAAACCCTGGGGAATGAAGGTGGTACAAATATACCAATAAGTTTTTTATATTGTTAAGCCCAATTAAGGAGCATTATTGAATTCATTTACCTACTGCCTACACTACCTTCTTCTAAAATACTCTTCAGCTTCTCACTAAAACTTCTCTTTGATTCTTCTTAACAGGTTCTCAGAGTGTCTGTTAATTGATGATTCTGAACAAGTATTCTAAATGCAAATCTGTCCTGTCACCTGTAATGGCAATTTCCTGAGGATCTTTTGCTGTTTCAGGCTGCCAATTTCTCTTAACTTTCATTGAGTTGACAGAACTGAGAATTCTATCATTTATTTTGAAAATATAACCAATAAGTTTTAATCTCACTTCCTGAAAGTTACCCATTCTTTCTTTACTTTTTTTCCTCTCCTTGACTCCAAGTGTTTCCTTAGCTGCCTTTTTGATTCCATTTTTAAAACGATTCCATCTTCCTTCTGTGTATTCCGTTTCCTTTCCTTTCCTCATGATTTCACAATATGCATTCTCTAATTTTTCACAATTTCCTTTGTCTTACAGTTTCTCAAAGTATGGGTAACACCAGATATGGTAACCAAGATGGATGATAGCAGGAAATGGAAAACTGTAAACACAGAAGAAGGTATGCGCAACTACAGAAGGTTAAATAATGAATTAAGAAGGGAGACAGAAAAAGCAAAGGAGAAATGGCTGACAGAAAAGTGTGACAAGATAGAGAAATTAGGGAAAGAAGGAAAATATGATTTGATGTACAAAGAAGCAATGGATTTGACATTCAGGGAAAAGAGAAACAACAATGGACTAAAGGAAGTAGAGGCAGCAGACGGTAAAATGGTGAGTGAATCCCAAGAAATAATGAGAAAATGGGAAGAATATATAGAATGGCTATACGCTAAAGACAGCCGGCCAAGTGAGGAAGACCTTGGAATAGAAGAAGAAGATAAAGTTGCAGATGATGACAAAGGAAATGCAATACTAACTAGTGAGACTGAAGAATCTATGAAGGAGATGAAAAATGGAAAGGGAATGGGAATTGATGAGATTCCTGTGGAACTGTTCAAGTCACTGGAGAAAGAAGGGAAAAGGTAGTTGATTGAATTGTGTAATCAAATATACATGACAGGAAAATGGCCAAAGGACTTTACAGAAAGTATCTTAATACCTATAGAAAAGAAAAAGAATAGCAAAAAGTGTGAGGAACATAGAACAGTGAGCCTGATATCGCATGCAGCCAAAGTCTTGCTGAGGGAGCTCAACAAAAGGCTAAATGGAAAGCTGAATTGCGTAATAGAAGATGAACAATTTGGTTTCAGGAGAGGAGTGGGAACTAGAGATGCCAATGGGCTACTGAGAGTGATAGGGGAGAGGTACATGGAGAAGAAAAGGAAGGTGTATGTTGTGTTCATTGGTCTTGAGAAGGCTTTTGAATGTGTCAGATGGGACAAACTGATGGAAATCCTAAGGAAACATGGAGTTGACTGGAGGGATATACGGCTAATTAAAAATTTATATTTGAACCAGAGAGCAAGAGTAAGAATACGAGGTGTGATGAGTGAAGAAATTGAACTGGGAAGAGGTGTAAGACAAGGTTGTTGTTTATCACGAACACTGTTCAATATATATATGGAGGAAATTATTAGTGAAAGTTTTGATGAAAGGAGAGGAGTTTGTATAGGGGGTCGGAGAGTGGAGTGTATAATATTTGCAGACAACATGGTTGTGATGGCAGAGTGCAACAGACAAGGAACAAATGTTAGATGATCTAAACACAAAATTAATAGAGGAAGTGAATAACGTCACTTACTTGGGAAGTGTAATAATGGATGATATGTATTGTTCAACAGAAATTAAGAAAAGAATTGCAATGGCAAAAGAAGGATTCAAGAGGAAACAGAAATTACTTTGTGGACCACTAAACAAAGATCTGAGGAAAAGACTTGCCAAATGTTACATCTAGAACGTTGCTCTATATGGTGCAGAGACCTGGACATTGAGGAAGGAAGATGAAAGAAGATTGGAGGCACTAGAGATGTGGATATGGAGAAGAATGGAAAAAGTGAAATGGGAAGACCGAGTAAGGAATGAAGAAGTATTAAGAAGAGTTGGAGAAGAAAGAAACATGCTGAAAGTCATTAGAAAGAGAAAACGGAACTGGATTGGACATTGTTTGAGGAGGGATTGTTTATTGAAAGAAGGAATAGAAGGAATGGTGGAGGGAAAAACAGGAAGAGGAAAAAGAAGATATCACATGCTGGACAATATCAAAGGAGGCAAATATTCAGAAATGAAAAGACTGGCTATGGACAAACAAAAGTGGAAGAGGCTTAATCCATGACAAGACCTGCCGTAAGGCAGAATACCCTACTACTACTACTACTACTACTACTACTCCTGGAAGTGTGTTTTTCTCAGTACACAAATGTAAATCCTGACATTTCCTTTTTTTCAAAATTTCACAAGTGCAAACTGAGCCAATTATTTTCCTTATAATTTTTACTTCTTGCATTTTGATGTCTTGAATTAGTGGTCTGCCTCCAACTATAGCGACTTTTGATGCATACCATGCTTGCAGTTTCATTACATTACTGTAGTGTCTTAGTTTTGCATATGGGGTTTCTGGGAAATACTGAGCTGCCTGATACAGGTATAATCTTCAATCTGTGACAACATCTAAATTCAACACAGGAACTATAAAATCATACATGCACCAATAATTTTCTAATAAAGAAGACATCCTAAATAATTTTAAGACCACTATGCAACTAACTGGACACCTGCTAGAAGTAGGAGGAGGAGATTAGTGTTTAACGTCCCGTCGACAACGAGGTCATTAGAGACGGAGCGCAAGCTCGGGTTAGAGAAGGATGGGGAAGGAAATCGGCCGTGCCCTTTGAAAGGAACCATCCCGGCATTTGCCTGAAAGGATTTAGGGAAATCACGGAAAACCTAAATCAGGATGGCCGGAGACGGGATTGAACCGTCGTCCTCCCGAATGCGAGTCCAGTGGCTAGAAGTAGGTGCTCTTGCCTGGGGAGAAATTGTTCAAACCCACCAGGTACGTACAGAAAATACCCAACAGCAATAACAACATTTCATTAAACTCACATTAAATAAACCTCCAAAATATCCCACAAAATGGAGTCATTACGTTAATTTAACCTATGTAGCTAATTTGAAGTCCATGATACGTACAAAAATTTTATACAATGAAGAACCCAGCCAATTCCGATATAAAATCTGCATCACTACCTTTAATTAATTTATATATCAAAATTAAACTGCTCAGTACCAACTAAAAGGAATAACAGAAAAAAGGAGGAGAAGGAAAAGTTAAAGGTACAGCTGGTATAGTTATTCCCATTTATTATCTGTCAATCATTGTGTACCCCCAAATGTCAGTCTTGGGTCCCATTCTCTTCACATTGCACATGAATGACCTTCCCAGGAATATAACAGATGATTTTTAAACTGCTGTTTATATGCAGATGATATCTAAGAATGACATTCAATTCCCTCAACAACAACAACAACAACAACAACAACAATGATGACACTGCCTTACTCAAAACAGATATACCATCTGATTGGTGCAATGCCAGTACACTATCTGTGAGTATAGAAAAAAAATGTAAGAATTAAATACTTCCTACAAAAATAGAATGTTAGAGAAAGCAGAGCTGCCCATTTAGTTCCTTGGCATTGTGTTACAGAATAACCTCAGCTGGCAGGCACATACTAATTACTCTACGACAAAAATTTCTAAGGGTCCTTTTATTAATAGAAAGTTGCAAAAGACAGTAGACAAAAAGAAAACTGTTTTCTGTATACTGTGCCTACATTCATTCCCATCTGACCTATGGGACTGTTCTGTAGGGTAAAAACTGTCACTCAATCTTTATAGCACGAAAAATGCAGTCAGACTAGTCTGCAAAGTCTCACCCAAAAGGCATTGTAGAAATTTATTCATTCGGTTTAGTGTTATGACAGTATCATGTACACATATTTATTCGTGTCTTTTATGAAAAACTTATCCAATTTTACTATAAAGTCCGATGTGCATAGCTACAACACAAGGCAATGTAATGATATCAAAAAAGAATACTGTTTTTATTCTAAAACTTTTAACAGTCCTAAGATCACATCATTTACAGTTTTCAACAGATTACCACACTCAATTAAGGGCTGGGAGCTGAAGAAATTTAAGGACTCTGCCATGAATTTTTTAATTCAAAACTGTTTTTGCATTCTGGAGGAAATCTATGACTATGAATTCTGAATGTGCTATTTATAATTTTATCATGATTTAAATTGCCTATTTTTGTACGTAATTATATCTTGACATTGCTTATGCAATCTTTACATACATGTAATTATATAGTTCACTGGCAATAAAAATAAAATAATAACTTCAACTGACTAACATAGTTAAAATAAACTACACATCATCTACCAAACACACTATACAGTTACCACAACATTTTAAAGACAGAATACCAAAACTAAAAAAATAATGTACGTATCTTTCAGAAATACCACAATAAAAAAAGAAACAGAAATCATGACTTACACAATATAAAAACAGAAAATAAAACACCATTTAATAAGCAAACCAAATTACACAATACAAAAGTAAGTATAACAAACATGTAACACACCATATGTAATCTCCCCCCAATCACCTAATCAGGCTTTTTGCAGATGATGCAGTTACCTACAATGAAGTACTATCTGAGACAAGCTGCATAAATATTCAGTCAGATCTTGGTAATATTTCAAAGTGGTGCAGATACTAACAGCTTGCTTTAAATGTTCAAAAATGTAACATTTTGTATTTCACAAAATATCCTATTACTGTAATATCAACAAGTCACTGTTGAAATTGGGAAACTCATACAAATACCCTTTTTTTTTGTAGGGATATGAAATGGAATGATAACATAGATTCAGTTGTGGGTAAAGCAGGTGGTAGACTTCAGTTTATTGGTGGAATACTGGGAAAGTGCAATCAGTCTACAAAGAAAATTGCTTACAAATAACTCGTGACCGGTTCTAGAATATTGCTCAAGGGTGTGGGGCCCATACCTGATAGGACTAACAGGGGATATTGAACATATATACAGAAGTGCATCACAAATGGTCATAGGTTTGTTTTATCTGTGGGAGAGTGTTACAGATATACTGAAGGAACTGAACTGGCAGACTCTTGAAGACAGATGTAAACCATCCGAAGAAAATTTATTAACCAAGACTCAAGAACTGCCTGAAATGATTTCTCTACGGATTTACTGCTATGTATTGTTCACATAGGGATCATGATGATACTAGACTAGACTAGAATAATTACTGCATACACAAAGGCATTCAAACAATCATTCTTTCCATGTTCTGTATGTGAATGGAACTGGAAGAAACCCTAATAACTGGTACAATGGGACGTACTCTCTGCCATGCACTTCAAGGTGGTTCACAGAGAATAGATGTAGATGTACATGAACATGTAGATCCTAACTATCCCCCACCCCAAATGCACACCCTACCACTTTACTATCTGCATCCTGTACTTAATAAATTCTGAACATACCTCACAACAAAATGAAAATGAACACATCCGCATGCTCACCATACAAAAGAAAAATAATAAAAAATATTATTCAACAAAACAGTATCATGGATGGAACCCCTTGACTTTTCACACCTCGACACCCTGCAAATTGGCTACCATAAGATGTCTTCCCGAAGTGCCACATGGATCTGGTCATGGTACAGGTAGCAGAAAATTTTCCTATTTTCAAAGCTTTGATTTTTAAAACAATAAGCCAGTGTGTCACACTTTTGCAGAAAATACATGACACTTCCTTGTTCAATATACAGCTATAAGAATCCCAAGACAGGGGACAGTAGACACACACAATAGGGGGGGAGGGGCATTTGTCCCCTCCTGGAATCTCAGGATATGGACTCATAATTCATTACAGAATTCTCACAGATCAGACATAATTGCCTGCGATTTGACTAAACTGGAAATTTAGCAC
Source organism: Schistocerca nitens (assembly GCF_023898315.1). NCBI lineage: Eukaryota > Metazoa > Arthropoda > Insecta > Orthoptera > Acrididae > Schistocerca > Schistocerca nitens. The sequence goes on along the minus strand of NC_064614.1, from coordinate 162,448,325 downwards.
TATGGTTCTAAAAATCGTTACATAAGTTACGTAACCTTGTCTGTCAGGCCATTCAGGAGAAACGGCACAGTTTCCTTGCTGCAGCTTTGATACCATTTTGTAGCCAATGGTGATGCAAACATTCCCAGAACAGAGCTTAAATTGTTTTTAAACTTTTCTCTGTCACTTCGTCACACAGCCCTATTGACTTATTGGAAAGAACGAATCCAACGTCCTAGAGGGCAGGGTCTGTTTCACTTTCCCAGAAAACTCCTCTCGTCCCTCACAAGCACAACAAACATAACTGTAGTGCACCTGGCTGGTTTCCAGTTCTGACAAGGATAGTCCACTTTCCCTGTTGCACAAGTTAACCACAACAGTAGTTTATATTATCTCAACACTCGTAAGATCTGAGATGGCTCGATAAGATTACATTCAGTTTTTAACAGCAGAGCGGTTTTATAAGACCCTGAAGATCATCATCATTTTATACAGGAGGTATGCTTGTCTATGCTTTGTGTGTTGTAACAAATGCCACAGCCTGAAAGAAAAAAACTCATTTTCTGTGCTGGATAATAAGAAAAGTGTGAAATTTCTATGTCGAAAAAAATGTCCTATGCAGGATTTGGCATCTTCTCTAACACAAAAGGATTGTAACAGAGCAAAACAAACACAGTTATTAGTTGTTCAATGCATTTGGTATGGTTGCACAATACGCTTTCAATTTCAGGAGACAATGATCATCTTTGGTCAGTACTAGGCCGTTAAGTCAGTTCCATCGGTCAGTTTGAATGTTTTCCAGGTGGTTTCCTATACTGAGCTAACCGATTGCTGGCCATGGGATACGGTTTACAAAAACCCAAGAATGCAATTTTCATAATATATTTTGTGCAAATTTAATTATGTCAGTCAACATAGAGAAACAGAAGGCACAAAATTAATCCAGTGAATCTGTTAAGATAGTACGAAATACGGTTTCATAAGCAAACAATTTTCTTCAATTCAGAAGAGTATTTATCAGTGAGATTTGTTGCTCGTTAATTTTATTGGTATCCAGCAAGAGTCTCTCTAATGTTCTGAATTTCTCAATTTCCAACATTATTGGTGTAACAACAGAAATATGTTTTGTGCAAGTTTAACTTTATTTAGTAACTCAATACATTGCTTGCCTTAATCATATCTCACAAATGCTGGTGTCCACAATTGTCTTAATAATATACAAAGATATCCTTTGCATATACTAATGATGTATGTTTATCTTCTAAGTATCAAAGTAATTTACTTTCAAAAATAAATTAAGTGAATGATTATGAATCATTAAGGATAACACACTTCGTGGCACAATACGTCTTCAAACTCACTGAATCAGTTATATCAGAAATGTCAATTTTATAATCTGCCTCCTGTTGGATAAATTTCTATGGACTCCCTTGCATGCAGCTATTATACATTCACAAGCCACATAAACTGGTACACTTGCCTTATATCATGTAGGGCCCTACAAGGACACAGAAGTGCCACTACACAATTTGGCATGGACTCGAATAATGTCTGAAGTAGTGCTGGAGAGAAGTGACACCATGAATCCCACAGGGATGTCCATAAATCCTTAAGAGTACGACAGGGTGATCTCTTCTGAACAGCATATTGCAAGGCATCCCAGATATGCTCAATAATGTTCACGTCTGGGGAGTTTTGTGGGCAGCAGAAGTGTTTAAACTCAGAAGAGTGTTCCTGGAGCCACTATGAAGCAATTATGGGCACGTTGGGTGTCGCATTGTCCTGTTGGAACTGCCCACATCTGTCAGAACGAACAATGGACATGAATGAAGGCAGATGACCTGTCAGAATCATATCCAAACATATCAGATGTCCCATATCACTCCACATGCATACGCCCCACACCATTACAGTGCCTCCACCAGGTTGAACAGTCCTCTGCTGACATGCAGGGTCCATGGATTCATGAGGTTGTCTCCATACCCATACACATCCTTCCACTCAATACAATTTGAAACAAGACTCATCCAACAAGGCAACATGTTTCCAGTCAGCAACATGTCCAACGCCATTGCTGATGGGCCCAGAGAGGTGTAAAGCTTGTGTCATGCAGTCATCAAGAGTACAGAAGTGGGCCTTCGGCTCTGAAAGCCCAGATCGATTATGTTTTGTTGAATTGTTCGCATGCTGTCCTTGTTGATGGCCTAGCACTGAAATCTGCAGCAATTTGTGGAAGGGTTGCACTTGTCACACGGAACAATTCTCTTCAATCATTGTTGGTTCCATTCATAAGATCTTTTTCCGGTCGCAGCAATGTAGGAGATTTGATGTTTTACCAGATTCCTGATCTTCAAAGTACATTCATGAAATGCTCATATGGGAAAATCCCCACTTCATTCCTACCTTGGAAATGCTGTGTCCCATCGCTCATGTGCCTATAATGACATGTTCAGACTCACTTAAATCTTGATAACCTGGCATTGTAGCAGCAGTAACCAATCTAACAACTGTGCCAGACACTTGTCTTACACAGGCATTGCCATATTCTGCCTGTTTACATATATATCTGTATTTGAATACACATGCCTATACCAGGTTTTTTGGCACTGCAGGGTACTTCACAGAATGATACATGGCAATTACACACTAACAGCCCAACATAAAATTTAGTAATAACAACATACCAAATGCCTTCTTGGTCATCAAAATCAACCACAAGAAAACACAATGTCAAACACCACCTACCAAAAGTACCCCTCTCCTCACATGTCAAGTTTTAAATACATCACCCATATATGATGTCACATACATAATTATGTGACACATTAAATGCTTCAGTCAGTCCTTTTTATTATATCTATTGCAGATGATACAAGTTTTTTGTAATTCAGAGATTCACTATTTGTTTGCTTCACAATTTAATCCTCAAGGTTGGATGATTTCCCCTGAGTATCTGATCTTAGGTATCAAACATATTTTGGCAAACTGAGTTGTTATAGTTACCAAGATTCTGGTTTAATTTTTGATGTTATGTTTGTTAATTTTTGATAAGTTTTGTTGTTCTTGTATCTATTTTTAATTCTCCTATCAACAGTATATGCCTGCCTATTAAATCATAATCTTTTTTTGAAATCTACAGAAGTGATCACACTTGCCTGTCTTTGCATATTTTAAAGGTTGTTTTCAGACAAATTTTTTCTGCAGAGGATCTACCTCTTCCAGATCCTGCCTGATATTTGCCAATTGACGATTTCTTTGGGCTGCAAGCCTCTCAAGTTGATTTCGACATAAATCCCTCTGCAGTTATTGATGTTTGTTTTATCCTGTTTCTTATGTAAAGGGTGGATTAGGGCATAAAAGATTTTTTCCCTAATCCAGATAACAGAGAAAAATCAGATGAAGTTTCCATGCGAGGGTTTTTCCACCTATTTCCCACATTTTGGCGATTAGATCATCTATCCCTGGGGCTTTAAATTTTCAGAATTACTAATAGATAACAACTTTCAATGTGTGTGCAATAACAGAAACAAAAAAAATCACATTCACCTGTCATAGATTAAATCTCTGCACAAAGACTCCATAGCCCACAGCTATGAAAATTTATAGCAAATTAACCTTCCTACCAAAAGGCAGTGTCAGGTCCGACATGTATGGTTTGTTCTCATTTGCACAAGAAACAGTGTTAGTGTTTGGGGCTGGGACCTGGAATTACACTATCAGGCAGTGGTTTGGAAGACAGTGGCATTTAAAGGTAAGTCACTGACCTTAAATTTGTCCCGTAATTTAGGTAGTGTTAGGGCGCACTATGCCTCAGTGTCAGTTAAGACACCCCATGTGACATGCATTATTATTTTTCATCATGCTGGAAAAGCCTAAAGAGATAGTTCTTGATTGTTTGCCATTGTTTTGCAGGTTACCATGGCAGCATATCAATGGTTTACTTTGGAAGACGAAATTCATCAAGAATTGTTAAGGCAACAGGCTGTAGATACAGTTAACGCATGCGGAAGTATCAATGACTTGTGTAGTGAAATGAGCAATGTAATATTACAAGATTATGACAACGAGGAAGACACCATTTCACTCTCTGATGATAGTATATCAGGATTTTCTGCAGATGAAACTTCTTCCATTAGCAACAGGGGAAATATAAAACTTGGATGAGATTTCAAAACTATTTGGCCCAATAAGCCTCAAGTACATTTTCACATATCCCACAAAAGAACATAATTATCCATCTTCTAGGACCTAAAGGTACAGCAAAAGGTCCTGTGAAACAGAGTGAAATATTCGCTGTTTATCACTGATGGAATGATTGACCTACTGGTGAAATATACCAAAGAAGAAATTGACAATAAAGTAGTTAAGTACAAGTCAACACAATGGTACATTGGTAGAACTGATTCAACAGACACCAAACCTGTAATAGGTCTGCTGTTGTTGTTGTCTGGGGTGCTAAGAAATTCTGGATTGACTGTACTGAATGGTCAATGCAGAATGGGGGTAAAAATTAGATTTGAATTTCTGCAAAGTGCTGCATGTTTTGATACAAAATCTACATGGGAACTTGGAAAAAGAAAGCAGTAACTTTCACGCATTCCAGTAATTTTGGCATTCATTCAATCAAAACTGTTTGGAATACTACAGCTGTTCAGAATACATCACTGTTGATGAGGCCCTTTTGAGCTTTAGGGGCAGATACCCTTCTCTTATGTATATACCGCAAAAGTTAGATAAATGTGGTCTCACGATCACTGCAACATGTGATGCAAGAGCATTTTATTTTTGTACATGGATTCCTTATGACGGCAGAGAGAATACACCCAAAAGCACATTACTCCTGGCAGCACAGTACGTTCTAAGGTAAGTCACTGAAATAAACAAACAGAAATGTGATGGACCAACAACTGGTTCTCCTTTTGTGAATTATTTGAAGAATTAAATAAAAGAAAACTCCTCCATACGTGGTGGATCCCAAAGCCTGTAACAAGAACTCTTCAAAATTTCTGTACGGTAATGTGAAGAAGCTTGTTTCTTTCTGTCCGAAGAAATATAAATTACAGTTGTCATACCCACACATTTCACTGGTGAAACTGACAAAAATCAGCCGAAAACATGCAGCAGTTTAATTCTGTAATTTGACAAAAGAAATCGCTGGCCTATAAGATACTTACATGTCATTTTTGATGCAATAGCAGTACATGCGTATGTAATCTGAAAGCTAAATATGCCACAAGAACATAAAAGCAACACCTGTGAAGGCCAAGTTTTTGAAGAAACTTTCTTTTCCACTTGTTACACCATCTATGAACAACAGGATGACAAATCCCCTCATTAGGAGACCAATGAGACAAGAAATATGCAACATCCTCGGTATAGAAATCCCTGAAGATGCACCATCACTAATTCCTTCAACATTGGAAAGACCGGGAAAAGTCCCTTCTATGGATGGAAAAGAATTGAAGAGGGAATCACTTGTGTGCCAAGTGCAGGTGAAGTGTTTGTGGGGAACACAGGGAAAAGATTTTTCCATCATGCATATTATTAAATAAATACAAGTAAAAACATTCTTAAAAAATAAAAATGTTTGTTCTGAATTAACAAAATTGTAATTTTGTACATAAAACAAACAGTTTGCTACTAATTAACCTCATTTATAAGGGTAGAAACAGTTTTTTAGTTAAGTGTTCTATACGACTGGCCTTATGACACGTCCTTATATTACAACGATGTCCGAAAGAACAGATACCATCTTAGTATATATATATAGTTAAGGCTCACCGGCCACTTGACCATCTTCTTCTTCTGTGCGAATGCACAAACAGTGCTCGAACTCTTACGGGAATCGGCAACGCACCGCGAGTAGGGACAATATGTTGAGAATGTGGGTTTCGCAGGAGGCGTGCCAGAGATAAATCCCTGCAGTTGCGTTATCCTCTGTGTCCTCAGTGGCTCAGATGGATAGAGTGTCTGCCATGTAAGCAGGAGATCCCGGGTTCGAGTCCTGGTCGGGGCACACATTTTCATCTGCCCCGTTGACGTATGTCAATGCCTGTAAGCAGCTAAGGGTGTTCATTTCATTGTAATTTCATTCTAACGAGCTGCATGGTCACCGATGGTATCTGTTCTTTCGGACATGTCCTTATATTCCACCTTGGGGCAGGAAGTTTGAAAGGGGAAACTTCCATAGTACAGAACTAGGTTTGCCAAAAAGAAATTTACATGCCATCCTTGTTTTAAAATGCAATTATTCAGTTACAGAAGTTGAAAAAAATCCCAAAACTACCTGTGGACAGGTACATGTACAGGGTGGTTTTACTGTTAAAATTCTGCAGGCATACATTCCTGGAAGTGTCTTAGTCCAGCAGTCGGGTACTTTCTAACTGTAAAGTATTTCAAAATTAATTATATTTTGCATGTTGTTTGTGGGTACTCTGTGGAGTACACAGTTTTTGACCTCAAGGACCCTGTACTAACTTGGGACGGGCTGAAAAACCTCTTGAGTTTTTGGCGGTATTTCTTCGTTTCGCTTGTAACTTGTAAAGTCATGAGTTTTAGCAAAATAGACCTATTTACAAAGTTGCAGAGCATTAAATTCCTCACACATCTCATGGGTTAAGAGTATTTTGTGACCCTGTAAAGAGTATCTGTGTGTGTGTGTGTGTGTGTGTGTGTGTGTGTTGTTGATGAAGGCCTTAATGGCTGAAAGCTATAATTGTGAGTCTTTTTGTTGTGCCTATCTGCGACTCAGATTCTTGACCAGAATTTCCTGCAAATTTCAGTGGCCTAGTATGGAAAACTTAAGTAAAATGACTGAAAATGTGGATAATGAATATTTATGATGTACAAAAATGTACAACAAAGTTGCATAAAATATAAAAAATACCTATGATACATGCAAGACACTAACCTAATCAAGGAATTCATTATTAATCTAACAATAAAACATTATTCACCTGAAGAACAAAATGTGCTTAATTTTATATAATGCAAATCATTCACTTAAAAATAAATGTCAGGCATCTTACATTTGACCTTGACCTCTTTGGTGCTCATGACTTACTGTCGTCAGTGTTATCAAAAATGTCTTCCTCCCAACCTGTAATACAGTTCTTGAGGTTGGCTTGTTCTTCACATTCAATGTCAGGTCAGTGTCAGTGTCAGTGTCAGTTTCTCCATCACTGATGTCTGTTTATGGGAAATTTCGCATGCAGTACCAACACAGCTCTTGCTGATTGAAGAGCACTGAAGTCCAGCTTGTTTGCAGCTACAGGCATCATACTACTACATCCTGTAGTACATTTGCAGCGAATGAGGTGGTCTGGAGAAGCATCCATAGCCTTGGTAATGGGGATTGCACCTGCAAATAAATGAACAAAATCAGTACATAAATATGTTTATTTTTGCATATTGTAATGAATTATTACAAAGTAGAGCAATTCAAACAACAGTCAAGTATGTTGAAAATTTTACAAATGACAAATACTGTGAATGAATACAATACTAACCTCGTTTCGTCAGGTTCCAGTCTGAAGCAAATTATAACTTTTATGGTTTCCCTTCAATCCCCAACCATGTTTGTACTTACAGGTATGTCCAGGAGGAGTCATATTTTACGGCGCACTTGTATGGGTCAGTCCGGCTCATTGAAATTTCAGTTTTATCACAATGTTGGATGAGAATACTAAGTACTGTAGAGCCTCCAAATTATATGCATCAGTGTTTTCACTGTACTATTTCACCAGAAACTACTCTACTACCTTATAAATTTGGTGTGGTGTTGCCTTATGGTATTTGAAAACACTAAATCTGAAAGACAAGCGGTTTTCTCATAAACTTATACTACCTCCTTCTTCCCAGTTGCAAATGGTGTTGAATTGGTACCACACCCACTCACTGTGCAAAGGAAGAGAATATCTTGAATGCTGAAAAATATGATTCTCCTCCACCTGTTGGGTTACTCAGAGATGATTACATCATCTTAATACTTCTCCTTCAGAAGCCTTTTCACAGATTCAACATGTGGGTGATAATTTTTAGGTACTTCATCAAGCAACTCTGCATGGAAAAAATGACACTGCTTACTGTTTCCATGCCAAAGCTGAATTATCATGACTTGATAAATGATGAGAGTAGGTTGCCCTGGTCTTTTGTGGACAAAAGTAGGTATTCTGTAGAAATTGTGAATATACTTTTGGTGATATTCTGCACCGACCACAATTAAATCTGTGTCCATATTATCCAACACATTCATTACCTTGAAGTCTTATATATGACGAAATCATGCTTGCTCTGGGAGCATTACTTTGACAACAAGACTGTGCCTTTCCTTATGTAACGTGGTCTGTTTTTGGCTGTAGTCTTCAGTAACCTCTTCCTCGCATAAGACACGCTAGTTGAAATCAAATGATAATGATAGCTTACCTGAGCAGGTTGGACTCTGGGACAGTTGCAATAGTGTCACATTCATGACCTAATGAGGTCAAAATAAATCTCTCATTGTTGTAATTATTCTGACAAGCTGTGTGATACGTAATTTCCTCCATTCCTTCAGTAACCATTGGTGTTCAGGATTTTTGCATCTGACACTGAAAGCAAGAAGCGTAGCAACTCTTCTCTTTTTAAATACTGCCACTTCATATTCTGTCGAACTTTCTTTGCCTATGAAATACCATTCTAATGCTACTGAAGATGCCATATTAGCTGAGCACCATCACAGAAATAATCTGGACTGTAGAAAGCCCAAGAGAAATGTGTTGTAATGTCACTCAAATAAGAAATCACCAACAAACGTTCACATCAAACAGATAAAATGAAGCTTACCTGAAGAGAAAAGGACCTCTACTTTAAAAACAGTTATAAGGCAAAAACCTGCATTCTACTGCTATTTTTGATAACCTGAGAAGTTTATTTTATTTTTGAACCATTATTATCTTGGTAAAGATTTGGTCAAAAAATGCTTTTAATCTGTAAAAAGATCAGGAAATTTAATGCTCTTTAACAATCAATTTGGAATACTTACCAGGTACCTCTCTTCTTTTATTATATGCCACCTGGACTACAAACCTACATGTTGCTTCCTCCTACACCCAAAATAAGGCAACTTTATTTTAATTAATATTACAGACTGTAGGAGAAACAGGTAACACAGAACAAAGATAACTAGGGGAAACATTATTCCACAATTTATTAATAGAATATATTCAAGAATGGAGCACAAGAATATGAACACATAAAGCACAGGATAAGACAATAAATCAATTTTCACTTTCTAGCATTTTCTTCATTTTATTTTTCCTCTTTTTTTAAACATTTTCTTTAAATGTAACTACTTAAAGTTGAAAAAAATTGCTAGTCTACATGAAAAAATGGACAAAAATATGCTGACAGTGTATAATAACCACAAAACCTCACTGTGTTCAGTACACTGTTTGGCAGCATGCAGGCAGTTCTCAGGGGTGATTTCCGGTGAGTAGATGGTTCAACTTGAGCACTGTCCCAAAAGGAAGGCAACATTCACTATCACATACAGTCCAAATACAGCACAAGAGTAGTCTATACAGTGCCGATATTTGTGTTGAGAATTGTGGTCAAAGAGACCAAAATTGCAGGCTTGATGACAATTCACAGAGTGAATTCCAGAACTAACATAGCAAATTCCTGCAATGAGTACATGCTAATCAAAAGTGGATTACAGCAGTATCAGGTCCCATAAGTTTTTGCTATTAAAGTATGCTGTAAAACACTTCTCACTAAATGAAACGTCTACACACAATTTAAAGCCTACACAGACTATAGGCATCTTTAAAATCTCCCCTTTAAAAGAATGTAAGCCATTCTGTATTTCACCAGAGGAATGGCATTTCGCACACCTTGTGTGATCAATACATTACATTTTATTCTTACACAATGTTTTGGTTGTTGCTAGAATGATGTAAGTAAGTAACAATCAGTCTTTAGAACATTGCAGCTGATGTGAAACTTCACAGTATTCATTAAACATAATTACTACAATGTAAACAAATGCTACCTGTCACAAATCATTTAAGTACACAAAACAAGGATTTATAATTTTATATGATCATCAGGCAACAATAAATTTAAAAGGCAGCCTATTTTTTATAGATTTGTTGCTTCATAACATATACATTCACATTACATGAAAATCTGTCAATGGAGGTAAATCTTAACTGAACTGTAAATAAGTAACAATGCTTTCTGAAATGTAATTCTAATATGAGGAGGAATAATTAAATTTATGAAACATAAATCAACATAACTTCCATTAAAACTATAGTAAATCTTGAAACAGTTATAATTTTTATAAATGTATACAGACTCCATTTAAAGCTACTGGCATCTGCACAATGCTTCCTTACATTTCAGATGAGCAAATATAAAATGGCATTTACAATTATAAATAATACATGTAATTGAGCAGAATAACTGAGCTATTTACTTCAACTGGACAGAAAATTTACAAGCCTCACCATTTTATGCATTTCTCAGAGAAAATCTCTCAGACAGCATTGTATTTTGTAAAGTGCTCCCAAACCTTATGATATTAGTATCTCAATAAACAGTGATATGTAAAATTGCAAATTCATATACTAATCTAACTAACAGTTCGAGTGTTCACAGTTTTGTGTTTTTACTACACATAATACACAAACCGAAACCGAAACATTATTTTTCTTCTAGCATATTACTTAGCTACTGAACTGAATTTCATATTAAGCATATGTGTGAATAGTTCCGAACACCACAAAATGGAAAGTTAAGTGCCAAATGAAGAAAAGAGTAAAGGTAACCACTCAGTTTATTTGAACCATTGACCAGTAGACAGGTGGTAGCACGTTAACAAGGCTGTCTGGAAGCACGCGCAAGCGCTTGCGTGTGCGCATGCGCACGCACAGGGAAAGACCCTTTGCATGTCAATGTATTAATATTAGTAGCAGTAGTAGTACATATATATATGTGTGTGTGTGTGTGTGTGTGTGTGTGTGTGTGTTTTTGTGGTGTAAAGCAATGCGGTAGGACACTTAACTCTTGCCAAAACTTCCAAAGAATCCTGCTTAAAATGCCTGCCTACCACTCAACATCTCAACTAAATGGTGGATAGTTACCTTTATTCCTTCCTTTATTTGTATTTGAGACAGGACCTCCCAATATTAGATTAGAACTGATGTGACACATACATGCCAAAATTACTGTCAAATATATCATGACACATTCAATAAAGTTTCAGCCTACTTCCTACACTGCTGCATGCAGTGTCAAACTCAGAGTCCGCTAATATGAATGAAATACAAATGCGTAAAACAACTCGTCAAATGTTGCAAAAAGTAACTATGAAATGCAGTCGCACTGGTGAGGCCAGAAGATGCAGTGATAGCAACTGCAATGAGGACGATTGTCAATGCTGCATACTGCCAACCAGAAACCTACTGTTCATCTTCAGAAGTGATTTTACTCTTCTTAAGTAACCTAGACTTACACCTAAACATTTAAAGACATGGCCAATGGGACCAAACTTATTCCTTCCATGTAGAGCTTTCAGGTAGAAAGAAATGTGAGCAACAACAGAAAAAGAAACAGGTTAAATATGGAACCGCAAAGAGAAAGTAAATAAAGCAAGTCTCATAAATTTAAAAGAATTGCACTGAAACAAAACAAAAATAATATGAAGAGCAGCTCATGGAATATTTGTTAAGAGGTCAGAAATGTATACCTTGTCTGTAGGTAACTATATAATGTGTACAGGAAAACAAGACATTTTCAATTTAAATCTACTTTCCAACAGAACAAAAACTTTTTTGTCTGCGGTACTAAAACCATATTAATGCACAAGCTGTTTCTGTATGATTTCCAGACTTGTCAATAATTGTTATATTCAACATAATCAATGCTGGAATGCATGAAAGATTTACTGCGCTTGAAAAATGTGACAGTGATAAGTGTAAACTAATAGTAAAAAAATGTTTTCTGTCTGAAAGTCAGTGAAAAATAATCGTAATTTATACTTTATATAGAACATTGTTACACTACTGTGATGTCTGCTTGAAGCTAGTGTCTGCAACTACAGTTCCATGCATACAGACTTAGTTTTTGTTGGATTTGGGGAATCCAACCACTAAAAGATGAATGGTTTATTCACTGCAGGCCCCCTTTTCAAAATGAAATAAAAATCAAAACATTACACTTTTTTATGCTTTCTACATAGAAAACTGGGTGTGTAAAGAGGTTTATAACCATGATATAATCATTGTGTAGCTTCCAATAAACGTTTGTTCCATTTTGTTAAATAATTTGAAAATATATTCGTCATTTATTAAACTCACCTAGAAGCATTTTCAACTAAAGCAGTAGCTGAACAGCTTTGAAGGAATAAGTCAATTCCCACAACAATACAATCAACACAGTTCAAACATAACTTTGAAATGTGTTGTTGCATTTGTATCTGCTAATATCTGAACAATATTAATCTACATTTTACAATATGATCCACAGATTCACTTGTGGTACCTAGAACAGTTTTAAAAATACCTGAAATTTTCATATCTTCTTTTACTACATTCCAAAATAAATGAAAACTCATGAGGAGCTAAACTGTGAAGGTAAGAATCACCTTAAAATATATATACACGCATTTACACTCATTCAAAGTTAACATGCATTCATCACTTGGTCTCCATTTTCAAAACAACAGCAGGTTTAAGTAACAGAGTGCAGATAGAAGAAATTTTCTTCCTTTAACTTCATAGATATGCTAAAAAAAGTTACCAATATGTAATTTTCAGTACTGACTTACAAAAATAAAACCATCAAATAAAAGATCTGTCAAACAAACAATCGTTAACAGTTGGAAGCTCACAGTACTGTTTCCATGTTTGTGTATGTGCTACTTACAAAACCAAAAACACTGACCAAACTGATGTACTGATAAGACAATGATAACTTACTACTGTACACATTTCAAAATCACATTTTTAAAAATGTATATATTCAGAATACATCAACCGCTAATTCTTACACTGCTAAATTTCCAGCCTATTGACTACACTTCCATATTGGACAAGAGGCTCAGATAAATAATGGGTGTTTTATTTCTTGTAACCTTAAAAATTTTCATTTCATAAATAGACGACAGGAAATTTTCCTTTTTATTTGAATATAAAAACTGCAGGTGCAGTGGCATTTATTGAAGTACTATAGGATGTAGAGAATGAAGCTCACTGTAGCAAATGTCCTCACAGAAGAAAAATGTAAAATGAAGTGATACCAAATCACACTGAATTTGCTTCCCATTGTGGAACTGACACATTCAGTCTTTGTTTTCCTGCTGTTGAACACTAAAGAAAACATTCCTCATCAATACAGAGGAAAACTTAAAGAGGATTGGTAAATTTGTTCCTCTTTAACCATTTCATTCTGTTGCAAGAAACAGTAGCAAAAATATGACTATAGAAACAGAAAATACCAAAGCTATGTCTCGTGTAGTGTCACAGAAGCAGTCTGCTAATAATAGTAAAGGTTTATGTAAAAGAACAACATAGTAACTAATTTTATTTGCAGGTAAAACTATGAAATGAGCACAGGTAATGAACTTAAATATTTTATGATCACAACCCACTCATAAAATCAATATCATTTTTTTAGAACAGAGCAATGAAAAGCTGAAAAACCAGTGCACCTGCTTCTTAATATAGTGACAGTGAAAAAATATATCCATTTAATTTCTGTATGTTTACTCTGTACTAATAAATATCCTCAACAATTACAAGACAGTTATAATCCAGTTCTACACCATACTTTCTAATTAAAAAAAGATAATGTTGTTGCTAAAACCAGATGTTAGCTTTAATGCTCATTTAATACAGTTTTACACGATTGTTTAAGCCACAATGCTTTAAGCATGGAATAAGCAAAGATGGTTGTTAAGTCATGCCAGCATGATAAAACGATCAGAAATGAAACTGTTCCTCACCCCAGAATCACTCTGAGGGTGGAAGAGACTTTATTATGATTATCTAATAAAAATACTACCCTGCAGATAATTCAGAAATAATATAAGCGAACTGAAATCTATGCGAAATAAATAATATCTTTCCATGGCTTTACCCGTATTTCACAATTCAGTTTACCATGCAGATATAATTTGTAATTAAACAGTACCAGTCACAAAAATACACAGAACGCTTCCCTTGACTAAATTATATACATACAGAAATGTATCTATCCGTCTGCCATGCAGCAGCTAGCAATTTCACTTAAAATTCCTGGAATTACACACACTGCTTATCACTACATTATCATATTTAATATAACTAATTTTTATCATCATGAAGTGGTGACTTAAGTAACTATATCTTGCCATACATTTCTCATAACTCAGAAATTATGAGAATAGCATAACTACCTCAATTTTGCAGATAATTACAGGATTATACTTAACATATAGCATTTCATATCAGATGTTTATAGGGGAACAATAATCTCTGGTCACATTCACATTGGCACTGCCAGAACAGCAACAGCATACGTCTACAAGAATTTTCCGTGGTTTCAATAAGCAATTTTTAAAGAAAAGGAAAGGAAAAGAGAAAGTGGCTTTAACATGGAGCTGAACAATACCACATGACGGTTATCAGACATACACTCCCATGTAAATACTGAGTGTCAACTGCTATTTGCATCATCCTTTGAAGTATGTGGAATTAGACTGTAAAACAATTTTAAATTTAGTACTTGACAGTAATTTTCAGCTACCATGTAACTTGCGAAGGAAAGCTGTGTATGTGCTGGAGCAGAGGCCATTTTTAAAAAAATGCATCTACAAACCAAATGAATATATATGAAATAAACAGTAAGGCTTGAACATTTGATGATGAAAACTGAAAGCAATATAGGGACTGTTATTCTGTTTTTGTTTCTTTCATAACTGCTACTGTTATCTTATAACGGAGCACCTGCCATATAAAACCCACTTACAAAGAAAATCTGAGCAATTTTTTAAACTGGAAAAAGTTGTCAAAAAGATAAAACCTCTGGAAATACGGATAGAAATCCGAACTACACTTTCATCTGGTATATTGAAAAATGACAAGGAAGAAATGAAAATGTGTTAAAACCATTCAGAAGTCTCAACCCCTACTGTTTACTTTCCCTTCGGCACTAATGAAGCAGTGGTTCTGGGAGCTTCAGATGCATATTGTTTTTTGCACTGTTTTCTCCTGTACTTCCTTCTTTTTTTTTTTTTTTTTTGTAGGTTTCTCATTTTTTATGTACAAATCTGAACTAATGTTCCATCATTCTCAAGTACATTGCATATAAGATCAGTAAATGAAGATTTAAAAATGGATAGGTAAGTCCAACATGTGAAGAATCATCTCTCTTGCATGACACTTTCTGGTGTGTCAACATGTCAGCAAATTAAAAAGTTTTCAAAGAAAATAATTTACAAAATTAAGATATATAGGACCTGAATGCAGTTTCATTAAAAATTACTAAATAAATTCATCTGCCTAAGAGTTTGAATAAATGGCTCTGAAACAGGGAATTGGGAATCACATATAAACATTACACCAACCACAATTTTGGAAACAACGCAAAAGACAATTTTCGCTTTATAGTCAACATTATGCCAAGCATGAAAAGAAATTTGCTTCTGCTAATACACATTTGGAATGACAAAAGGAGGTCCATGAGACCAGCACAATGCAAATTCACTTTACTTCAACGTTCTTTTCATAATGTTGCTGGTAGCAACAATCATGTAGTTTCCTGTATAATTACTTGTGGATATGAATCTTAAACCAGAAGTCAGATTTTTCCCTTGTGCTTAAGCTGCCTCTTCCTTTGCAAGGAGTTGTTTATGTAAAAATATAAAGCAGTCATGTGATTCAGAATTATTTAATTGTCCAGCCCTCTAATTACGCAGGAGTAGGAGTATGACCAAGAATATATTCTACATTTCAGCCATTCTGAGTACATAAATGTGGTGGCTGAACTACAATTTTAAGTTAATAAATGCCTTATCCATGATCTTCTACATCTTAATTTGCATTCCAGCACAGAGTTTGATAATGCACACTGAAAATACTCGTACTCATTTATATGCTGATTGTATTTCAACTGTCTTGTAAAGAAACACATTTCATACAGCTACCAGCCTCATGCAAGCCTTTTGGATACAAACAGCATATGAACAACTTTCTATTGGGGGCAAACCACAGTTGAGCTTGGAAAACATGGATTCACTGAATAAACAAGGAAAGAATTCTCACTTACAGCAAACTATCAATGCATCTTTAACATACTCTGCTGTCTCCTCACAGGCAAATAATAAAACGCTCCAGTTCACAATAAATCCAAGCACAAGATTTACAGCCTGTAAAATTTTACTTCTGAACTGTAGATGATATGACAGATATGAGAAACACACACACACACACACACACACACACACACACACACACACACAAGTATCTCCAGTGACATTTCTGTCACCAATAACTCAAATGGGTAATGTATTCCGCACTTAGGAACATCAGACATACTTTTTTTTGTATGACAAGGATGAAGAATAAATGCAAAGAATAATTCACTGCTGCATGTAAATGAAAACTGCATTGTTGAAATATCAATCATTTCATTTTGTTCCTTTTTCTATGCTTGGTGTTGCAATACAATGTTTGGTTTGTCTGTTACAGTTTTATAACATTACCAAGAGTAGATATCTAGTTCAACTCTAATGAAACTGCTGCCCTCAACAACAAATTTGGTAGGACTGACTCACTACAAGAATGCACATTACAAATGAATAAGAAACTCATTTAGAAATAACTATCTGACAAACAATTTATCATAAGAAAGACATGCAGAATGAAGATAACTAGAGCTGTTCTAAATGCTGAACACTTACAAATGAAATATGAACTTCCCATTATTTACTGAGAGTGAATGAGTCTGAACACAACTGCCGGGAACAACAAAGACTTGGGGGAGGGAGAATAACATTTCACGAAAGTGCACATGAAAAAGGGAAAGAGGAGGAGAAGGAATGAATGGAGAATGAGAAGGAAACAGTTCTGTAAGGCTGAGAAATTCTCACATGGTATCGATTAACACATAAATTCCAGAAATAAATTCAAATGTAATTTTCACTGAAGTACTGAGTTCTTAATTGACAGTGTCCTAATGCAAAGACTGAAATGAATTCTTAATGTAGAAATTACAGTTAAGTCTAATGAAGAGAGAACACACAATGAAAAAACGAAAAAAACACAATATGATTTTAATTTCTTCGTTCAACAAAATTAGGTTGTATTATATCATATACATGCAAGACACCACAAAACTTCACTACTGAAAAGCTTTCCTTAATGACTTCAAAAAGTCAGACATTTCTCTTTATCTTTTGTCTCCACACACAGCTACAAAAGAGATAAAAATTAATCACTAAATCATTCAACATGATTTCTACACAGTTACATCGCAGTTTGTAAAAAGAAATTACAAGAAAGGAAAGGAACTGCACATTTGTCCAAAGAATTGGCAAATTTGTTCAAAGAGCAACTAGAAAATCAACTAGTACAGACTTTTACACAATTATCTGCCACATTCCTCATTCCACAAGATTTGCCGTTCTCTCGGTGTCCCATTCTCAGTAACACAGAAACGCCCATTATCCCACCGCACTGCCAACCCTTCTCCCACGGTGAGTGTGATTCCCGTACCAGGGAATCGATGCAAAGCACCACCAGTGCCCGTAATAATGGTAGCATTACCATTTCCATCCTGAGTGAGAGTGGCATTCGAAATCACAGAGGGAAACATGTCCCGAGGGGGAGCCTCAAGCTGCAGTACGGCAGAACACTGTGGGCTTCCACTCCTGGGACTGCTGCTAGAAGAATAGTGGGCACCTAGGTCTGGCCTTTGTCATTTGCTGTTGGCTTGCAATGCAGCATTGATCTGTGCCCACAGGTCTTTCTTACAAGATTTAGACCTGAAAGAAATAAACATCAGATTATTGTTTATTTTCAGATTTTTACAGTGAAATCAACAATCTGTCAATTTTGGTCAAACTTCATGCAAATACTCTCTCTTCCACTGATACTCCAGTTATACATCTTCCAACAACCCTCGGAGTTAGGCCAGAGACTGTACTCTGATTCATTACATTGATATGCAGTGGAATAGATGGATTTTGCAGAGCTGCATGCCCAAAATCAAATTCATGCAGTTCTTTAGACATTTCAATAAAAATTAACATAAAACCTAAATATCAGAAGAAAAAAGGAAGGTTGTCAGTACTTGCATTTGCGACATGAAATTCCAAGCGCTGCCAATATGATAAGCGGAAGCGTAATAAAAGCTCAGTAAAAATGAACTCAGAAACAAAATGAGTAGTGCAGCCCATTAAGACAAAACTGGAAAAGGAGAATGAGAATTTCTTTGATTACATTTGTCTCACATATTGCCCATATCTCTCTTTGGTTTTTATCTGTTTTCTTTTCCACGTTGCTTCTTGCACTATTTATTCCATTTTTCAATCAGTATTTACTTCTCACTAAGTCCTTTTATAATCTCTGGATAGACACTGGCAAGAGTGTACTTACTAAGGTACTGTTTCTGCCCCCTCCCCCACCCCCCACCTCCCTCTCATGCCTTATTTAAGTACTGGCCAGGCATCCATCTCCTTTTAAATTTACTGTTTTCACAAGCGAACATTCTGTTTGTTAAAGCTAAATATTAGAAATCTTGCAGACATCTGCTAACTCACTGCCAAAATACAGATCACTGGAACTAAGTTGTGAAACAAAAATGGAGAGAACATAGTAAAATCTAAAGTTTTGGAATTTTAGAGTGACTTCATGAGCACCTTGTGAGGTATAAGGAAATTATGAGTCTAAAAATTGCCAGCAAATTATACAAACATAAAAATATTCTGCCATCTTTATAATGACTTTCAGGTACTGAAAAAAACAATGAAAATTCTTTTTAAAAAAATGATGTCTATTGGGAAAACTGTACCTAAATAAAACAAACAGTGAATGGATTCTAACTGAAGTTGAAGAGGCTATTTGCAGGAAAATTCTTCTAGGTGAATCAAGACTTCTCTACTGACTTTTATTGGGTAGTATAGCTTGTTGTGCTGATTACTTCTGCATGTCTGTGTACAAGTACAATGTCTTTATTCGGCTGATGTTCTATTATTTTTGCAGCTTCTGCCAAGCACATTGTCTTTTATCCCTTTGCATACATCGTATTGTTTTCTAGGAAATGTTCTGTGTCTTCTGTTTTAAATCCTTTTGTTTTATGCAAGAAATAAAGCTCATTCATTATATGCTGTTATATTGTAATTACAGCCGGTCCAACAGTATATGGGCCCAGAAAAAATGTTAATTTACTGAGGCAATGTTTTATTTTCTTCCTGTCAATCAAGTCTCCAAATTGTGTTCAATTACAAGGGTTTTACCTGGAAAGTGAGAAGGCAAAAGATGAATTGTATGAAGCTTTTCAGTATCCAGAAATTTAATGGAAGTGATTTTCAATTGTGGAAGTTATCTTTCACACTGAGAAATTGCTCAACATCCTTGATGGAAGTAAAGTAAGGCCAATTGAAAGTACAAAACTTGTGAGATAAACTTAATACAAAAGCAATGCTTTTTATTTAACCTGATACAGAATTTGAACAGCTGCAAACTGTGATGATGTGTGCTATAGCAAATGGTACTTAGCATCGGCTTAAGACAATTCACGAGCAGTGATCTGCAATAAATAAAGTATCATTGAAATAACAGTTCTTTAATTATAACATGTCACTCTGTAATACTGATGTGCAATATATTAGTAAAGGTGAAGCATTACCACATTCTCTTGCAGATATTGGTGAACCAGTGGGAGATACAAACAAGAACACCAAAGTTTTAGGTGGGCTTCCAGCAACATATGGTTTGTTTGTTGCAGCTTGGAATTTGTGTGATGAAAACAAGCAGACTTTCGAAAATTTAACAGAAAGGTTACTGAAAGAAGGATAATGTTTGCCACAAACTGAAAAAACAGCAACTGCCTTTGCTGCTGGTAATGGAAATCACAAAAAGCATAAAGGTCAGGCTCAATATTTACAAAACAATTTAAGCAGAAATTCTGTGAATAAGAAGAGTATCAAATGCTATTATTGTCATAAAAAGATCATTATAAGGTTGAGTGTAAGGAAAGACAGATGAAATTGTCAAGAGAAGGTCAAGAACCTAAACATCAAGCTCTGAGTGCAGAAATTAGGAACATATTGGCTTACTGATAGTGCTGCATTAAAACACTTGACCTTACACAAGGAATGATTTTTAATGCTTAAATCACTAGGAAAGTTCGAAGTTCCTGTTCAGGAATGAGATAACTCAGCTGTCTATGCCGTACGTATTGGACAGTCACATTAAATGCACTAGTCAATGGTGTATGGGAACTTCGTACACTGTAGGGTATACTGTATGAACCCTTTTCTTCCAAGTGAGAGCAGTAACCAGTAAACATTTAGAAGTCACATTTAACAATAATAAGATTGAGGTATTTTGTGAGAGGCTAGTGACAAGTGGTGTAAAAGCTGAAAATAAATGTTACAGAATGTTATTTTGTATGAAAAATGTGGAACAAACAAATTGTGCATCATCTAAATTAGCTCTTTTCTGGCACAAGAATTTGGGACATGCAAATTTCAAAAATTTGATGAAAATGGCTGACTGGTTTGATTCTACAAATGGCTCTAAGTAAATTCCTCTGTGAATCATGTCAGTATGGTAAACTTCATGAAGGGATTTAGATCAAGTTTTCAGACTCGTACCTGTGCTCCAGGAAAATTACTCATGCTGATGTACGCAGAAAAATACCATACACATCATCAGGTGGAGCTAACTATTTTGCTGTGACGATTGTACTTCATATACACTTGTATATTTTCTCAAGAACAAAAGTGAAGTCAAGTCTGTATTCTCAGAGTTTCAACAGCTGGTGGAAAGGCAGTCAAGGAACTAGCTTAATGTTGTTAGGACTGTTAATGGGACCGTCTGATCAATTTCATAATCATTTCAAGAAGACTAGTGTCATTCATGAAACCAGTTCACCATATACACTAGAGCAGAATGGTAAAGCTGAACATTAAGTCAGATGTGAGTGCACAACACTTCTCAATTATGGCCCTCCACACACACTTTGGGCAGAAGCTGTCAACATGACAGTCTATACGTTAAATCACCATCTGTGTAATCCTAATAGTTATGAGGTACCTCAGAAGAAATGGTTCAGAGAGAAAACCATCATTAACGCACATGAGGAGATTTGGCACTGAATGCTCTACGTGTAGTCCCATACAGTTTGTAAGGAATCCCTGATCCCACGAACATAGATGCTAGTATCCGACGCCCAGGTCGATAGTAGACAGGAGTCGATTGTCGAGCACTGCAGGAGGCAGTGAGACGAGTGTTGAGTGAGGAGTAGCACTGAAGAGTGTCGAGTGAGAGGTAGTGCAGGAGAGATGGACAAGAATGGTGGTTGAGTGAGTTGTAAACGGTAAAATTCACCGGAGTACTACGAATGGCCACGTCCCCCTGATCGTCGTGGGGTTGACCCTCACTAATACCGATTCGCGAGTGATACGAAACAGAAAGTGACAAGTGCCGAATTACGTGTTTCGCGTCAACCGCATCGGCCAGCAACAACCATAGATTGTAGTGAGGATTGTTTTGAATGTTAACCACCAGCATTGCGTGTGACGAAGTACTGAAAATCAGCAACCAATAAAAAGATATAACTGTAATTAGACGCGTAAGGCAAAGGTAGCAACTGCCTCAGAATTTGTGTGTTAGTACGAAATATATATCAGTTTGTACATCACAACCTTTGTGGTCCTTAATATAGACAAACTTTCGATCATTCCACTATTCAATCTCAGAACAGCCGCACTCGGTTGAAATACCCCCGAAACCACAGCCGATAGCCTTTCTTCCATTAAGCACACGGTCATATAATCATAATAATTAACTGTTTGGCGGCTTCGATAAATTACACAAAGCCCAATGAAGGAATTTAAACGGGGGTGTTTCATCTTGCCTCCCGTGAAAAGGACAGTTGCAATCTTCAGATCCGAACAATGATTTATTAAGCACCATTTTTGGTTTCTGTGGAATGACATTTGCAATTATCGGACAATTTTAGTGCAAGAGCAATCCGGTATTGTCGTTACCATGACTAAAATTACAGTATTCCAACTAGAAACAGTGTAATATATAAAATTTATGGTGAAATTAGAAATCGCGGGAACGAAGCACGTTATTTAGACAATACAGCGCAAAAGTCACTGAGGAACAGTAAACAATTTCTTTTTACAAATTCAAGTGACAAAAGCAGTGTTAATGAACAATGTATTGAAGTATGGACACGAAAACCTGCATGAAGTACTGTAAAATTCATACTCTAAGAAAAGGCGTGTTTGTGCTTAATCGCGAGTGAACCAGCCAAATTTCCGTTACGAAAATATCAGGAGAATGTCTTCAAGTGACTTTGTATCCGAAATTATCTTCTGAACGGTGTAAATCGCTCAAGTTGATGTGGACCCATAAACTGTTACTGCATTTGCGAGTGTTGACTGTGGCGTAATTGTTGGATGACGTCACCCAGACTGTGAGCGGCCAGCCAAAGAATCTGAAGCAGTGAAGAAGTTCCACACGCCGCGACAGCAAGGATTTGGATAGCGGAGATGTACCACACTGACCAGTGACTACAGCGGAGCTAAGTGGCTGAAGTAGAAACAACGACGACGTGGAGTTCGACATCTAGTGGCGTACCCCCGAAGTATACGATACCTGCGCCACCTACCCGCCGATCAACGAAATACGTGACAGCAGCTCCATCCCGTCGTCAACCACCGAACTACGAGACTGTGTCAGCGTGATTCGCCGCGGATGTAAACAGTCCACATGGCACCACACCAGCTACAATGACGCTTCGCCTGACAATTGCCGTGCCGGAGGAGCCAACGCCAACACGACTAGCAGCACGACTTCGAACGTCAAAACAACGCGAATTCGACGAGCGTCGAGGGGCGAGTGAAGACGATTTGCTGGCGCGAGACTAATTAATATTGCACTATCTTCAGAGTGCGGAAGGAACTTCAAATTAAATTTGACAATTGCAGAAATTATAAAAACAATATTTTTTAACATTTCTTTGCAAATTTGGTCTGAAGCATGGTATGCTAGTATGCATGTGTTTTCATGCTGTACAGCACAGAATAGTGTCTCATTTGCATTATTTATTGTAAACTACACGTTTATATGTCTTCTAAGTTGTGTGTATGTTACTTCGAGATTTTGTGTATAAATGCAGTCATTGATGTTTGATGTGGATAGGCTTCTGTAATTTATGGTGTTCAACGGAGAGGTCTATTTTGCCAGTCTGGGTTAACTGAATACAGTGAAGGATTATTTCGTTATTAGCTAATTAGTAAGCGTTTGGTTTACTAGGAGGTTATTCTTTTTTTTTTCTTGCCTGTGCATAGTGAATAGTTGAGAATGCATCCTGAATTGAAAGACAAGGTTGTGGAGGAGGTAGTTAGAAAAATGGAGATAGGGCAGGAGGACAAGGATGAGTCAGGAATTGGTAGTAGTGGAATGTCAATGGACAGCCCATTGGGTCATTCAACCGGTTACCCTGAGAAACCACCAAACCTATTGGAAAAGAATTGAGTCTAGAGGATGGAGAATCGCAGTTAACAATATTTAAGATGCTCCAAGAAATCAGGAACGGACAGAAAGAAATAATCAAGCATTTAAAAGAGATGTCCAAAGAAAATAAAGAAATCAACTAGCGTTCAGAAGAAATGTCCGAAGGAAATGAAGAAATCAACAAGTGTATAGAAGAGATGTCGAAAGGAACTGAAGAATTCAAGGAAGAAAACAAAGAAATCCTAGATAGGCATCAGATACAATCAATTGCAATCTCAAGATGTAGACTGGCCTCCAATCCGGCCAAACGATCGATGAAGGAATTAAATCGTTTATATAGGACATACTGTCACAGGAAGCACGGGTCATGGAAGGAGTACCTGGGAGAATTTGAATGTATCAGGAATCACCTCCCACATGACTCAACGGGATTTGCACCGTGTGAGATCTTACTTAACCAAGAACCTGATAGTGTGTTTCGTGAACTATTAGATTATCCACCTGAAAATGACATTACGTGGGAGAAGAAATTAGAATTAGTGGAACTGAGTATGAAAGAGAAAGCAAAGAAGAGACAGGAGAGACATGATAAATTGGTGAAGCCAATAACTTACCGAGTGGGAGATCTGGTGCTAGTGAAAGTGCACGCCAAATCGAAGAAAATGAATTCTGAGATACATAAATTTAACCATGTTTATAAGGGACCATATAGGATCACAAGAATTGATCACCCAAACACAGTTGAACTGGAATATGTGCAAACAAAAAGAGCTCATGGTAAAGAACATGTTGAGAATATAGAGAGATACTATCCACATAAAGATAAGGGCAACCCAGGTGATAGAGTAGAATCAGAGTAGGTGTAGGGAGCCAGCAACTCTTTTGCTGGTATACCAAGTGGCAACTGGTACACTCCCAGCTGGGTGAGACTTTATTTCTCATTTCAAGTTTCACTCCTCTACCTTCTTTCTCTATCCGTAGGTTAAGAAAGTTAGTGTAGTAGTTAGGATTGGTAATGGTCATCTAAGTAATTCAGTCAGGAGCCATGTAGCAGATTTATAGTTGACTTAAAATAAGGGTAAGTAGTTACTGTTGATGTGGAGTGTGAAATGTCAAAGAATCAACATGTCAAAAATCAGCTTAGTTTAACTACATTGCAAAATTATTAGTGCCAGAAGTAATAAAATGAGAACCAGATCAGAAAGCTAATGTTTATAAAATGTGGTGGGAAGCTAATTGGTCAAACAAGAGTGTGTAATCTTATAGCTAGTTGTTTTGTGAGGCATGAAAAGGTCAAACTGCTGTAAGACAATTGAAGTAATGTATCAGCTTGTAATTAGGATGGCATATAAAGAAACAAATACACGAGGAGATAGTTGTTCGAATAAATGATGTGAAATATGATGAATGGAGAGGCCAAGGAGCTTGGAGTAATATTTTTATGTAATTATTGCAGCGAATATGGAGGGTTGATGGAGTTTGATAGATACACATTTATTTGCAGTTGAAGTTGCTGTTAAATTGAGGAAGTTATGTGTAATGAAGAGTATGGAGTATGAGATGTTTGAAGTATTGAAGTATGTCATTTAGCACATGAGCAACATCTGTCCGCAAGTTATTTGTAGTATACATGTTGATCTAAAGTATGCTGATAAAACAGGAAGTGTAACTCATGAGTAATGAGTAATTCATGTATCCAATTAGCTATCAGAGTAAGTTATGGTTATACTTAGGTCGAGATTTAGAAGCAGAATTCCGGCACTGTGTAATGAATAATAAATATCCATATAGCAGATCTGAATTAATGTCAATATAACAGAAAATATTGTACCTCTGATCTGAGCATTAGTAATGACAATTCACATATGGCAGTATAAATGTTTGACAAAACGAAATGATCAGTAATTTAAAGTTTTTTATTGGGTGACCACATTAGTTATAGCGATGCAAATAATTATGTAAGACATATTTAGTGGTATAATGTAGCATTCAAGATTATTGAATCAATCTGTAGAGGTATGAGGAATTGTAAAATAATTGCATAAGTCAAGGTATAAATGCTATATTTTGTTCTTGTATTCAATTTGCTTATGTTAATGACTCAAATGAGTAAGCTGTGAATTTCTTCCTTAACTTTAATGTGTGTGTGCCAAGTGTGTTATAACTTAGTGTGATAGTAGTATGGATGGCAGGAACCCCGCTGAAAGGACGGCATACCAAAGTGGTAGCTGGCATTAAACTAGTTTGTTTTCTTGTCTTTGCTGTAGCTAGTTATAAAAGATTAATCAGTAACAAATATGTAGTTAAAGGCTCATACAAACCTTTGAAAATGAAGATTTTTGGTAACTGAATGTAAGATAAGTTTATAAAAATATTTACCATGCTATGTTAATTAAGATAGATTGACGGTGTATGATGTTTCTGTAGGGGCAGTTTGCTACCGGAGTCAATAGGGTATTATTTGTGATATGATGTAACTTTCAGTATGTGAAGCAGAACTTATGTTCCTCGATTTCATTTATATGCTATGTGATAATTTTTTCCTATTATTCTTTTCCGCCTGTGGCTACAAAGAAGGTTTTTAGGGTGGGGATGTAAGGGATCCGTGATCCCACGAACATAGATGCTAGTATCCGACGCCCAGGTCGATAGTAGACAGGAGTCGATTGTCGAGCGCTGCAGGAGGCAGTGAGACGAGTGTTGAGTGAGGAGTAGTACTGAAGAGTGTCGAGTGAGAGGTAGTGCAGGAGAGATGGACAAGAATGGTGGTTTAGTGAGTTGTAAACGGTAAAATTCACCGGAGTATTACGAATGGCCACGTCCCCCTGATCGTCGTGGGGTTGACCCTCACTAATACCGATTCGCGAGTGATATGAAACAGAAAGTGACAAGTGCCGAATTACGTGTTCCGCGTCGACCAGCAACAACCATGGATTGCAGTGAGGATTGTTGCGAATGTTAACCATCAGCATTGCGTGTGACGAAGTACTGAAAATCAGCAACCAATAAAAAGATAACTGTAATTAGACGTGTAAGGCAAAGGTAGCAACTGCCTCAGAATTTGTGTGTTAGTAGGAAATATATATCAGTTTGTACATCGCAACCTTTGTGGTCCTTAATATAGACAAACTTTCGATCATTCCACTATTCAATCTCAGAACAGCCGCACTCGGTTGAAATACCCCCGAAACCACAGCCGATAGCCTTTCTTCCATTAAGCACATGGTCATATAATCATAATAATTAACTGTTTGGCAGCTTCGATAAATTACACAAAGCCCAATGAAGGAATTTAAAAGGGGGTGTTTCAAGTTTCAATTCAAATTTCAAAGTAAATCAAAGGTGACGGTAACTGTTTATTACAGTACTTACATTAACAATTATTGGTTTATGATTCTGTAACAAAGAAGGTAACTGTTTCATGAGATGTGGTTTTCAATGAAAATGCCACCGCATCCTACAGCACTTGGGCATACACCATCATATACGAATACAACCCTGTGACAGATGCAGAAGATAATGAAGTTCCACAACCTGTTGAAAATGAAGAGGAATTTGTGCAAGACCAAGGAACCAATGCTACTGAAAAGTTTGCTCAGTTAGGAAAGAATCTAAGAAACTATGATGAGCTTTGCCCTCCAGTTCATTTCCAAAACTATGTGGCTTAAGCAGCAGTCATTGACGAATAGCAAACTGGGATTTAGTGGATCTACTTCCAGATCACTAAGCTGTTGGTTTTACAAGATTAAACAGAAACCAGACAGTACCATAATGAGTTATGAAGTTAGGTTATGTGCAAAAGGTTGTTCTCAGAAATCTGGATTTAATTAGGGAGGAAACTTTCACTTTTTGTACAGTACGAATCACTTCTTAACCTTTTGCCTTTGGCAGGAATGAATGATAGGGATATGAAGAAGTTTGATGTGAAAACTGTTTTTCTCAATGGTAATTTTCAAAAAGATATATTCATGAAACACAGCCTGAAGGTTTCGTTAGTGAAAATGCAAATTTAGTCTCCAAATCCAACAAAGGCATTTATGGACTGAATCTGTCTTCTTGATGTTGGATGGAAAATTTGTTCAGTTTATTAAATGTTCTGATATTAAATGTCCAGATTTCATCAGGTTCATTCAGATAATTGTGTGTTTTGTGCTTAAGACTTAACAACAACCTGTCAAGTCTCTGGAGTAAGCACTTCACAAAAAAATCCAGGTATTGATGGCTCCAGTTGTACATCAGTTTATCAGATTCTTTATACATGGGGCGCATTAATGAGATGTCAAAACTGATCATTTAAATAAAATAATTAAATAAAGTAACTTCTAAAACATATCACTATTTGGTGATTTTTCTTTGTGTAATGACTGGCAGCAATGTTGCAAATGAATACTGCATCACTACCAGAAATATTTAACTGCCTGCTAGAGTGAAATACGTACCAGAAAATGCTGACAATCTTTAAGGACAGGTTCCTTACACGAAACAAGGGAAAAAAAAAGTCTAGCAAACCTGGGCTCTACAATGCATACCTTAAGAGCTATGAGCACTTGTTCATTTTTGCTAGTGTGAAACACATCTCTTCTACTTAACACATGCTTACAGCTCTTAAAGTGCACATTTCAGACCCCCATGTTTACTACACTTTATACCACTACTTTGATACGAGTGCCCCTTTGCTCCTGTGCACTTCATTTGCCTAGTCCTCCAATACACATTCTAAAAGTCATTCCTTGTAATCACAGTCATCTTCAAGTTGACTAACAAGTATTTTACATACTAGTCCAAACTGACGAACACACAAAAATTTCAACCACAGGACTCTGACTAGGTACTCGCTTTCGAAGAACCTCGGTATAGACCACATAAGTGGGAGCGCTTCTTGGAATACCCAGACTGTCTGATCTAATTAAGATTACCAGACATCAATATTATTTGAAGCACAACAACTTAATTATCTGAATACATCAATTACTCATTCATGAAATACACCTTTCCCAAGTCTGTGTTCATCCTCTCAGTTGGCATTCAACACCACACCTCTGATCACAGACTGTAAAGTAGCCATCCGTTCCACAATAGACACTCTCTCCTCTATTGCCATACGAGTCCATGGAAGACAGAATTGTTCTCAGCCCATTTCTCCCAGGAAAGCTGGTGCATCCCACAACTATCCCTGTGAACTTTTGCATATGCAGATCCCTGAGCCATGCCTCAAATTAGCCACTGTAACAGTGGTCAAATTTCACTTTATACTAACAAACTTGAGATATTCTCACAGGCTACATAAAATGCCTATTACACGGTGATATGTTTCAATATAGTTCTTGGGTACAAGTGCTCCTATTCTGAGACCTTCCCTATCTGCTCTGCCAGTACCACGTACTCCTACTCGACGTGAGGCCCTAGCCACACGGTATTTCCAATACCATAAGAAATAGCTCATAGAAGGTTAACCTGATAGGAGTGAGCAAGCAGTGCCTTAATTAGTGTGAAGTTTTATCCAGGAAGTGACACCCCCTCCACCCCCCCAACTGAGCTTCACATTCTTCATTTCAGAGACAAATTATGGTTAGTGATTAATCATGCAAATTACAGATTAACAGAAGCTTTTATTATGAATGTATCAACAATAATAAAGTCACATTTTGGCTTTTCCATAATAACAACAGTTAGTGTAAACATAATGTAGTTAAGCGTTACTAACAAATTCAACAGAAACAAACCTTCCTCACACACAAGCCCTGTGCCACACAGACTTAAAGCTAGGATACGACACTGCAGTGCCTGTTTTGTCGAGAAGTATAGAAGTATGATGCATGTTCTTTTGGATACGCATGCATGTCTGAAGAAACAGGCACTGCAGCAGTTACAATGAAAAACATAAAATGTTTTCACAGTTGTGAGTAGGGACAATCATCAGCTGTATAAGGGAATGATGAAAACAAAAATTTACGCTGGACGAAGCCTAGAACCCAAATTTCCCACTTACCACAAGCAGCTGCCTTACCTTTACACTATTCAAGCACAACTCATTGCCAGACCCAAACTTCTACATGTCATCAACTATGTGTCTATAACCTAAGTTCATACATCCATAATGTATATTCCCATATTCCCAATACACATAATGGACGTAAGAGTGTAGGATGTAGACACATGGTTGACAGCATGTGGGAAGTTTGGGTCTGGCCATTAAGTCAGGCTCGGGTAGTCTAAGCGTACGGAAAACGCTTGTGATAAGTGGGAAATTTGGGTTTGAACCTCCATCCAGTACAAGTTTTCATTGTCACCATTCCATTATACAGCAGATGGTTATCCATATTCACAATTGTGAACACATTTCATGTATAAAATCAGTATGTTTAGAGTAAAATCCTGGAGATAGAAGTATCAAAAGTTGGGCCTCTTTGCATTCTTCCATTAATTAATGCCAGTTCGGAGTCCACAGTGAACTACCTTACGAACACCCTCTCCCTCTATATATAAAAACACACACACACACACACACACACACACACACACACAGAGAGAGAGAGAGAGAGAGAGAGAGAGAGAGAGAGAGAGAGAATATATATTTACTACTTTATGAAATTTTTTATTGATAACAGATTGCAATTTGAAAAGAAGAGGTGTTTCTAAATATAATTCTATGAATAACAATTACCTCTGCTATTTAAAATTTAATCAAGTTCTGCTGCAAAAAGAAGCAGATTATGCAGCCATAAAAATATTCAACCACTACACTAATTAATCACAAATACTGACTAAGAAAAAAGAACAGTTCAAAAACATTAAGTTAGTTTAAACCCAAGTACAGATCCGCAATATAAATTGTCAGCATATTTTCACTCATAAAATGTACTGTTTTCACAAATCAATTGGTAAGTTTTACATATTATTAAGACACTGCAATCAACAACCATGGTAAGACCAAATAACAAAACATAGATCCAAAAATTAACATGATACTGTAAAATCCTGTGTGGAATAGAATGGGCAAACATAACCACTCGCCAGATAGAGGCACAGTTTCAAATTCACAAATAAACAGTAACTGGGACATGATTAATCAACTTATGAGTTTTCATTCTTATTCAGAGCTAATCGGCTTGCTGTGCCAAGACAATGTAGCTGTGTTGGTATATATGTGTCCGCGTGTTCTGAAGAACAACAAAAGTTCATAAGCTGAGCTATCATGTTCCAGTTCTAGTGTAAGTACCTATATATCATTATACCATGAATGCTGATGATCTACTTATTTCGCTGTTTATATATCTGAAAAAGCATGGATATGGTTTAAAACATACCTTCGTATTGACTGCAACCACTCTTTAAACTGAGTATTGCCATCAGGTGTAATCTGGAATGCAGCTCTTGCTGAGCAAACAATATTAACAAAATCTTCATAGTCACTTGCGGTCAGATGATAAAGTTTCTGATGCATGCATTGAATATACCTGTAAAAGAGAGGTATATATACTCACATTGCTAGCGATTTTCAAGCCTTCAGATACTTACAGATTACAGGCAATGTTCACAACACTCCGTGCAAATCTGCTACATTACTTTCTTGCCTGTGAATACTTAGAATCTTTTCAAGATTTTCTTTATCTGTGCTTTCCAGTTGTTTATCCAATTACTATAAATTCTTTTAACTGGATTATTGTTTCTCAAAACATCTCACATATAGTGTAACATGCTGTGCACTAAATTACAAAACAGGAAGGTGAGCCAGGCCAGGATCAAGTCCACGTGGTGGGTGAACAACACTGGCTGGTCAACTGTCCAGCCTGGCTATAGTTTTTAGACAGTTTAGCGCACTCGTTTCGGCAAATTCTGGGCTGATCCCCAATTCCCGCCTCAGAAAGTATGATATGTAAACAGTTAAAATACAATCACACACAGAAAAAAGTTTACACAGTCCACAAACAGGTGGAGCAGATAACTACCCTCCCCTAGATAAAGGACGACTCCTGTGACAGGAATGCAAATGGCTGCAAAATTAAATAAAAATAAACTGACAAGATTTGAGTACAGCGGATACCGTATCTGATGAGATTAAGGCTCAGTAAAGAAGGAGGAGGAAGAGGAGGACGAGGAGGAGGAGGAGGAGGAAGAAGAATTTTAATGGTGATTTATGAATGGTTTGTACATATAGATGAGTAGGCTTTGAATGAGAAAAACTAATCTTCTGTCGGGCACAGTGTTTTTTTTTTTTGCAGGAAGATAAAGCACAGAATATCAAACTGATCACATCGCTAATTCACACAATTATTTATTAAAAGTCACTAACAAAAAACACTATAAATGGAAAATACCTTTAAGTCAAAGATGATGTAAGAGAACAACAATAATAAAAATATTAATCATTCAGTTTTCTTATAATCAGTGTTGGATTGTCATACAAATGATAACAATGTCACTTTTTTACTTGCTTCTTTATTTAATTTCGCTAATAAATTCCATTATAAATGACAAATATCTTTAAAAAAAACGTAAAGATGACATCAGAGCACAACAACAATGATAATATTACTCAATTACTTTTGGACTGTGGTAACACTTGAGGAACTTAGCGACAGTCAGAGCAAAACTTCTCCATTTGTATCAAACAGATGGGCTTTTGAAACATCTTGCAACAATATTTTACCAGTCTTTCCTTTACTGAGCAGGTATTACAACTTTTCACCTTGATCCCAGCTTCTTTTCTTCTATTTCTGTTTTTGTCTTCTGCTGCTTCTTAACATGTTGGCCTATAGCATTATAGCCTCAGCTGAAAATCCCTGTGAAGTCCTGAGGTGTCCAAGCTTCTTCGAACCAAGTGATATAGAACTAATGCAGGAGATATAGATGTTTCATGTATCCTTTTCTTCTGATACAACTCTGAATTGTCGCCACAATAAAGTACTTACTCATTGACCACACACATACTGATAATTGGAAATATATAACCCTGGGTCAATGATGCATATTTCTTGCAAAACACAGTGTCAACTCCACCTTTGGTGCTATTATAAAATGTTGCAATGGATGACTTCCATTTATCTCCACTGTCTGCATCTACTGAATTATCTACATGCAAACTTTATGCCAGGAACACACACTTCCTCTTTTTAGCAATATATGGAACTAGAGTATAGCCTTTCTTGAAGCCAAAAAGTAAAGTGTAGACAGCTGTTCCTTCTCTGGAGCAAATTCCGGAAGAATATCACACTTGTTTTTCCTCATTGTTCCAACAAAAGAAAGAGGTTTCCTTCTTATCTTTTCTATCAAACCAATACTAGCACACCACTTGTCTGTTGTCGCATTTTGACCTGAATGATAAACAAGTTCACACAGATGGAGAAGAAATTCAAAGGTGTATTGCATTCACACAGTTACAGAACAAATCCACAGATTTATTGCTTACATGGTATAATTATTTTGTTTGCAACCCAGTGTTTATTTCCAAATTACACAGGTAAAAACTTGGGAACCGACAAGAGCAAATATATCAATTCCATATTTGCTTCGTTTGTTAAGTATATATTGGCAAAAGCTGCATTTTCTGTGGAAACCTTTCAGTTTCTTGCATACTATAACATTTTCTCTGAGGCTACAGGATTTTTGGCAGTTCCTCATTTTATAAAACACATGCAATTGTCAAAATCTACGTCACCGCATTATGAATTTGAAATGTTTTATGTCCACTACAAGGTGAAGTTTTACAGTGTTATTCTCATCAGTTCCCCACAAAACCTTTAAGCATTGTCTGTTATTTCTGTTAACACCAGCTAAAAATAAGAGACTTTCAATTCAGTAACATCTCTTAGTTTTACATCTCTCTCATGATGAAATGAATCTTTGACACACTCAATTTACTGATTTGTAAACAAAACTATAATAGTCAAAAAGTCATCACCTATGATGCAGTTCCAGTATTCTAAAGATGTTCTCGCCGCACCATTAGGTCCAGTCACTTTCAAATGATACTGTTGGCCCTGAAATGTACACTCTGCAATGGTGAAACTTTACTCCACTTCACTTCTTTGTTCCTTCCAATATAGTAATGGTTATTTTCCTCAAGTACTTCCTTGTCATATTCACTGCCACCTTCTCTGTTTCCAAATTTTCCTGCTGAACTTCAACTATGTGATGACAATCTGTGCCCACTTTGTCTTCAAAATCCTCTAACTACATTATTATCCTCATCGAGCAATGTATTTTGGAACTTCCTGGCAGATTAAAACTGTGTGCCGGACCAAGACTCGAACTCGGGACCTTTGCCTTTCGCGGGCAAGTGCTCTACCAACTGAGCTACCCAAACACGACTCACGCCCCACGAGTAAAGCTGTGAGGACAGGGCGTAAGTCGTGCTTGGGTAGCTCAGTTGGTAGAGCACTTGCCCGCGAAAAGCAAAGGTCCCGAGTTAAGAGTCTCGGTACGGCACACAGTTTTAATCTGCCAGGAAGTTTCATATCAGCGCACACTCCGCTGTAGAATGAAAATTTCATTCTAGAATGTATTTTGGATTTCTTCAACATGATTTGGTTCGAGGCAGTTATACCTTCCCTACGTAGCATGCGATGGTCAAGTACATCATACTTATAATCAAAGTTTCTACTAAATGTGATCAGATGCAATGTATCCCTTTGATACTTGATACTCAAACAGCCAGAAAAGATGAGTAAATGATCCAAAAGAAAATAAGTGCATTTTACATTCTAAATTAACTTTTTATGACTTATTCAATTATTTTGACTACCAAAGAAATAAACCGTTCAAATGAAATGCGAATGGGTGCTGTGTATCAAACCGAGCAATCAGCTTACACGTCAACAACTGAGCAGTCATGTCAATACCAAAACACAGAACAATGAAATCATTCAGAGAAGGGAAGCTACTAGTGATAAGGCACCAGTACTGCTAATTGTCGACAAATAATTTACAGCAAATTTCAACATGTACCATTGTGAACAGCCATGAATGACAGAGGGTTATGGAAGTAGATCACAGGGCTGGTAATGAGACAGTAAATATTTCTTTCTGTACCATAAAAATTTCATCAAAAATGAATTCAGTAAGATTTTCCAGAAATGAGGGTAAAAATAAGGGCACATTCCTTACACAGCCAACAGATTACTACTAGCTTTTAGTACTTTGGGATTGAAAGCAGTGCAAAGGCTAGAGGGCAAAAAATATGAGACATTTCAAAAATTACTTACAAAAATCATCCATTATCAAAGGTGCAATTGCAATTTAAACTTACCCACTAGATGACCCCCCCCCCCCCCCCCCCCCACCATGGGTGAATGCTGTGAGACGGAAAGAGTGGAAATTGACCAAACACAGCAAAACACATTCTCAGCATTTCCAGGAAGACGACATAGACCGATCATCAGTTTCATTAGTCCATATCAAAGAAAAAGTTGGAATACAAAAGCAGCCCTTTTGTATCACATACCTCTCTTCTTGATTATTCACTAACAAAAAGGAAGTTATATTAATATGCAAAATGTACGATTTTACTGGATCAAATATGCATTAAGACCAGAAAAACTTTTGAAAATGCCTTCCTGATGCTGTGCTATTCGTGAAAGCACTGCAACCCTTTCTATTTTAAGCAACTGCCATATGCACATGAAGCAGCAATTGTAAACAGTACTCTGCTCATTTCTGGCGCATCTAACGGGGTGATACTGACTTCAAAGGAACATACAGCGTAAATCTTTAGCACCATCTCCCCTTATCATACCGCCATGGCTGTAACTCATCCGAAAGGTGTTCCATAGGGTTTAGGTCGGGCCTCTGGGCAGGTCAGTCCATTTTA
This sequence comes from Schistocerca nitens, assembly GCF_023898315.1. Taxonomy (NCBI): domain Eukaryota; kingdom Metazoa; phylum Arthropoda; class Insecta; order Orthoptera; family Acrididae; genus Schistocerca; species Schistocerca nitens. The sequence continues at coordinate 162,412,817 of NC_064614.1, read as the reverse complement.
GGACTGTTATTGTCCACAAACCAGTGCCTCAGTGACATGGTACATACATACAATTATCGTTTCCAAAATATTCCTTTACTGTACACAGTAAACAGATATGTTCATATCCTTCCGCATTTAGCCTGTTCTTTAGCACAATAAGAGTAACACACCCTAAGCATAAAAGACACCTCCATACCGCAACACCACCTCCTCTATACTTCGGTGTTGATGCTGCACATGATAGCAGGTAACGTTCTCCATGAATTCGTCAATTCAAAACCCTTCCATCGGATTGCCACAGTACCTGTATAGCGTGATTCATCACTCCAATTCACTTGTTTCCAATCATTCACTGTTTACACTATTTTGAGCGTTGTTTAGCATTGACTACAGAAATGTATGGCCTGTACGGTGTTGCTCGACAATTGCAAACCAATCTTTTTAGCTCCCTATGCACAGCCAATGTGCTAGCTGGACTACTCATAGCACTTTGGAAATCAAATGTGAATTATTCCAAAGATTTCAATCTCTTTTTTTATAACCATCCTCTGCAATGCTTGACTGTTCCTGTCTGTTATTAGATGAAAACTGACATGTCTTGGTTCAGCTGTGGCTATTCCTTTGCATTTTCATTTCATAATCACTTCACTAATAGTTGACTTGGCAGCTTTAGAACGGTTGAAATGTCCCTGATGGATTTCTTACTCAGGTGACATCCAATGACTAGTCATGTTTGAAGTCAGTGTGCTGACATGACTGACCCAGTTTACTGTTACTGCTCCTGTACAGAAAACTCAGCCCTCCACCGTATGACTGTCTCTCCTGACATTTAGTGCTCGATTTTGCATTACATAGGGATGTCTGGATACTTTTTATCAAATAGTGTGTACACTCTGGGAATTGATATCACCTAATTAAGAGAACCAGTCGTATCCACAGCTTTTATGAGGCACCTCAGCTGTCACAAATGTACTTAACAATTGCTATAAAAGGAAAGTCTATACAGATATATTAGGAGTTAACAAGTTAACAAGTACTTACATCTGTTGGCACTTCTGGACAAGCGGAGTAAGTGCAGAACGTAAATGCTGCATTATGAGGCTCGGGTTGTTACGAGCGAGATAATGTGCAGCCTCCAAGGCCACATCATGCAGTACAAATGGACTGACAATACTATTCACAGCACATATACAAAACTGGTGTAAGTATTGTGTTCCTGAAACAGAAAGAAATAATACTCAGAATAAAGTCTGTAACAATGAAGCAAGACATAAGTATACTGGAAAAATTACTGTTTCCATGGAAATCATGAAAAGAGGAGATAGGTAGGATTAGCTAATTCCTTTCTCAGTAATACAAACACAGGAATGCAGAATTGTGTAAGCGTCAACTGTGCTTTTGCTGCCCACCCACCCCAAGTGAAATGAAATTAAGTATAGCTGAAGACACAGTGGATGAGGAGGGGGAAGGGAAGTAGAAAGTAGAACGAGTAAACATGACTGTCCAATTCAATTACATATTTGGGGCAACTAAAGAAATTTGAGATATGGTAGCCTTTTAAACAGCAACCTTCATGGGCTGTTTCTGGGAGTGGTGGGAAAAAACCATCATAATATTTTGTTGATGAATTATTATGTTTACCCTGTCCTAAGAAATTACACATACAGGAAACTATGTTTTTAGAAAAGCTTTATTCAGAGAAATTCTACCAGCAATGAAAATTAATACAACAACTGAAATTCCTGGATGAAACAATACTTTTTTATATGTAAATTCTGTTATGTTCTACATTAGAACAAAACAGCAGCAAACAGTTCACATGTAAATTTTGCTTTAAATTTTTAGTGAGCATTAAAGTAATCAAATAAGAGACTAAAGCCACTTCCGTGACCAGATGGCAAAATCTGTTGCTAATCTTTCCCAACGTGCAATTTTTGTGCAAACAGCATAACTACAATCCTCTTATTTACTGTCCTGCATGTACTGGAGCATTATTTCATGCACCCTCATGAACTATGTCATAGCACATGTAGTTTTATCTCTCTCCCTCTCCACCCCCCCCCCCCCCCCTGCTGTCTCTCGAGTAGTATAGAATGAGACTCGTGCACAATAATCTGTAGGTGAAGTGATGACCATTTTTAATTAAATTGTGAAAAATCACTGAGACTTGATATTTGTATCTGTTCTTAACTTACATTACAGCTTATTGTGAAAACTAAAAAAATGAAATCTGAAATATGATACAATGCATGCAATGATTACAATTATTGTAACATGTTTTTTTTTCTCCATATTTTGAACACGAGATACTGAAACAATTTCAATGGCAAGATGAACTTACCCAGTTTCTTGGCAATACCAAGAAGCCACTTGACATCCTCACCATACGGAGGGTTGCGAGCATACTTTGCTTGCGGTCGGTCATCGTGAACTCGCCGTGCTAGTGTTTCTAGCGCCAGCATACCCACACGGTATGCTGCCAAAAGGTAGCGCAACTGCACCTGTGAGTACTGCTGTTGTTGAGGCTGTTGCTGCTGCTGTTGTTGCTGCTGCTGTTGTTGCTGCTGTTGCTGTTGTTGTTGCTGTTGCTGTTGCTGCTGCTGCTGTTGTTGCTGCTGCTGTTGCTGCTGCTGCTGCTGCTGTTGTTGTTGTTGTTGTTGTTGCCTGTGAACCTATGGGAGCACCATTTTTTGTTTTACTGAATGACCCTAAGTGCTGTTGTTACAAATGCTATGTTGGAGGCAAACATTTGTTTGAGAGCAATAACTAGAAATAAATAAATAAAGGAACATAAAGCTGTCAGTGACCTACAATAATATGACAGCTAAAAAGATTTATCTTCTGGTGAACCTTCCGGGATGTAAGGTCGTGGTCCATGAAACTCTTCAGCTCCTAACGTTTCGTCCAGAGCTGCGCTGGACATCTTCAGAGGGGTGTTTCTCCTCCGGTGAGTCTTGCCGACAGACGGGTCGGACGTCTGAGAGCGACTTATATATCGTAGAAAGTGGCCGTGACCAGAGTTACACGTGATATGCAGAGATAATCTTTGTCAGAGATAAAACTTAACTATCGATCGTAAGCTCGTCACGGATAAAACTGTCTAGCAATTCTGTAGTGCTACTGTCCAAATATCACTAAGTTTCATGGTCTCTTCTTTCCGATTAAAATTATCCCTATGTTTATATATTTCAATTGCTTCTCTACAAAGCCGTGGGTAATAGTTTGTCGTCGTAGATAAAATTTTTGTTTCGGAAAACCTCACTTGATGATTTCCTGACTGAAAAGCGTGTTCTGCTACAGCCGATTTATCTGTTTTTCCTAATCGGCTGTAGCAGAACACGCTTTACAGTCAGGAAATCATCAATTGAGGTTTTCCGAAACAAAAATTTTATCTACGACGACAAACTATTACCCACGGCTTTGTAGAGAAGCAATTGAAATATATAAACATAGGGATAATTTTAATCGGAAAGAAGAGACCATGAAACTTAGTGATATTTGGACAGTAGCACTACAGAATTGCTAGACAGTTTTATCCGTGACGAGCTTACGATCGATAGTTAAGTTTTATCTCCGACAAAGATTATCTCTGCATATCACGTGTAACTCTCGTCACGCCCACTTTCTACGATATATAAGTCGCTCTCAGACGTCCGACCCGTCAGTCGGCAAGACTCACCGGAGGAGAAACACCCCTCTGAAGATGTCCAGCGCAGCTCTGGACGAAACGTTAGGAGCTGAAGAGTTTCATGGACCACGACCTTACATCCCGGAAGGTTCACCAGAAGATATGTCATCTGGTCGTGAAAGCCTTCATACTATGAGCTAAAAAGATTGTTTTTCTTTCCATTTATGTACTGTATATAATATGAGTAACCATAATTCCGAACATTTTATATCTTTATGCTTTCAATAGTGAGTCTGACAAATTCAAGAACTAGATAAAACTTTTACATGATTCCTTAATATGAGTATAATAGTAACATTTGTAGCACCATAAGTGTGTTAATGTTTCAAAAAAGTTATTACTAAATTTTTCCAAGTACATAATTTTAACTCCTTATGCCTTATCAGCAGGTACAATTGCATATAATGAAGGGTATAGTGTCAAATAATGTGGGAAAGAGAAATAACTTGTTGGCAGTCTCAGCAGGTATTATACACATCATATAAAATAACCATCTATACCCTAAAATTGCATCAGGCAATACAAATAAAGGAAAAAAAAGAGCACAGCAGCAAACAAAGTGCTACGCTGAATTGGCAGTAAAATGAAGCTTCTGAAGATAGTAACATTATTTAAGAAATAAATTACATAAAAACATACAGATGCACAAAACAGATTTAATAATAAACTATACAATATACAGTGTTACTGGCGTATGAAAACTTTGCCACACAGCAGTCACATGAAGCTTTCAACAAGAAAATACATCCTGGAAAAAATAATTTGTACATAAGTGCGAGAGCACCCTTGCAAAGCAGCCTAACACAATACTGTCATTATCATTCACTTACAGATACTAGCAGCATATGTTTTTCTTTTTATTTATTCTATGATGACTTAGAGAGTATAATGGAATCAGCTGAAAACGATAAAGGGTACAGCTGAAGTAGGTACATGGGCTTCTATAAGTTCAGTAAGTTAACACTTGGAAGGACCCATGACCATTTAATATTTCAGCAAATACTAACTTCAAGGTAAGACCGACTGCTTTAACCCATTTTAAAGCTGCTTTACGAACAAATTAAGTTTTAATGAAATACTTTTATAGTTCTCAGTTCTTCATATAAATTTAGTTGCTTAAATCCAATTTGTAGAAGCCTTGGAACATCCATTTATGAAGTAATGGACTGGTACTGAAAACAAAAACCATAAATAACATGAAAAATAAAGAGAGAGAGAGAGAACAAAGTTCAGTTCCAGGACAACATTAACTTTGTTTCTGAGTGTGTCCACCATAAATCACATGATTTTTAATATGACTTGTGGTCTTTCGTTTTAATTATAGAAGTATTACATCGAACAGACAAGCTTGTGCCTATGAATGTACATAAGATTTGCACAAGAATATGTTATGACTAGGCATTAACCGAGGAGCAAACACTCAATTTCCAGCAGATGTCTATTAACTGTGTAGCAAGTTGTTTCTGTGGACAGCATTATTCACGAGGTAGTCAAAATACATATGATAAATAATGGTGGGGTTTTGCCCACTGTGTCTGGAGACACTGGCAGTTCCCCTGAGGAGGGGATAAGAGTGTACAGCTTCCAATACATTGAGAATACCCAGCAAACTGACGTGGTCTGCAAATCCCAGGAAACTTTACTGCACCGACTTACCACTAAAAACTTTCATTTGCACACCTACCCTCGACATTTTCTCTCTTTTTCGTGCATCATTACATTTCTCCACCCAATAGAGCAGAAATCTCTGGTTTAACATGAGGGGCATTTCATAAATAATGCACTAGTTGGTATAGCTGTGGACTGTCTGATGCAACAACAATGAAAATTACATCAGACATAATTGGGAGCTTGACAAAGAATCACACTTTTTTTTTTTCCTTCCCGCTGTTTACTGTAACATAAAATTGGCCACAGGTAGAAACAGACCCTGCAAGGTTCTTGGATGAAGACCACAAGTCATACATCTAGACAAACTTCAAGCAGTAAAAACATGACTGATATCCATAGTGTGTTAAGCGACGTTTTAGGTGAGTTTACAATGAACCATATTAAAGTTTCACATTAGGTTAATTGTTTTCATGGTGATCACATGAGCATAGATGATAATCCACGACCCGGAAGGCCAAAAAAAAAACAGTCGATATGCAAAGTGTGAAACTTGTGGCAGATGCTCTTGAAGAAGATCATAGTGCGACTTGTGAGGAATTCTTTGAAGCAATCGGAATTCCCTCAACATCATTATTCAATACTCTGACAAATGATTTGAAGAAGAAGAAAATTTATGCAGGATGGGTCCCACATTGTTAGACTGCTGAAGAGAAGCAGACATCTGGATAATGGAACATTTCTCAAGCAATTCAACCATGGAGGTCAAAGATTCTTGTGTCAAATTGTCGTTAATGATGAAACATGGATTAGGTACACTGAATGGGAGATGAAATCACAGTACAAAAAAATTTTGACACACTCTATATCAAAGCTCAAGCAAACGATGATTTTTGCTTATGATCACAAAGGAATCTTCATGACAGATGTGGAACAAGTGCCACAGCAGTGTATGATCTTACTTCATGCAAAACCTGCACAGAAAATGCACAAAATCTGAACTCAGCTGCTCGAGACTACATCACTCATTCTCTGCAACAATGCTCACCCGCATATTGGCAATGCTGTAGCCCAAAAACTGTGTGAATACAGATGGGAAGTGTTGCCACAGCTTCTCTACAGGCTGGACAAGAGTCCACCAAAACTTATTCCCAAAATTGAAAAACCCTATGTGTGAATGTTGTCATCTTTCTCTGGGAGACTTTCCTACTACCATTACCCGAGCCATTCGACAGATGAACAGAGTGGTGTCCTGGATGGAAAATAGAGTTTGAGATGTTGGGATTCAGTCACAGAGAAGCAGGGAGATTATACTGAAGGACTGTAAAGAGAGATTTAAAAAAATAAACATGTAAGTAAAAAACATTAGTGTGCATTATTTATGAAATATCCCTCATAGTACCACAATTCAGCATCACCAGTTGCACTTGTATGCCAATTACAAACAATTACTAAACAACGTACCATCACCCATACACTGCCTCTAATACTATTTTTCACTCACAGTGAAAGCATACAATCTATAAATACGATTAAAGTTAATAGATATTTTTTAAAAAATGAAACAATATCATGCCAGAAAAACCTGCTGAGGCTGCTGCGGTGGGGACGGTGCAGGCCTGACGACTTGCTGCACGGGCATCATGGCCGGCTGCTGCTGTGACAGCTGCATCTGCTGCTGCGGCTGTTGGGGCGCAGCAGCAACCGCCATTGCGGCTGGCGTAGGGGCCCCGGCCAGCAGGACCTGAACGCCGTGCGCCTGGGTGACAGGTGGCTGTGCCGCTTGTTGCTGTTGGTGCTGTGCCTGTTGCTGGTGTTGCACCTGCTGCTGCTGTTGCTGCTGCGCATGTGGCAGTGGCTGTGGCTGGTGCTGGTGCTGTGGCGCACTCGCTACCATCACCGCTGCTCCGCCATTGGTTACCTTCAGATACAGAAAACTGTAAACATATGCACCGGTCTGTATACACACTGACGAGCCAAAACATTATGACCACTGTCCGCTGTGAGACCAAATGTTGCCAGGTGTCGTTGCTGGGATGTGACACGATAAGGAAACTGTAACAGCAGCCCAGGGATTGGTGGTGAATATCATTCTAGTGACGGTACAGGCCGCAAATGGGGACTCCAGTGATGTAAGCCACTTTGATAAAGTACCGGGGAACAAGCACTTAGAAAAGACAAAGCTAATCAGCTGTTTGTGTGATGCTGTCATGAGACTTTATGCATGGTGGTTGAAGGACAATGGAACAACAAATGGACAACAGGGTGTCAGCTGTTCGATCTCTGTATCCTGTGGTGAGGGCAGAGGTCTGCTTGCTCTGTAAAGCGGGATAGGTGGTGATCTCTGGTAGATACGACAATGGAGTATGGAACCACTGCACTTATAATTGTTTCGGAGCACACCATTATGTGTGCACTGTTGAACATGTGGCTCCACAGCAGATAACTGCTGCATGTTCCCAGGACCCCCTATGTGTTTCCATGTTGATGAGGATGGCGACGACGACGAGGACGACGACGACGACGACGACGACAACAACATCATCATCAACAATTGTAGGCTGCACGGGATCACTGAAGCTGAACCAGGGATCAATGTGAAATGTATTGCCCTGTCACACACATTACCTTTCTTGTTATATGAGAAACTTTTTTCCAAATGGTACCAAATCTGAAAAATTGCTAAACGAGATAACAGGTGGCGGCACTACTTAGAACCATTACCTATGTAATAAGAACTTTTATGTATGCCAAAATGTACAATACCCATTATATATTTCCCCTTAAGACTTACTGTTCATGGCAAGGAGTACCAAATCCAATCTTATTTCCTTTCCAAGAAGTACCAAATCCTGGCAGCTAATTGTTGCTCTTCTCGGTAATGACATCACACACAATGTGACTGATATTTGTTTACACAACATTGTATGTTCTACAGAGGTGTCTGGCACTATATTCATTGTGGGTTTTTAATTAAATTATGGAATCTGATATCTAAGATGAATACTGTGAATCACCATCCGGAACTCCGGAACAACAGTTACCAAACTTAACAATTCATCTTCCAATAGGTACGGAATCCGTTTTTATTTATGCAATAACAATTAAACAAACATACTTTGTGTAATGTGTCTCAACATCTATCGGAATATAATAAGAAAGCTACAAAATGTAATTTGATGGTAGGGTGGTTGTAAAACATTTTTTATTTTTTTATTTTTTTATTTTATTGTCTCTCCTCTTAAATTAGATTTTATGGATTTGGTACATTTTGGAAATGGGCTTCTCAAATGAGGTCAATGGTCGTGCCAGAGTACGTCATGATCTAGGCGAATGACTGCGTGAAACATACTCTTGTGTCACAGATATTGGCCAGTGGGGGCAGTAATCGAAAGTAATGTGTCAGCTGTGGACTACGTGATCATTATTGCAGACCACCTGTATCTTTTCACGCTTGATTTCTTCCTCAATGGTGACAGAATCTTCCCACAGGATAACTGTCCATGTCAGAAGGCCAGTAAAGTGCCACAGTGACTTTAGAAGCATGACAGTGAACTTGTGCTGATGTCCTGTCCACCAAATATGTCCAGTGAGAACTAGATAGAATACGTCTGGGATAATATAAGATACCAGGTCCGCACCCACCAACTGACTGCCTATAATTTATGGCAATTGCTTCACCTGTCTACAGGCACCTATTGCCACCTACCTCCAGAAACCTACCAAGTATTTGTCTAAACCCTACTACTCGCATCTGCTGTAATATCGAGTTTCAGAGATGGAGCAACATGCTATAAAGCAAGTGGTCATAATATTTAGGCTCATCATAAAATCTTGGAAAGCATGACACATTAGCGGTGATGGAGATGTTCAATTGTTAAAATTCCTTTTATTGTCATGTACAAGCACTTAAAATTTAAAAAGGGAACTACTTGCTTCAGCCATGATCAGGTATCTTGTCTCAGTCTGGCTTTCTAATTGTGCCTGCTGCTGAACTACTGCTTTATCTTACAAACTGACATTTGACAATGATGGTCGAAACCGACAATTTTCTCTTTTATTTTTTGTGTGATTCTGCTGAACAACAAGCCACTTAAAAACTAAAAACATCGAAGAGCTGACCTGAAGCAGTTTTACTTCACATCTAACAAAAAATGTAGGACACTATTTTTGGTTTTAATGAGATACCAGAATGAATACAAATAATGAGAGCAGTAAAGACTACCATTTAACCTGTAATTAAAATCTTAAGCAGTCAACACGCACATAAGAATGATAAAAAGTTCTGATAAGCTTCCAGATCACGATGCTGTTGCTGCTGCTGCAATGCCAGAACAAAGTAGCCATAGATCTATAAGTGCTTACACATGACATTTTATGTGAGGGGTAAGGGAGGAGATTGTCAATCAGTCCTGACAAACATGTCCAAAAGCTTACTAAATATTTTTCAATCTTGTTTATGTGCTTATCAATCAATCAGTGCCTCAGTTTCATTTTGAGTATTTGAAGATTTTAATGTTCAAAAAACCCATGGAACTTACTGAAATTATGCAACTAATTGGTGAAGTAACCAACTAGCTGCCTAAAAGCATTGCTATTACAGCAAATTCAATAGAAGACTGTAGTAACTGTGCAGATCATTTTTAGTCTATATAATTTTTTATTTTCTAATGTTCTATTGTACTATGGAAATGGCAGGAAATGCAAGTTTGTGTGTTGGTCACTGATAACATACTGTCCACAATTTTTTCTTCAACTTTTCACTCCCTATTCCTCAATCAGTAGCAGAAGTCTGATGACACACCACTTTCTTGGTGAATCTGTATCAACACCTGCCAATCTTTGAGATCAACCTCTTTTCCTTTTGTACTATTTTGGGCAGCAATATTTTTAGTTTACTACCACACATTACCTGAACTTGTTCAGTTTACAAGGTAATTTCATCCTCAAGTCTTCCTTTTCCATCAGTATTTGTCCCCACGTGTGGCAGAGTCTGCTTATGATTGTCAATTGCTCGTCTATGGTTTAGCAATATTTTTATTTCAATGCTGTTGCTGGATGTCCATTGTCACATGTTAGAGATTTATATCCCCCTCTCCTCACCAGTGTACTTAATGAAAACACTTCAACTTACACCTTCCCTCTTTTCCTTCCATGCAAGTCAGAAAGAAGCATTTTGAATACTTCACAACTAGCAACAGCTATTATTACACCTGCCACCACATATATGCAGTAAAATCTTTTCTCTGTTTCGTTTTCAAACTACTGACTCTGATTTATCACAACGAGCTTGTGTAAGGAAAAAAAGCAGGAAGAAGACACTAAGTAAAATGGGAAGAAACAATCAATCACAAATGAACAACACACACACACACACACACACACACACACACACAAAACAACACAATGCAACAAAAATAACTAAAGAAGGTTTGTGTCCGAGAGATGTTAATAAACAAGTGTCAGCAGACAAGTAACAAAGCTGAGTACAAGGATGACGCATACACTACAGTCATAAAAATAATTTTTAGAATTGTGTGTTCTCATCTATTAACGAACAACAACAATCCACATAAAAATGTATTACATAAAATAACTAGTTACATGCTATCAAAACATGTCATTATTTTTAACCCTAAACGGTCCGTCATGTGGAAAAAAGCAGTCATCATTAGTTACTTAATTTATAATGCAAATAGTAAGTCAATTATCAATAACTGGCAGCAAAAGAGAAACACCTACTCAAGTTACTGAAACAGGAACAACTGCAGCATGGCTAAGTCATAGAAATTATACATCATGATTTTACTCCTAGATTTCAGAATAAAAAACCGTAAAAACTTTCAACGGCAAATGAGGTCTAAGAAACGAATGACATGGTAACTTACTTCCTGGCTTAGATATTCTAATTTCATTTACTCCATATACCCATTTCGACAAATAAGAAAGTATAGGAAATTAAAAGAAACTATGATGGAGAGGCAACAACAACAATAATGATAATGACTTTCTCAAATCTATGCCCTCCCCCAATTTCCTTACAACTTTCAATTAAAGGATCATTCTTCAGCTTTCCTGTAACCCTGGAGAATTACCCAACCGATCTTCCCAGTGGTTGCCTTCAGCAGTGCATCCTTTATCTGAATCCAAATTCATAGCAATAATGCATAAATAAAAAAAAAACATCTCTTAACCCAACATTTTTTCTTTAAAATGTTTTTGTATCTTCCACAACACATCTGCAGATGAGGCAGGAAGCTTGTGGTGGTGGTGGTGGTGGTGAACTAATTGTCCCTGAGGCAGCTGGATCGAGTCCTGCTGCTAAAAGGAAATTCTGTAGCAGAATTCTTGCAGCACAGAGTGCTTGGTCAAATTTTGGCCCAATGTCTTGGATTCGTTCCTAAACTGTGTTATGTGTTAAAAGTATAAAACACAGCTGTTGGTGATGTGCCTGTCAAATAGGAAGGTGGCTCTTATTATCTTCAAGAGAAGAGGGCAGTTCAATGAAATATTTCATTCCCTACCTTACTCTAACTTCCATAATTATTCATAAATTTCAGTTGTGATGAAGCAAGCTGGGATATTTTTACTTTCCCTCTAGTTTTGCCATCTGCCTCCTTGAAATTCATTTTTTTTCATTTTTGAACTAATTACCATAAAACATGCATGAGTATAATCTGTGTTTTCATAAAAGAGAAAGGTTGGTCCTCAGTTTTAAAAAATGTAACACCAGATCTACTTTTGTGCTTAGTTTTAAGTATGTAATTGATTTTCTAATTTATTATGACTATGCCTAGTTAGTACCTTTTGTTACAGAGTGAAATCGGTAATTTTTTTCGTAACTTAAATTCTATTGTTGACTAATAAACAAATATAAATTCTACAATAATTATTATATTCTATAATAATTATAATAATCATAAATATAATCATTAGGAGAAACAGCTAATAGTATTCTAAAAGGATCTATTTGGCTCCATTCGAAAACATTAGCAAAGCTAGGTCTTAATGAATTCCAAAGTAATTTCCAGTTTCGTCAGAAGTATTGTTTGTGTAACTATATTTGTTAATTTCACGATTTAAACAAATAATACGGCTCAACCCTTAGAGTAGAAGAAACCATTAAAAAGACCCAATTTTCGACGTATGCAGTTAATTGAAGGAGTTTGTAACGCCGGAAATGCATATCCTTCAATTTCCATCTATTGCACTGCAATTTTTTTTCCTTATTTTGTTACCTGAAGATATAACATTTCTGCGTCTTTGTATATTGTAATTGTTTTACTATTTGTACATTTACGCATTATGTCGATGTATAATTGGTTTGTTTTGTAAATATTATTGTATTTTAGGATGGGTCTTGCCTAGGGAAAACTATGCTATCGAACGAATACATCGATAGGTCGTGTGGAGAACGAAAGTGTTTAGGATCTTTGGGGAGCGCGGGCAGAGGGAGTCTGGCTGGGGTAGTGCAATGGAGCAGGTGTGTTGTGTGACACTCCCGTGAGTTGCCGCGCTTTCGGGGTTTGGCAGCATGTAATTGCGCCCGACTTGCTATGATAGTTTCTGACACGGTGTCGCGGACGGGAAGCATTAGCTGGCGCACATCAAGAGCCCGTTTCGCCTTGTGACCGTGTCGAGAAGAAGGCGCGCCAACATCCAGCTTCTGCAACAGCGACGGCCGACAATGAGTGACTGTCGCCGCCTCCTCGATCGACGGCTTCAAACCTTCAATCAACCAACAAGGAAGACTGGAACCATGTAAAGTTTTAGAACTGTATGGCAGACCTCAGCTTTTCAAACTGTTCAAATCACAAAATTACAGCAACGTAGCATGAACCTTTGTTGCTCATTGTCCCAATTGCATTACCAAGCAGGGTCCCTTCCTTTTCCGGAATGAACCCAAGTGTCGTTGAAATTCAAACGCCAGCATCATCATTTGATTTCACTGCTTTAATTTCAAAGTTCAGTTAAGGTATTCATAGCTGGCTACAATATTTAGATTACACAAGCACAAATTAAGAGTGCAACTTTTGTTACTGTATTTTAGCTTACTTGTGACTGCAGCTCAGCTTGGTACGTACTAAATTCCACTATTGTTAATTGTTCAGAATCATTTAATTCAAGTTCAAAGTTAGATCTCTTATTTCTAAATTGCGTAGATTCAAGTAGCTTTTGAAATGATTGTTGAGGTAGTCCAAGACTAACCGTATCTTACTGAATTTCGATGTGCTTCAGAAAGAAAGCTCACTATTAACTTTAGTCACTAAATTAACTTTCGATTTTCCGGTTTTATTAATTCTTTTGCTAAATTAAGTCAGAGTGTAGCGAAATTTATTACTTCTGACAAACTTTCAGTTTTCACACTACACGTGTCAACCTTCAGTTGCCACGCTTCTAGTGCTAATTATATGTGTAATAACCTTTCTTTTTCAGTTACTATAGTAATTGTCCTTAGGACTGGCGACCGTAATTTCCCCCCAAATCTCAAATATCTAATTAGTGCCAATTAATTGTTAACGCGACGACCGCACATTTACTTTCTTTATTAACTTTACCCCTTTTCAAAATTAATTTCCACCAGTTTCATTTGCATTTTTCCTTTCATTTAGATGTAACCCTTTGCTCCCTCTTTACCAACAAATTGACTTCGGTGACGATTGCTTTTCCCAAATTTCCATTAGGTACATGCGGTTTAATTTTTCACTGTCATTAAGGTCGATAAGTGAGGGGGAGGTTACAAGTTAAGTTTTAATTGTAATTTCTGTAAATTAAACAATGTGTAGTTTCAGTGCCTGTTATTGTGCTGATATATATAAGGGCATGAATTTTGGTCCCAAGACAGTCAGCCCACGGCCGAGTTTCAGACGAGGAACCCGTATTGGTTACATCAACAACAATGCATCCACGTAACTGTGAAATAAGTGTAATACGCCATGTGCTAAAACAATGACAGTGTCTGTTCAATACGTGATGTATTATGCAGCAAGAACAGTGTGGTTAAGTTTTTACTGCTCGTAGATGTTCAACAGTAAACTATTGTAGCATTATTTTGATGTTTGCTTGCAATGTTTTAATGAGACTTATCAAAAGTTATATAGTGCACAGGCCATATAACTGTGTATTATTGGGGGTTGTGAACCGTGAAAGTAAAGAACTGTGAAACGCAAATGTGCACCTGTCGGCTACATCATTTAAAGTAGTCAGTGTTGAACTTCTACCTCCAATTTTCAGCCAGTATACCAATGTAGTACATCGACACAGAGGACAATCAATGATGAAATAAAGCATGCGAACGTCACAGTGATCTGGTCACTCAGTTACAACGTAATTAGTCACAGTCCACGTGACAGAACAATTTTCTCCAAATTGAAAAGTAGAAGGAGGGGGTGGAGAGAGGGGTGGGGAAGAAAATGTGGTGAACAGTTCCAGTTGCTGTGAGGTAATGTGCTGGGTGAAATACCTAACTTCTCCACTTTCTCATGGAGCACTCCACTGACAGTTCACAGTGGCAGCAGCAGCAGCAGCAGCAGCAGCAGCAAAAGCTTAGTATCTAGTAATTGCTAAGAATAGTACTGAATAGTGTGAGAATAATAAAGAGTAGCAAATTTTTTTGTAAGTAGCTGCTATTCTTGTTTTAACAATGTAATAGAGAAATAGTTATCAGTTGCAGTGCACAAGTCGAAATTGGTTGTCAGCATACTTGGCCTTCTGTGACTTCTTCTGCCTGTTAATGTGTAACTTGGCTCGATCCACATCCCTGAAGCCTCTCCTCCATGATGGGGTTTACGGAATGTGATACATGAATAAATAAATGAGTGCACAGCCAAGTTCTCCGTAGAATTACCGTATACGATAATTTCTATATCTACATCTACAAACTCACTCCGCAACCCGCTATACAGTGCGTGGTAGTGGGTACCCTGTACCACTACTAGTCATTTCCTTTCTTGTTCCTCTTGCACAAAGAACAAGGGGCAAAAATGACTATATGCCTCTGAATGCACACTAATTTCATTATCTTACCTTTGTGGTCCTTATGCACACATATGTTGGTGGCAGTAGGATTGCTCTGTAGTCAGCTTCCAATGCCAGTTCTCTAAATTTTTCTGAACAGTATTTTTCTGAACAGTGTTTCTCAAAAAGAATGTCGCCTCTCCTCTCATTTGACTTTCCAAGCAATCTCTGTAACACTCGCCTGTGGTTTGAACCTACCGGTAATGAATCTAGCAGCACACTTCCGAATTCTTTCAATGTCTTCCTTTAATCCCACCTGGTGTGGAAGCCAAACACTGAAGTACTACTCAAGAATAGGTTGCACTAGCATCCTATGTGCGATCTTCTTTACAGATAAACTAATTTCCTAAAATTCTGCCAACAAACCCAAGCTCACCATTCACCTTCCGTGCCATACTCCTCACATGCTCGATCCATTTCACATCAATTTGTGACGTTATGTTCAGATATTTAAAAGACGTGACTGTAGCAAGCAGGACACTACTAATGCTTTGTTCGAACAGTGTGGGTTTGTTTTTTCTACTCAACTGCATTAACTTGCATTTTTCTACATTTTGACCCAGCTGCTGTTCACCACACCCACTAGATATTTTTCCTGGGGCACTCCTGACGATACCCTAGTCTCTGGTGAATTTCTTTGTGATTTCAGTGGTGCAAGGACTGCAAAGACTTCATAAAGGCCTTTCCAAAGGCTATTGCATAGTTACGATGTAACTGTTCAACACCAGCTCTAAACATTTACTTGCCATAATCAGATTTGTTAATATTTTTGTAGATTAATTTTGTATCTTACTTTCCTGTTTCTCATGTATCACGTATCATGAAATGTGAAACAGGAGTTAGTCTAGTAATAAGTGCAGAGTGGACTGAAGATGATTGTCTTTCTTCCTAGGACAATTTTATGTTACCTGCGTAAAGGTGTGTTGACCAACGAATAATTTTCTTTAACCCAGATGGAAAACAAAAAATGTTTATAATCAAGTTGTGTGTTTAATTAATATTTTGATTAATGTGTAAATGATTTTACTTCATTATTTATACTTAAACCTTCAAAAATGTGTAAATACTGTATTAATCCAACTACAACATGACCCCGAATATAGGGCGGTTTTTTTTAAGGGGTTTCTGGAAGAATTTCTATTTTTAATATATTCTGACTAATTAAAATTATAAGCCGTTTTACTGATATAACTTGACTTTACCCAAGGCTTCACATGCGTATGTGTTCAACTTATATACTGAACACATTACCTCCTCCCCCTCTCAGTGTCCACCTCTTCCTCCCACCTCTGTCTGTCTATCTCCTTCTCCCTTCTCTTCATCCATTTTCTCCATCCCCTCTCTCTCTGACCATATCCTCATATTCTCTTCCCCTCTTCCTTCTCCACTTGCACATCACCCCTCTACACATCCCACCTACCTTATACGTTTCCAACTCCTCCTTTGTCCATTTTCTCCTCCTCCTTGTGCTGTCCACCCCTCTTCTATCCATATCAAGCTGTCCCCAGCAATGCTCATAGACACATGTAGCCCCTGCAACACAGTTCAATAAAACGGGCCAATACTATTCGCAGTCAGTATTATTCCCACAACATGCCTGTCACGGGGGGCACCCTATATGTCAGGACCCACAAAATTGCTTCTTGCACAAATGTAGGCTGCCCTGCAAAGCAAGTCAATACTCTCACACAACATGCCTGTCATACAAGGCAGCGGCAGCATGTTTTTCTCTGTACATCTGCTCCTACTGGAGCGATGAGGCTATAAATCTTACAGTGCTGGTACATGTGAAGCTTGCTGTTTGTGTGTTCCAAAAAAGTTAACACTTTCTATTCTAAAGTGTTGTCATGTTTTCTCTGATTGTATTAAGCTGATATGCAAGTAGTCATTTATTAAACGTTGTGGAAAGTTGCTCAGCTAATGTTGTTGTTATGTGTTGTAATGTAATTCCCACCATTTTCATGTTGACCATGCTTCCAGCTGTGCTCAATTTGAATTCTATGGTGAATGCAGTTGTAATATTCCTCTGTATCTCCAGCATTTTCAATTTGATAATTTCTCAAGTAATAAGAAATCGTTCATTGCATGTCTCTTGCACATACTTGACACCCTGCTGCTCCAATTCATGACATTTTCTTCAATTTGGTCCCATGCAAGTGTTCTTCACCTGACGCCACCTAGAACATTTGTTTCTGACACCAAATTTTCTTCCTCTGGACAGTTGTTTGTGGTCTCCTTTTCATGAATTGCTATTTACTTAGCATTAGTGTCATACTGTGTGTGAACCAATTATGAACTGTGATGTTCCAGAACTGTGCTCCTCAACAGTCATGACTGTAATTTGAGTCCATTATGTATCGCTTCAATTTATTCTTCTTGCAGCTTTTACAATATAAGCATACTGAATAAACAACAATGTGTTATCCTCTCAGCTCCCACGGGCTGAATCGGCAGAAATCGGTTCTCTTGGGGTTGACAGTGCGCTTCGCATTTGTTGTCCACTCTGAATATCAAGAGCGCTGTCAAGCAGTAGCTGCTTTAGCACTGATGTTGACTCTCTTTGTTTCATTTGTTGTGACACATTTTAAGTGTTCTTTCCAGAAATATTTATGTCAGAATTCATTTGCTTCCTGTAGAAATGCATACTATATTGCTGACATTTGGATTCAGATGAACTGCTGTTTAAACACGGTAATCCAAGAAAGCATGATACACAGGATACATTCCTATGGTCAGCAGCTAAATGAAATTTGATGCCTACTCATTACAACAACTACAAACTCCCCGAACTCTTTCACCGCATTTAGCCACGCAGATAACACTGCATACCATCTCAAACTTTTGAAATCAAAGAGAACTCCTACATTAAGTTATTACCCAGTGTAAAAATACTGACCTCTGAAAGTAAAGCTTTATCTGTGAATGGAGGGCCACCCTGTATATTTCAAAGGACAAATTTGGGAAAAAACTTCATTTTATAGTTCAACAATGGAAACTCCAGGTTGGAATAACAACAATGTAGGAAAAGATGAGTCGCAGACAGACAATAAAAAGACTACTAAACATGTAAGCTTTCAGTCAGAAAGCCTTGTTCTGAACTACACACACACACACACACACACACACACACACACACACACACACAAGAAAATGCAGTTCACAGACACATAACCACTGTCTCTGACAGCCATATGGTGTGTGTGTGTGTGTGTGTGTGTGTGTGTGTGTGTGTGTGTGAGCCAAAAGTTTGTGTGTTTAGTAGTCTTTTCGTTGCGCCTGTCCGCAACTCAACATCTTTGCTATATGACGAGCAACATCCTTTTCAAACACTGCCGTTATTCCATCCTGGATTTTCCTGTCTCCAATGTAGGAAAAGGTAGACTGCTATTTACCATGACACGTTAAGTTGCAGACATCCACAAGCAGAAGACACTTACATACAAGGTTTTGGTCACGGCCTTCATCATAAAAATAAAGAGAAACAAACACTTATGCATCTCACAGTGTTTAGGATCTGGTTAGTGTCGTATGCTCTTCTAGGAGGACAGAAGCTAGTCCGAGGTGCCAGAGTTGGTGGTCATGGGTACATGAGGTGTGCTTGTCTATGTGAATGAATAGTGTGTTTTTCTATCTCATTTCTTGACCAAGGCTGTGGCTGAAAGCTTATATGTGTCTTTTAATTGATCCTGTCTGCAACTTAATGTGTTGTTTTCGTGGTAAGTAGCATTCTATCTTTTCCTACATTGTTGATATTCATTTTATAGTTGGGTAGATATGGGAACATGACATTACTAATAAAAGTTATAATAAAGATAAAACTTCAGATTATTTTCAATTCTTTAGTCCTATACTTCTCAGAGCCTTTATGATGTGGTTAATGCTGTATGTTCTTGTAGGACGACAGCAACTGGTAACTCATCAGACAGTTCTTTCATTTCTTGGTGAAGTATGCTCACTATTTTATATACTTGAATTTAGCATATTTCGTGACAGTACTCACTTTTCCACGGATGTTTATAAGATGATATTTAACTTTTTTGTGTTGGCTTCAGTCGTCCAGTGAAAGTATGATTCCATAATGCTGTTTCGTCAGCTGCGGAAATGTCCTAGTTCAATGCGTTTGCCTCATTTTTGGTGCTTCAAACACCATTTTTCCGAATGTGCTTCCTTCTTGATGTTTATACAAAAAAGTAGTAGAATAACTCATTTTTACTGGTCACTTGCAAACTGTTATAACGGGGACCTGTACATTGTTCCACCGTCACACACCGAGTGTTCACTGCCGACTGACTACGGTCAAAGACGACTCCAGCGTCAAAGACATTTCACACAACACACAAGCTTCCAATTGTAACCAGTCTCTTTGATATTATTCGTCACATCTACTAATATTAATCAATATGCTGTCACTCTCGAACATATAAGCAAATTAGCATAAAATAAGGCAAATTACAAATTCACAAAAAATATTCCGACAAAAATCAGATCCATTACATTGGGAAAAACTAGATTGTTTTATCCTTACAACAGAATGATTCACTACTACAAATGGAAAGCCAGAGCGAGAAAGAGAGTGAAATACCTGCTGAATGGCAGCCGAATATACATGGTGGTGCGGAGCTGCTTGAGTGCCCGTCACAGCAACACGGACACCCACGGCACCGGCGGTTGTCGGTGCCGGAGCCAATGTTACAGCAGTACCATAGTACTGCAGAGGGGTTGGAGCTCCAGGTGGTGCTGTGGCAGCAGCTCCTCTGTGCTGCTGGAAGGCAGCAGCAGCAGCTGCGGCCGCTGCCGGAGGCTGTGCGAGATACATCTGCAAGTGCGGGGGAGGTGGCAAGGCGACCGCTCGTGGGTGGAACGTGTGGGCGCGGGCGTGGTTGTGTCGGTGGTGGTGCACGAACCCGTAGGGCGCGACAGCGGCATACGGCAGTGGAGCCAGAGTCGTCACGGGATGAGGCGGTGGAGCCGGGTAGGGCGGGGGCACAGCCGTAGTCACAACAACTGCCGTCGCGGTGGCTGCAGCCGCATGCTGCGCCTCTACGAGGGCTACCAGGCCTTTAGGATCCAACTGCAGGGGCTCTGGCTGCACTTCGGCCTCAGTAGGCTGGTCTCCTGTGCCAGGGGAGTGCTGCCGGCAAAGAGGGGACCATCAGGACGAATAAATGTGATGCAACAGCAACACCGAGAATCACTCATCCGGGAAACGACCCAACCGTGAAGCGTACTGATGTTGCAGCTAGCATAAAGACAACTCTGTGGGAAACTGGCAACAACTGCCAAAAGAAATTAAGAATATGGTAGGTTATAACTACACATACATTTGACAAAGTGCGCAAAAATTTGTTACTGAATAACACATTTAATTGTAACATCAAAGTTGTTATTCATCTTTACATTCCACCTCAAGATTCATGCAGGTGATGAAACAGAAATATTTCAGTAATACTTCACATTAATCATTTTATTCTGTGTATGGTGTTAATAAACAAATACAGCATTGTGAATGTATAAGAATAAAGTCATAGTGAAATCAGCTGACTGATTAAAACTGTGCTGGACTGAGATTCCACAATTTGCCTTTCTTAGAAAATGTCAATATAGTTGTGGGATTTTGATGGGTTACTATCCCGAAGTCAAACACTTTCACTTTATATTTCAATCGATACAAGTGTGTATTTAAGTACAAGCATCTACACGTGTATATACAGCAAGTCGCATAAACAGGCTGAATCATCTCAAACTTTTTGTCCAAAAAACTTGTGAGCAGAGAGAGAGTCCTCATTTGTGGATTGATGTTTATATCGATGCCACACAGCCCCCCACCCCAGTACGGAGTATTTGTGATTATACCTGGAAGGAGGTGGGGGGGGGGGGGGCAGGGGGTAGTGTTTGCATTGTATTCAAGGATGTCCTGGGGTCCGGGACAATTGGTGCCTACATGTCATCTGGCAATGAAGTCGGTGGTGGAACACAAAATCATAGGTCCATCACCAAGTCCTGCAGACAGCGTGGTCAGGCGAGGTAACGGCTGGCTCCAGAGAGAACCGGTGGGCCGAAATTGGAAAGAACCAAAGTGCGGAGAGAAGATTCGAATCTAGCTGAGAGGAGAGATGAAGGCACATAGAAGGGTGGGTTTGCAGTGTTGAGGGAGTGCGGAACACTGAAGTACCTCGACTTCCAGTGCTCGTCTGATAATGTAGGGTTCGAGTCCATCAGAAGACCGAGAACATGGTCGTTATCTACTACCAGCGAGACATCTTCCACGCAGTGGGGCGGAACTGAGGAGTGAAATGCGATCACAGGAGGGTCGACCTCAGAGTGGGATGGAAAACCCGCGAACGGAGAGTCACTTAAACTGTCTGGGAAACCAGCAGAAGAAGAGTCGCTAGGGCTGGACACCGGTGAGGGACCATGGGCCTGAGTGACTTGAGCCATATCATTCAAGAAGCCCTAAACATGGTGGGGGCCTAGGTCGTCAGCCGTGTTGGGCGACTGTGTTGCCAGAGAATCAGAGTTCAAAAATGCAGGTTTGACCCGATGCAGTGAAACTGTCTATGAGGTGTCCTTGACGAGAATGTTGCATGTTGAATCCCCACGTAGCAGGACTTTGAAGGGGCCCTTGTAGGTGGCTGTAAAGGTTGGTGTACGGTGTCATCCCGTAACATGATGTGGGAACAGTCTCGAAGAGAAGTGGGCATGTAGCAGACCAGAGGGGTATGGCTAACCAGTGGATAGAGACACGTGCTTGAAATGCGTACACAAGCGGCTAATGAAGTCTGGAATGGGGTGGGGTGGGGTGGGCACATCCTCCTGAGCCATGCGTGGGACTAGTTCAACTGGAAGGAAGGAGTTCTCCCCATAAACCACCTCAGAAATGGTGCCCTGGATGTCTGGTTTGTGTGTGGATCTCAGCCCTAAAAGGACCCAAGGTAGAGCTTCTGAGCGAAGGAAGTTATGGTGGCATCTGAGGGTGGTCTTTAAAGTGCGATGCCACCGTTCCACCAAATTGTTGCTCTGGAGTAGTACAAGGCGGTGTGGATTTTGTGGATACCGCACATGCAATACAGAAAAGTGAACAAGGATAACTCGAATTGCCAGCCTTGGTTAGTTGTGATTGTCGCTGGACAGCTGAACCTGGCCATGCAAGAGGAAATGAAACCTTTGGCACTGTCTTGGCTGTGATGTTAGGCAAACATATGGCTTCCACCCATCGGGACAAGTGATCAATAGAAGACAGGATGTATCTAAAACCTTCTGATGGTTGAAGGGGTCTGATGACATCAATGAAAGTACCTGAAACGTCCTGGAGGAATGCAAAATTTAACCAGTGGGCGGACCATAAGGGGGGAGACAGGCGAGGCACTCAATAATAATCTTCTTGGCGAAGTCATACTTCAGAACTGGTGGCAGAGAGAGGAGCAGGTCACAGATCAGGTCCGAGTGGTCATGAAGGTGGGTCATGAGGCAGAGGAACATGGACCTGTCATTGGAAATGTAGCGTGGCTCGAAAATGTGCTCTACCAAAGTGAACCACGACACAGGGTTGTCTTCTGACAGTGGCAGTAACTTCGGTGGGCATCCAGGGGGAGGAGACTGAGGCGAATTATGAATCTCTGGGAACACCAAATTCTCTTTGAGAGCTGCGAAATCCCGTTATGGCCAGGGAATGGTAGCACAGCAGCCTGGCGTGGCAGGTGCAGACGGTACCATGGAACGAACAGGCGGAAGGGCAGCAGGAGCCGGAGCCCCCGGAACTGATACACCGGCCAGGGGCTTTGCACTGAAATGTCAAATTTTTTATGAGAAAACATGGAAGGCCATTGCGGCATGCACAGCCAGTGCTGTGGAAACAGTGATGGGGTTTACAGCGAGAACTTGAACCCTCTGTGCGAGCATGAGTGGCAGAGAGGAGTCAGATTGTGAATGTGTGTGACATGAATTAAAGTCCACGACACACGGCAGGGGCAAAGTTTGTTTTGCAGTGATGTACATCACCAGATAGGGGTGGGGGTATGCGTCCATCGGTTGCACAACACTAGCAGCAGGCGCTGGCCCATAAACTGAACATGCACTATATGGTCAACCACATGTGAAGAAGTCCTGGCAAATGCCCGTGGTGCACATATGTCCTTGGCTAGTCCTTGGGAGTCATAACAGGTGCGGAGGACAGCTGACTGAAACATGTCTCACATTCTGGTAATGACGGCGTTGCACACAGCACCACAGTAACCGTCACAGGAGAACGCTGTGAATGAATGTTCAGCTGTGGAGGCAACTTAACCTGTGCGTTCGGATTATGATCCCAAGAAACACTGTTCTGAATATCGTCTGATTTGAACTGCACGTGGGAACGAACACAATTCGGTGATACAAATCCTGAGTCCATTGTTCTGGCCGAATGTGTAGCAAACAGCCGTTGTAGCGAGACGAATGTCTCATGTGACGTGGGTGTAGTATGTGGATTGTAGTCAGCAGGAGAAAATCCAGTCACGGGGTCACCACTGTGGGAATGTGATGGGTTACTATCTCGAAATCGAACACTTCCACTTTATGCTTCAATACAGATGTATATTTAATAGAGATGTATATTTAATAAGTACAAGCATCTACACACGTATAAGTAGCATTCACAGACTGAATCATCTCAAACTTTTTGTCCAAAGAACTCTTGAGTGGAGAGAGTCATCATTTGCGGGTCATTTTTATATCGACGCCACTTAGTGATCTGATCACAACCTGCAACTGGATTCGAAACTTCTGTTTATCAGAGCTCTCATCTACCATTTTACTTTTATCTTTCAATGATGAGCTTACAGCTGTGAGGCAACTTATTTCCCCCAGGCAATGAGTTGGATTGCCTAATTTTTATTTTTCTCTGTCTTTCCATCACATTTTCCATTGCTTCATTATTATTTTCATATTATGTAAGACTAATTTTAATTCAATCATATAATTAATTCTCACATAATGGCACATTGATGCGTCATAATGTGAGAATGTGAGACATATCTAAATAAAACGTTTTCTGTTTTATTAATATTCGCACCTTATTAACTACTTTTTTTATGAAGTTACAGGAAAGCTAATTTTTTCATGATGTAACACAATAGTCAATTTCAATGTTTCCTTCTTTGTTATCAAAAATGGATTATAATTATTTTTTTCTTGTTGCTGCTCTCACAGTGATTCTTAGTCAAAATTCTTTAAACTTCCGATTTCAATTGCTCACTGCCCAAATCCCAATTGCAGCAATTTTGTTTGACAGATTTCATATCTAAAACTGAGCAAGAGTCAATGGAGACTGATAATGGACACGCTTGGTGAAATTAATTGACTGCTGTATGTAACTATTTTCATTTTCTGTTTCAACACAACAGCACCATTTTTGCAAAGCATTCACCATTCATCAACATTCAGACTTATACATTCGTAACTTCTAACATATTCTTTGTGTTCAGAAACTTACATTTTTCTACATGTACAAAAATGAGAAGGTTAGAAGAATGTTCTCTGCCCTTCCTATAACACGAGCTTGGCCCACTACTCTTCCATCAACCCATATTGGTAAACAGGGAGCCCAATAGCTTTTTCTTCTCTTTTCATTTACTTCTTCTCGGAAGCCCATTATTCAGTTGTTTCCTCTGTTTTTCCATTCCCTCCTCTTTTACAAGGTGGGAGAATTTATGCTGACCTGAGAGCCAACACCGGGTAACATGACTTGTCCACAATCTCTTATGTTAATAGCAAAGAATTATTGCTACTCTCATGATCAGACTTATAATGTTCTTTCTCTATATTTCATGGCAATTTAATATACATTATGACCATGGAGAAAAGATAACAGACAGCACTAAATTTTCATTATCAGCCTCTAACAACGTTTTTTGTCCCAAAATACCTCATTACTGCTTAAGATTTCCCTTTTTATGAGCAGCCCAATGCCCCAATTAGATTTTACTTGTTAATTATGTAATGTCAACACCACAGCAATAGTGACCTCAAGCACTCATTCCTGACAGGTTTTAACAAGACAGTAGCCAATATCAAAAATAAACGACACAGAAAAATGTTACAGTAAGACAGAAAAATTTGTGATAAACAAAACAAAAGGAAAAGAAAAGGGAGGAAAGAAAAGAAAAGGAAGAAAAGGCCTGCCCTCAAAGAGAAATTGATGACAAAGAGTATATGCAAAAAAATAAAATATACCTGAACACAGAGCCCCTAATGTCAGTTAGTGTGAAATGTGTAGACAGCAAACACAAATGTGAAAGATGATACAAGGGAACAAAACATCAAAGAGGGATATTATCCTCATTGTTTATTTGTATCCTCATCTAGTTGGGCTGTATATGATACCTTTCTTACACCTAACATCAGATTTCAGTTGTAACTGAGGTCTTTTAGTTTTAAATGCAAGCAAAAAAAATATCTCAAGACACTATGACTGGCTGTGCTACCAAACATCAAATGACACACAGTTCCGTAAGCTTTTTGGTATCACAAACCCTTATTTTTTTCACTCCTCCATTTATTTCCCCACAGTTTAAAATGGTGGTTTTAACATGCCACATATTTCTAAGATGAAAGAAAACAGTATTGTATGTAAAAACCTATGTTACGTACCTTCATGTAAAGTTCGTACCAGTGCTTTGCAACCTGAAACAGTACTTCAGGATACACACCACCACCTTTTGCCGCATTTTCAACAGTAAGACAGGACTGCTCGAGCATCTGATCGCTCTGCTCCTTGCACTGAAATTAAAAAGAATATTTTGGAGTTTTCACTATAACATCCGACGACTCGCCCGAGAACCATGTATACAACATGTTCGCCGGGAAAGCCTCAAGCAACACATAAAAAGAGCATACTTTCTATCAGACTGAAGGACACTGGGATAGATGATGCCTGCCTGCATACTCGCAGATAACATTTGCAGGTGGGTGTCATCTAGCCTGCTTATGGTGCAAGTTTGGATTACCAATATCAGTTGTGTATGTAATTTTTTACTACTTTTCACCCCGAGATGGCTTTATCTCACAATCAGCTTTGTATTGGGAATATTCTCTGTCTTGCATCTCTGAAACAATGGCAGTTCCCACACCTGTTTACGAAAGCCAAAGCATCCTAGAGTCACTGCTCATGACGTCACAACACCTTGTATGTAGTGCTGTCACTAGCTGTCATCCTCAGTGAGTCATCCTCGGGACTTTGGGCCTTGGTCACATGACTCCTGTGTTGTTCTTTGTGTGTTTTGTTGTGTCGTGTATATACATCTGTATACTTATTTGTATAGTAATAATATAATAGAGAATTCTGATTATTGAGAATATGAATTTATATTTTTTTGAGGTGACTTTTTTGTGATGGAATAATGTCTGCAAAATTAATGAGCAATGAAAAAAGAAATCGTTTCTTCTTCTTACCTAAAGTTCATCTTACAATGTTATGTATTGGTTATGTGTGTTCCTAGTATGCCATATTTCCCTACATAGATTCCTGGTTTGGCAAAAGATAATTTGTGCTGAAATACTGAGGCTTATTAAATGAGGACACATTCATTACGGAATACTTTATTTACATTTGTCGAGTTGCTATATGAAATTGTGCAATAAGAAAGTTACGAGGAAAGTAAATAAATTACACTGAGTGTCAACACGGTGAGGAAAGTACAAACAATAGGAACCCAGTACATGCGTCAACAGTGTCAGTCCTATTGTTTATGCTTCTAGTCACTCTGAATTTCAACATTTGAGGAATAACACAGTGTGCAGCAATTAATGGCTATATATTGTGCAAATGGGATGAACTGTTTTTGCAGACATGTTCATTCATTGTGTTATTCATTACATGTGACCCAATTTGTAGCTCTGACGTGTTTATTGAACCATTCAATAAATCATAACTACATAAATTTGACACCGATATTTTTATGAACTGTTAATTTCAATTAGCTGCTGATGGCTTATTATTCTTTCATGCAATAACCTTATTTCAGTGTTACTGCCATTTTCAGTATTACAATTGTCACAAATTATCATCTAATTGACAGCATCTGGACCACGTACAATGATTGTAAGTGTACTAGAAAATGGCAACAGTATCAATATAATCTTACTGTTTGAAAGACTAATGTAACATCCAGCTGCTGTGACTGCTGTCCACCTCATGGCAGTCGCTACGTTACGGCAAGAGAAATTGTATGACTTGAGAGTATCTAACAGAACACTGCTTTTAGAATTTCATCACATCAGTATTAAAGTTACCAATTATTAAAATTTTAGGGCTCATATATAAAAGCAGGTGCATTAACAGTATTTGCAAAAAAAGAAATACAGTGACAGGTTGATTTAAAAGGGTTATGATCCATGCAAATAAAATCTGGTAAATGAGCACTGGATAAGGCCTGCCTTTGCCTTCATTCCTGTACACCCAATGGCATCAATAACTACTTTGTTAGCATAGAGTAAAATACTTAAATGAAAGTCCAGGCTCAGAGTAATATGAAAAAAATAAAAAAGCTGTTGCACTATTAAAACCTAGAACTGAGTAAAGTAATCGTAAAAATAATGAATTCATATAAGCACCTAGAGAGTGCAAGGTGCGTCCAGCGTGTCCTCCACAGCCCTAAGGACAATCAATCCAGAGCTTGCTTAGTCACTAGCTGTAGTGATCAACAAATGTTTAGCCTTCACAAAATTCCTGAAACTGGCACAGATAGTACCAGTCTATAAAAAATTATGACCCATGTGAAGATCCAGTTTTAGACCATTTCAGTATCAATAATCCCCCTTGCCAGGACCACCACATTAAGAAGTAGACAGAGAATTAAAAGTCTGTGGTAACCTAGTTAGGAATAATAGCCATTTTCAGTCAGTATGTGTTTTTATGGTTCACCAGTATAAATAAAATAAAATAAGATAAGAACACCCTAGGAGATTTCATTATGAGGCAAAAAATATATAATTACTTAATAAGAGAAACGTAGAAATACTAAGCTGCCAGCTTTCTGGAACACCGGACAGTTTTCCAGTAGTTGGTCTAAAAATGTTCAACACATTGCTTCAAGAAGTAAAAAATTTTCGTTATATGTTCCATTAAAAACTGTTGTCATTGACTTTCTTTGTGTGTAATGTGATAAATAATTTAAGTTTGATGCAGTCTGTCCAGTAATGAAAAAAACACACATACCTAGTAATAAAGTATATGTTGGACAGAAACTTTTGTCCCAAAGCTAATTCATGAGATAAATTCTTTAAATATATTATCTTAATTGTATGACTGAAATCACGTTTGATCAGAGGTACTAATACCCCACCAGTTTTCATATTTGATCTGAAATACCCAGTTAAATATTTGAAGCCAACTGGACTACACATTTTGCATTCGTGTTCCTTAACACATCTGCCACCAAGAGGCTGCCCCCAGCCTTGTGCCAGTCAACGTGTTAAGCCATTGCACATTCTAGCACAGTACAACACACTGCAATACTTCTAGAAGTAGTTCAGTTGTATTTCGCAATGGTTCTATATGTATGTGGATTGAGGCCAGATATTCACAATATTTAGCATAGGTTTATCATTACCTGACTGTGTACTTAATGATGATTGTCATTTAATAGACTGACTTGAAAGGACATAGCTTGGTCATCACTGCAAGTTTCCTCATGTTCAAGACTTCTGATAGTTTTCTTCAATTTTGTCACTTTGACTTTGGCTCAAGTTACATATTGGCACCAACCCTTCCTTCCTTCCTCCCCCCCCCCCCCCCCACCGCCACCACCACCACCATCATCAAAATCTTGGTTGTGGTGACAGACTGATCTGTAGTGCAGCCCAAGGTCTTGGTTATCTCCCCCCCCCTCCCTCCCCCCTTTTTTTAATGTGGCAATCTGATTGAACTGAAGGTTGACCAAGTCAACAATTGTGAAAGCAGAAAATTTGACAGTTGTTACAAATTGAGCAGGGCCAAAGACTAATGTTTACATCTACGCCATATTGAAAAATGCAAGTGGGGCTTACTATGTAACTTTTACCTCAACTTTTTCAATAACTTTCTTATATTCAAAAATACAAGAGGTTCACTGTTGTCTTCATTATCTGTGGAGGTCACATCAGTAGTAAATAAATCACTTTGTTTGTATCCATTGTCTGACACTTCAGGTGCCGATGATACATCCCAATTTTGCAGAAATGTTGCTGATATTTTCTGTCATTCAGCTGTATCATGTTTTGGTAGTGGAACACATTGAGAAGATCTCTTCTTCTTCTTCATTGAGAACAGCATTCTCTGGGGAACAATTTTCCTCTTGGAACTTGGCCTCTCACTTCTGGACACAAATACACTGTGAACATCATTACGGATTGCAATTAAAGTGCCTTCCAAGGAAGTTATGTGCTTGTCGTGCACTCCAAGTTTCCTGTTTGTTGAAATTCCTCAAACAAGTTATAACAACTTGGATGTCAACATGTCATCCTGATACAATATGGTTGCATGATCATTGGATGCCCTTCTGCTGGCCTGTGCCAGTATTTCTGTGTTTCATTTACAACACATGCATCCGCACTTGAAATCAATTGTTTGTTTTCATTGTATCAACTATCTGCAGGCTGCTGCATAGTTATAATCTTCTGACACACGACACACAGTATGTGTGTGTTTACACATCTTCCACTTAATGCTTGTATCCACACATGATCAAGACTACTTGTATATAGATGTATTATACTTTTCACACCTTAATTTACATTTACACCCCTCCTCATTATCCCCGACAGAACATATTTCTTGCACATTTGAACAAGATGATGTTTCCCAACCATCAACTACCTTGATAATGGGCTTTTGTTTTTTTGCTTCACATCCTCACTTAAATTGTGCCTATGGTGAATCTCAGTTTGTGGGTGAGCTTTCCTTTTGTCAGGACAAGGTGTCTGTTGAACATTTTTTTCCTTAACAAATGAAATAAGAGCAACTTTTGCTTTGTCTAGATGTTTCACACACACCCTTTCAGATAAAAAATATTTAACTGCACGATGCATTCACTCCAAATGCATATTTGTATTTATGCCAGCATTTAATCTATGGCAAATAGAGCAGCACTGTGAATTATGCAAGTAATGTCCTGTAAGAAAGAACCAAATTCAGATGTGTCTGGATCCCTCTTAAGTTTTTGGACAGCAACTGGAAATACCAGTTTAAGTGCAGCCACATTCCTCTCCTCCAACGACACTCCGACAAGTTTATAAGCTTGGGCTTGTTTCTCTAGGCCTGTAATTTTCCGACGAAGGTTTCTTCTCCATGTTTCGTCCACATGCCAAGTGCAAAATAGTCTCCTCACTGGTGCGTCCGTTACTGCATTTCATGCATTACAGAAAGAGTCAGCCAAATGAGGCATTAACACCATGGGTGAAATTTTATCTACCTCAGATCTTATACAATCCAGAAATATGAACATCATTAGGGTATCAATTCCGTTTGATACCAGAAAGGCACAAGGGAACCAGTATCATATCATCTAGTACAAATAATGTTGACAGTTCAAAATTGTAGCCATTCAGTCCATGTCTTGTGTCCATACACACACAATCATTCTATATTTTTTCAGAATTTCTCTCCGAACTTGATTAATTATTATTAGAACAAAATCACTGCTCTTTAGGCTTAGATGAGCTTCATTAACTATTTCTTGAGGCTCATAAAACAGCACACAATGATTCTCATCCGAGCCTATTTCATGTACTGTGTGGTTCTGATGTTTCACTGAAATACGTAAGTTTTAAGAACATTCAATGTTTGCAAGATCCTGAGTCATTATATGACAAATCATTTCCAGTTCAAAACCAGACTGAATCTCTCACTTTGTCCATTACAGCTTGAAGAGGGACTTTGCTGGCAAAGTCTGCAGCTATGCTGGCTTTCTCTTTCGGTTACTGCAATATGACGTAAGTCACAGTCGTGACCAACATGCACAGGCTTCAATATTGCCTGGCGTGGGCCACCTGTGGTTTGGGTAACTTTTAATATGTGCTAGGCACATTCCACCAATTTTTTTGCTTCCTTGCAATTTCAAGTGCCTGAGAGCCTTACTTTGTGAAATAAAGTGATCCGAACAATGGCAAATATAATATTACTCACTGTACCATCAACAGCCACTTCAGAGCCACAGTTTTTAACAAAGGCTGCCTTTGTTGTTTTCTCTGTATCTAGTTTCCCTTCCCCAAAATTGGAAAATGACACGAATTAAATATTTTCTGTAGTAACTTGTACATTATGCACTGTTCCTAAATGGTCTAAATAAAACTGTCCTGACCATGTTTCAAAATCGCATGCACAGCACAATTTCTTTCCTCCCATTTTATCATTTGAGATCTTACTATGACAATCTCGCTGATGGTGCTTGATGTTGTGTTCGTAATTGAAATTTTTATTACAGGCTCCACACTGATAAATATAAGACTTGTGTTCTTTCTGGAGAGAATTTTTCTAGGTGAACCTTCGAAGCACGTTCTCTCAGATGATTGTTAAATTTATACTGCTTTCCACACACGGATCACTTCAACCACTTACGTTCACTCATATCAACAGAAATAGAAAAATGTTTCACATTTTATTACAAAACATGCAAACAGCAGATTTCTTTAGTAGCTATACTCACGTGTAAAAAAAACAATGGAGGAAAAACATCTTTCTCGTTTTTCGTCTTGTCTTGCCTCCCCTCACTGCCTGGTGGTCACGTGACCGAAACCCGTGATATCTCAAACGACTCGCTGAAGATAATGCCTAGCTGCAGCATTACATACTAGATATTGTGACATCACGAGCTGTGACTCTAGGACGCTTAGGTTTTAATGCCGAGTTTACATTGAAGCATAGCCACCAATAGCATGGTACGAGATACAAAATCGCGATATTTATTGCTTTGAAACTTGTTATCATTTGACAGCTGGAGTGACACTGGCACTCCTAGCACAGAGAAAGCCAACAGTAAGATGAAAGTTTGTTTTTAATTATTTTTTAATTAATTTATGAAATAGTTATATTTTTACATTCCAGTTGTCAGGCTACATGAATGATTGTGAAATAAATGTAAAAAACAGCCAAATTCACTGATCCATGTCTTAGTACATCATAGTCGTGGAAAAATATTTTTAAATGTTGTTTATATTTGTAGCTTATTCCACATAAAAGCAAGAAAATATAATGGAATTATTTCCATTACGAGATGCGTATATTTTTGTTGATATCGGTTTTTACTGTCATAGGCACTTTTCTTTATATGTAACAATTTTGCTTGGAGTATAACGATTTCCACATTCTTAGACTTCACTCGAGTTTCCAACGCACAAATATTTTTGAACTTAATTACTTTTCCTTTTTTTAAACATAAGAACATTCACCGGTATACTTGGGAAAGCAGGGGAACCAGATCTGTCATTGACTATATAATAACAGATCAGGGATTCAGGAAGGCTGTGAGGGACACACGTGTATTCAGGGGATTCTTTGATGACACTGATCATTATTTAATCTGCAGTGAAATTGGGATTGCGAGGCCGAACGTGCAGGAGGTCAGGTCCATATGTAGGAGGATAAGAGTGGAGAAACTTCAGGATAAGGAAATCAGGCACAAGTACATAACAGCGATCTCAGAAAGGAACCAGTTAGTTGAATGTAGTCAATTACAGTCATTGGAAAAGGAATGGACAAGGTACAGGGACACAGTACTAGAAGTGGCTAAAGAATGTCTTGGAACAGTAGTGTGTAAAAGTAGGATGAAGCAAACAGCTTGGTGGAATGATACAGTCAAGGCAGCCTGTAAAAGGAAAAAGAAGGCGTATCAAAAATGGCTACAAACCAGAACCCAGGTAGACAGAGAAAGTTATGTTGAAGAAAGAAACAAAGCCAAACAGATAATTGCAGCATCCAAGAAGAAATCGTGGGAAGACTTTGGAAACAGGTTGGAGACTATGGGTCAAGCTGCTGGAAAACCATTCTGGAGTGTAATTAGCAGTCTTCGAAAGGGAGGTAAGAAGGAAATGACAAGTATCTTGGACAGGTCAGGAAAACTGCTGGTGAAGCCTGTGGATGCCTTGGGCAGATGGAGGGAATATTTTGAAGAGTTGCTCAATGTAGGTGAAAATGTGATCAGTAATGTTTCAGATTTCGAGGTAGAATGGGATAGGAATGATGATGGAAATAGGATCACATTTGAGGAAGTGGAAAAAATGGTCAATAGATTGCAGTGCAATAAAGCGGCTGGGGTGGATGAAATTAAGTCGGAACTCATCAAATACAGTGGAATGTCAGGTCTTAAATGGCTACACAGGATAATTGAAATGGCGTGGGAGTCGGGACAGGTTCCATCAGACTGGACGAAAGCAGTAATCACACCAATCTTTAAACATGGAAACAGAAAAGATTGTAACAACTACAGCGGTATCTCTTTAATCAGTGTTGTGGGTAAAATATTCTCAGGTATTGCTGAAAGGAAAGTGCGAGTATTAGTTGAGGACCAATTGGATGAAAATCAGTGTGGGTTTAGGCCTCTTAGAGGTTGTCAGGACCAGATCTTTAGCTTACGGCAAATAATGGAGAAGTGTTATGAGTGGAACAGGGAAATGTATCTATGCTTTATAGATCTAGAAAAGGCATATGACCGGGTTCCTAGGAGGAAGTTATTGTCTGTTCTACAAGATTATGGAATAGGAGGCAAACTTTTGCAAGCAATTAAAGGTCTTTACATGGATAGTCAGGCAGCAGTTAGAGTTGACGGTAAATTGAGTTCATGGTTCAGAGTAGTTTCAGGGGTAAGACAAGGCTGCAACCTGTCTCCACTGTTTTTCATATTATTTATGGATCATATGTTGAAAACAATAGACTGGCTGGGTGAGATTAAGATATGTCAACACAAAATAAGCAGTCTTGCATATGCGGATGACTTAGTTGTGATGGCAGATTCGATTGAAAGTTTGCAAAGTAGTATTTCAGAGCTAGATCAGAAATGTAAGGACTATGGAATGAAGATTAGCATCTCCAAAACGAAAGTAATGTCAGTGGGAAAGAAATATAAACGGACTGAGTGCCAAATAGGAGGAACAAAGTTAGAACAGGTGGACGGTTTCAAGTACTTAGGATGCATATTCTCACAGGATGGCAACATAGTGAAAGAACTGGAAGCGAGGTGTAGCAAAGCTAATGCAGTGAGCGCTCAGCTACGATCTACTCTCTTCTGCAAGAAGGAAGTCAGTACCAAGACTAAGTTATCTGTGCACCGTTCAATCTTTCAACCAACTTTGTTGTATAGGAGCGAAAGCTGGGTGGATTCAGGTTACCTTATCAACAAGGTTGAGGTTACGGATATGAAAGTAGCTAGGATGATTGCAGGTACTAGTAGATGGGAACAATGGCAGGAGGGTGTCCACAATGAGGAAATCAAAGAGAAACTGGGAATGAACTCTATAGATGCAGCAGTCAGGGCGAACAGGCTTAGATGGTGGGGTCATGTTACATGCATGGGAGAAGCAAGGTTACCCAAGAGACTCATGGATTCAGCAGTAGAGGGTAGGAGGAGTCGGGGCAGACCGAGGAGAAGGTACCTGGATTCGGTTAGGAATGATTTTGAAGTAATAGGTTTAACATCAGAAGAGGCACCAATGTTAGCACTGAATAGGGGATCATGGAGGAACTGTATAACGGGGGGCTATGCTCCAGACTGAATGCTGAAAGGCATAATCAGTCTTAAATGATGATGATGATGATCAAAAGACAACTATGTTAAAGACATTTGCCGTTTGTGGCACAGTTCTAGTAATGATGGCAGAATTGTTTTCTTCTACATTTTCGCTTTATTGCTTTTTGACATTTTATCATCACATCTACACGGTTTTCCTCTTCAGTTACAGTAGTGGCCACTTATTTGGTATGTTACATAACACGGGTATTGCATTCCATAAAAGTTTCCCAAGTTTGTCATAAACGGATTTGACTGGAAGTCTAGTGAACAACATTTCATGTTGTTGTGAAGATATGTCGTTCTACAAAATGTCAGGTCTACTATTGTTTACTAGCAATTTTTTGTTTTAAAATAAAATGACATACTTCAGTATATGTTTGTGGATTACAATAGAATCATAAATAAACCATTTCACATTTAGAATGAGATTTTCACTCTTCAGCGGATGTGCGCTGACATGAAACTTCCTGGCAGATTAAAACTGTGTGCCTGACAGACTCGAACTCAGGACCTTTGCCAAAAGCATTTGACTGCAAAAGGCGGAGGTCCTGAGTTTGAGTTTTGGTCCGGCACACAGTTTTGACCTGCCAGGAAGTTTCATATCAGTGCACACTCCGCTGCAGAGTGAAAATATCATTCTGGAAACATCCCCCAGGCTGTGGCTAAGCCATGTCTCTGCAATATCCTCTCTTCCAGGAGCGTTAGTTCTGCAAGGTTTGCAGAAAAGCTTCTGTCAAGTTTGGAAGGTATGAGACGAGATACTGACAGAAATGAAGCTGTGAGGATGGGT
Organism: Schistocerca nitens; assembly: GCF_023898315.1. Classification (NCBI taxonomy): domain Eukaryota; kingdom Metazoa; phylum Arthropoda; class Insecta; order Orthoptera; family Acrididae; genus Schistocerca; species Schistocerca nitens. Next base: position 162,376,996 of record NC_064614.1, on the reverse strand, counting down.
TGTGAGTCATGCTTGGGTAGCTCAGATGGTAAAGCACTTGCCCGAGAAAGGCTAAGGTCCCAAGTTTGAGTCTCAGTCTGACATACAGTTTTAATCTGCCAGGAGGTTCGTTTCATATCTCTCTGGGACCTCAGAAGCTACTGACAGACAAATATGATGTATCTTTTTTGTGATTGCCACAATATATTACACTACATGTGCTGTCCTTTGTGAAAGCTATGTTACAAATCACTAAAAATGATGCCATTCGCACTCAACCAATATTGTATTCAAAAGTGTAGTTTACTGTCTTCTGTGGGATATGCCGATACCATAACTGTATTGGCCAACATGCTGTGAAGCATATCTCACCATACATCTACTCAAATGAGTAGTGCACATACGGTAGCAACACAACATCTACACACTGTTGGTAGCAACCACTTCCACACACATGTTCAATGGCTTTAAAAAGAGTACATGTGTCAGACAGGCACACAAGTCTGAAGTTCCTTATAGACACTGGCTCCAACTTCAGTGTGTTGTTTGTCTGCCATGCACTGGACAGCAAACAGGAAATTGAGCAGTGATGATGACAGTCAAAAACTCTGCAATCAACACTTAGGGACCCTGGTTTCTCCATGCCTTTCACGCAATCACTAATAATCACTGATGTCCAGGAACTTATTTTAGGTGCAGATTCCTTGCACATTTTGCACTAGCAGCTGATCTGCACGGAACATGGTTATTGAACTCAGTTGACAACAATGCACCATCAGGGACTAGATGCCTTCCTGCTTAAAGTGTGTTACTGAAAATCAATTATGGATGCACCTCTAACAAACAATGCACAATCACAACACAGAAGTCTTCTGAGGACCACTCAAACCACGAAGTGAGATGCAGGTACAGGTTCACCACAATGATGTCATGCACAGTACAGTACCCACATTCAGAATACACCAGACAGCCCATCTTACTGCCATGATGCCACTGCATCCAGACTTGTAAAACATACACTCACAATGGACAACATGTTCCGCAACCTCCAGGAGAGTTTAAGTCAGGCAGTGTTACTCACTCAGTATCTCATGCACACCTGGCTATAGCCACTGATACAAGTCAGTTCGCAATCAGAGCAGCACTCCACCAACAAGTAGACCAACACTGGCAGCTGCTCAAATTTTTCTCTATAAGATTGTAACCAACCCAACATAAATGGAGTGCACATGACACAGAGCTGTTAGCAATTTTCAAAGCAGTTAGATACTTCCAACCTCAAATAGAAGCTTGACCAGTGAGTATTTTTACAAACCACAAACACATTACTTCAGTGTTCAAGAATGTTAGTGACAAGTGCTCACCTAGAAGTTTCAATATGCTGTGTTCATAAGCCAGTTTATGATGACTTTCACCAAGTAGAAGATACCGAAAATTTAATGGCCGACTACTTTCCTCGTATTTGTGGTGTGGCAGAGATTACAGACTACAGAAAACTTCATGTAAAACAGGCCACAACTGTTGTCGAACAACTCTTCTATATGGCTGTACCCAACTGTAACTGGAAACTGTGGTGTGATGTATCTCGGAACAAATCACATCCATTCATTTTGCATAAGTTCTGCAAGACAGCATATGACTGCATCCTTTGCTTACCTCATCCGGGAGCACCAACTCTATGATCAGATTGCTTCCAGATCACTTTGTGTGGCCTCTCATGGAGGAACATGCACCTGCATGGACACGTTTCTGCGTACTGTGTCAACTGAGTAGTAAAGTTGGTTGTGATATTTGTGCTGACTCTGGAAACTTCTAAGGTGCAACAGCTAGATTTGCTCATATTCAAACAACTAAGGTCGTATGCGCCCATGCCAGAACCTTAGAACACTAAGAAAGAAAAGGAGTTAAAAGATACTACATGTTAAGCCCAATCGACGGAAAGAGAGACAGCTAAAAACAAGGACTTCCTCTTAGAGAAATGTTCACAGAGTGCACCATAGAGAAAACGGAGGTCCTGAATTAAAGATTCTAAAGATTAAATGTCCTTCACCATATTGCTATGACAGATAAAAAGCAAAACACCATCAAGAGCCAACACATCGTTCGCTTAAACGAGCGATAACACAAACAGCAAGCACAAATTATAATGCAAGCAGCTAAAAAAAGGGCATTCGGTCAGGAAATGGCTAACCTTCAAAGTTTGATGACAATGAGCACAACGTGGTGGGGGATCATCACTTAACAAATGACAATGGCTAAAATGACAGTGCCCAATACGCGACCTAATTAAACAAGGTGGTGAAGGGTTCACACCCACCAGGAAAGGGGCAGGTAGTGTGAAGTTAAGCTGCTGGGACAATAGCTGAAAGTGACCTCCCGGAGATAACAGAGAAGAGGGATGTGCCCCATACTGGTGGTTAAAGGAGTCGTCGAAGGAGGCATAGGGTGGGTGACCAGGCATGGCAGACAAACAGCATGCGTATCTGCTAAGTAGAACATCATGCTGGCATGCCAGCAGTAGTTCAGCAGCTTCTGTATACAGCAGCTTCTGCATACAGACTCTCAACCAGCCTACAGTAAAAGGCACCAGTGGTCGAACGGATGCTACAGTGGTGGATTGTATTTAGACAGTGTAAGATGGATGGATGCATAAGTCAGACACCATAGCCTAGTTTTGAATGGATGTGGGATTGGTACAAATGGAGGAGGCTGGTCTGATCCGCTCCCCAGGAAGTACCACATACGACACGTGTGACACTGAGGAACTGGGTACAGTGAGTGGCCAGGTAAGACGTGAGATGACCACATAAGTTTTTTATTGAGCAAGAAGAGTCCCAGGAATTTTGTAGTTTCTGCAAACGGAAGAACAACAGTCCCAAGATGTAAAGATGGTGGAGAAAACCCATTGCGCCGAAAGAAATTCATACAAATCGTTTTGTCAGTGGAAAAGCAAAACCCACTGTCGATGCTCCACAAGCAAAGACTATCAAGATATCACTGTGAACAGAAAGGGTGCCGGACATCGCAGCTGGAGACACGCCATAATAGGATTAATGGCGACAGCAAAATCGACGACGCTCAGGACAGAGCCCTGAGGTAACCCATTTTCCTGGATAAAGGTGTCCAACAAGGCAGAACCCACACGTTCCTTGCAGTCCTCCAGCAGGTGTCTTAGGCTTTCTCCAAATCAAAAAATATGGCCACAGTCTGGTTTCCGCAGAAAACAGTTCATGGCGTAGGTTGACAAAGTGATGAGTGTCAACTGCAGAATGGCGCCCTCAAAATCCACACTGTACAACGGTTTGTATATTTCGAGACTTGAGCCACCATGAGCAAGGTGCTGCAACATCTGAATGTTAACATCGTCCGGCCCTGGGGTGAAAGTGAGAGCATGAACTAGTTCCTGCATAGTAAATGGAGCATTGTAGCATTCACAATTTGAAAGGAGTATCACACAAGTCTCCTCCACTCATCTCTGATGAAGGAAGGTAGTTTGATAGTGCGTGGAGCTCGAAATCTCTGGAAAATAGCAGCCAAAGGCACTGGAGATAGTAACAGGGTCCACAATGACAACATCTGCTATGGTCAGGCTGGAAATTCGGAAATGGACCTTGATTCCAGAGAGCTATCGGAGGTTGGCACACACAACAGGAGAGGAAATAGAACTGTTAAAAGAACTAGTAAATGAAATCCAGCTAGTTTTCCTCCTATCCTGAAGAATACAATGACACTGCACATGCAACTGTTTATATTTATAATGAATGCAGTGTGCCACTGTGGGATGACTGAAAAATGTGGAGAGCACGTCTCCACACGTGAATTGTGCCGCAGTACGCCTCAGTCCAACATGAGATGGGACATGGCATGGTATGGTATAGGTGAAGTGTGATAAATTGAACTTTCTGCAGTGGTAAGGATAAGTTTGGAAGGTATTCTACCTTGTCATCACAACTGGGAAAATGTTGTTCATCATCAAAGGTCTCCAGGGAGGATTAAAGCCTCCAGTTGGCCTTAGAAAGCTGCCAGTTGGGTTTACACACAGGTGGGGTAGGAGTCAGCAAATTGATATCATACGAGAAATGGTCACTCGAGTACATGTCAGAGAGAACAGACCACTCAAGATGACGCGCAAGCTGGGCAGTGAAGAATGAGAGGTCCAAACGGAAAAGGTGTGCTTGGAATCTGAAAGGAACATGTGTGCTCCAGTGGTAAGGAAGATGAGGTTGAGTTGACTGAGCAGGTCAGCCAAGAGGGCACCTCTCTGACAGGTTCTAGGAGAGCCACAAAGGGGATGGTGTGCATTGAAGTCAACAAGCCACAAAAGCAGTTGAGGGCATTGCCCACCAAGCTGGAGAAAGTCTGCCCTGGTGACACCAATTGACAGAGGGGTGCAGATGGTACAAAGGGAAAAGGCGAAGCAAGGGAGGAAAATCAGGACTGCAAAAGCTTGCAGCCAGTTTTTCAATGAGATGCTCTGACTACGAACATCATTCTGGATGAGCATGACTCCCCAACGAGATGGAAAGCCGTCCTCAGGGGGAAGGTCAAAGCGGACCGGAAAGAAATGCGAGAGGCCAAGGCAGTCATGAGGATGCAATTTTGTTTCCTGGAGGCAGAGAACAATTGCGACACTGCAATTCCAAGAGCAGCTGTAATTCCTCCTTGTTGGATCTAATGCCACGAACACTGCATTGGAGGAGTCATGATGCGGAAAGGGGAGGGGGGGAAAAATGAAAGGATGTCACCTTGGTGGCTACCGAGCACCAGCCTTTGAAGATTCACTTGCTCTGGGCACAGAGGCTGGAGGATTCTGATCCATCAGATCTAAAGATGCATCAATATTCTCCCTCAGTTGGTCTGCGGATTCCAGGGCAGAAAATTGGTTGGCGGTGCGCACCAATGAAACTGAGGTTGATCGGGTGAGACTATCAAACGGCAACACTGCTGAAGAGGATCTCAGAGTCAGCAAAGGAGAAGACAGTTTGCTTTTGATTTCTTGGAGCCTTTGCAGTTGGCAGACAAAGATTCAGATGTTTGTTGGCTGGAGGGACATAAAAAGTCTTTGCACGGTTATTCCTTCTGTCCTTGCTGGCCTGCTGATTGTGTAGCAGGTGATTTCACTGCCGGAGGCGAAAATTTGGTGGCTTGTTGCACAGCTGGAGGAGAAGGAGACAGGGATGCTATCATGACACTGGGGGATTTAACAACCACCAAACTGAATTGAAGGTTGCTAGTCCGCTTGGTTATCTCCTTTGAGGAGTGAGGTGTAGCAAGAACGGTACTGTAGGTGACAGATGGTAAAATGCAGAGCTTTCGACTAGCCATTAAATTGTGAGCAACACCTTAAGGTACTTTTTCCTTCACCTGGATCTCCTGGATGGCCCGCTCATCAAGATACATGGGAAATTCTAGGGATGAGGCTGCATGGCACCACTGCAACTGGTACAGTGGGGAGAAGGAGGTGGAAAATCGTGTCCCTACCACATGTAACACACTTGGCAGGGTTTGGATAGGACATTCGAGTGTGGTTTAACGTTGATACTGGTAGCAGCGCATTGAGTTTGGAATGACTGGCCCTACTGTGATGACTTCATAGCTTGCTTTGATCTTTGATGCAAACACTACTCTATCGAACATGAGGAAAAATAGAGTGCATGTAAGCACAAAGGATGCAGCAACCTTTCTCGTCACCCAATGCACTGCAGTGATGCCCTGATCAATCAGAGAGATAAGTCTGGATTTCTCCCCTTGGTCACACCAACGGGCAGCCTAGTGTAAATTATACCACGCGAAGAATTCACGGTTCAATGGGCCTCGATACAAACAGGATAGCCATGGAGGAGTCAAGTCGCAAGCAGTTGTTGGGCTTGAGAATCACAATTCATCTCCAAAAGCAAAGTGCCATTGTGTAAACAAAAGAAGGATTTCACAGAGCCTGTAATTGCAAGAACTTTTTGAATAATGATCGGATTAAACATTGCAAAGGACTGACCCTCTTCAGTACGTGAAGCCACGAGAAACTGAGGTGCAGCTGGGAGAGTCTTTCAATTATTAGCCTCATTCTGTTTACATTTACTAGACGTAAACTGAGATGAAGACGACTGGTTCATTGTGAGAAAATCCTCTACGATTGCCAGTGTCTCCGATGGGTGCACTCGTTCCAACTGCCTCCCCCCTCCCCTTTCAGAGGGGGGCCACCACCTTAGGTGATTGTTCACACTTCAGGTCACATCTCCTGAACTCCTGACAGAGGGACCAAATGACAATTTGAGAAGGTAACAGCTCAGGCAATCACCCCTCCCTGGGTCTGGCCTGTACCAGGGGGTACGTGTAAACTCACCTGTCGAGCCAGGGCTGGGAATTTACATGTTTCCAAGTCACCTGCTATGTGCCAAACGCACGGGCCTGCCTTCAGGTGCACACTGGGAGGAAGAAGAAAAAGAGGAACCTCAAACAGTGAAGCAGAGGACAGATAGTAGAAGGGTAATGAAGAAAGGAAGAAGGAAAGAAGAAAGACCGACAGAAAGAACAACGGATCGACTGTTCCGATGTCAAGCTACTGAAAATTCAGAAAATATTCCCAAAAATATACTAGACATGTTCCACACAAGAATGGAAAGAGGATAGACAAGCAGCACAGCAGGGAAAAGGTACCGCAACAGCTGGGGGTGCACGGTAGCCGAGCACAAGCTCACCGAAGAGTGGCGAGCCACCTAGGAGGATAGCAATAGATATATGTGGTGGGTGGAAGCAACCCTGATCACTGACATCTTAGATGAGACTATGACAAAAACACTTAGATATACATGGATTGTGATTTTATGGTGCCCTCTCCATATTATAACCAGTCAGGGCCACCAGTTTGAAACCACTCTGATCCTGGAACCAGCCAAATTGTGCAGCTTTCACCAACAACACACAATCAGCTACCACCCCTCTAGTAATGATACGGAAGATCAGTGGCACAGAACCTTAAAGGCATAATTAATATGTCACTTCCCTTATTCTTCTCAGGCCTCTGACCAGTGTAAAAATCTGATATTGGAGCATCCATACTTGGACTGGCTTATGGTAGCCTCTATGCTTTCCAGTAGACTACTTAGTGCAAGTGCAATCATCAGGGCTTGTGAACAGATTTGCTAGTGATACTCCATATGGACTCAGTCAGATTGGCACAACAGCCACGGTACAATGGTCCTTTCCCACTGTCGAGTAGAGGGGATCACACCATGGGGGTTTCTATACAATAGCACACCCTTTACAGTATCTATTGAACAATGTCAAGTCAGTCACGGATACCTCGCTAACATGTCACACTACAAACAGTCGACAGTCACCGGATCAAACTTCCCAAACACTGACTGACCCTGCCTCACAGCTTGTGTATTGTGTACACCCCTCCGCCGCAGCCAACAGTGTTCCTGCCACTGCAACATCTGACCCACAAGAGCTTGTCAATGAATCCAATTTAATTACCAGGATATTCCTGGTGCTCCACACTACTTGGGATGCAGGAAGAAGTTGAAGAGGAGGCAGGGCATGTACAGCAGTGATAAGACATACAAATGAACACTGACATGCTTAGTTTTTTTATCTTCACGATAATAATTTAAGATCAGTGCATTAACTTTCAGTTTCTTTTATTGAATGTTTTTGTATGCATTTGTGAAGAACAAAAAGTTAATTCTGTATGTTCTAAAGCTACGTGCAGTTATTTATGTGGATAACTAAGAAGTCACTAACTTATTGTAGATCTTTCATTCTCGTTTTTCCTCTTACCTAAGAACAATCCCATCTACGCAGAGATAAACATTTTAAAAATTCTCTCTCTCTCTCTCTCTCTCTCTCTCTCTCTCTACACACACACACACACACACACACACACACAGAGAGAGAGAGAGAGAGAGAGAGAGAGAGAGAGAGAGAATTAAAAATGCATTCATGTAATAAGTTTCTGTAGTAAGAAAGAATGCCATATCATCTGTGGAGGCAGCATGTCACAGCCCATCTTTTTTTTACACACATAAAAATATATGAAAAACAATTACTATCCTCCATACCTGCAATATAGCTCGCTGTATTTCATTTGGGTTGAGTGCATGTGCATGGGGCAAACAGGACAGCGCAAGCTCAGCTGCTGCCCGTACTATGTTGGCATCACAACCGCGTGAAGCTCTGTCAGCAATACTGACTGCTTCTGGTGGTGTAAGATGGCCTTCCCACGTGTCTATTAGGAAGGAAATAGCTGGTGCTCCAATCTCTGTGGCCTGACCTGGAGCAAGTAATTCAAATAGATTTTTAATAAACAGTTTTTTAAATAAAATTACAGAAATACTAAATCAAAGTTCACATGTAAGTGTACTGCTATACTGTTAATGGAAAGTACAAAGTGGAATAACAAGTAATGGAAGGAACCAGTTACATTGTCCTGATATTCAAAGTCGACTGGGGTGAAGAGTTATTGAGTGGAGCACATGAATGAGAGGAGAAAGTAGACAGATGAAGGCTAGAGGGGGGGGGGGGCAGGGGAGGGGAAATGTGATAAGTAGGAGAATACTGGAGGCAAACCTGAGGTGTTTACTTTATAAGAAAAAATGTGAAGAAAACACACAAAATAAACATGAGATGTAGAAGGATAACCACTTGAAGCGATTGAACAAGGGGCTGTGGAAAACCAAGGGTATTTGGGCAATGAAAAGGCAGAAGAAATTTACATTGGGAATTTTAGGATGAGAATATTTTGTTGTGTATAGAAAAAAATATTGCCTTTCAAATGATACTGTCCATGAATATCATATATGGAGATGTTGAGTAAAAGATGGGCACAACAAAAAAGACTGTCAAACAAGTTAACTTTTGGTCAAAAGGCTTCTTCCAAATTAGACGACACACACACACACACACACACACACACACACACACACACACACACAACCACTCTCTCTGGCTGCCAATGCCTTATCACTCTAGTCACTATCCCACCTCCTGAACTCCCACCATCTGGCCACAGAGGAGCATTCCCCTTGTGAGTCAGTACCAACCAGGACTGGAGCAACTGCATCACGTTCTCCATCAGGGTTTCAACTACCTCTCACCATGCCGTGAAATGAGGAAATGTCCTACCCACTATCCTTCCCACCCCTCCCAAAGTGGTATTCCGCCACTCGCTAAACCTACACAATATCCTTGTCCATCCCAGCTCAACCCCTGCTTCCAACCCCTTGCCTCCTACACATCCCTACAATAGAACTAGATGCAACACCTGTCCCGTACATCCTCGCACCATCATCTACTCCAGTCCAGTCACAAACATCACAGACTCCCATCAAAGGCAAAGCTATCTGTGAAACCAGTCATGTGATTTACAAGCTAAGCTGCAACCACTGTGCAGTGTTCTATGTGGGCAAGACAACCAAGTCATCTGTCCACATGAAAGGACACCGACAATCTGGCCAAGAAACAGCTGGACCACCCAGTTGCTGAGCATGCTCCCCCACACAACATTCTTCATTTAAATGACTGCTTCACAGCCTATACCATCTGGAGTCTTCCTACCAACACTAGCTTTTCTCAGTTGAGCAGGCGAGAACTCTCGCTGCAATATATCCTACAGTCTGGTAACCCTCCTGGCTCAACCTATGTTAGTCATCTTCCTTACCTCAGCCACTTTCCTGTTCCCATTCCAGCATTACACAGCACTCATTCCACCAATGCATACAGTCTTTTTACTTATCTTATTTCCTGCCCCCCCCCCCCCACCCTTTCCTTGCCCTCCCCCAACCTCCATCTAACCTCCCCATTCCAAGTTGCTGCCCTATCCTACCCCACCTCACACTGTACACTTCCACGAGCAGCACTTCACCGTGTAGACCTCTACCCTGCTATCCTCACCTCAGCTTCCTCCTTACTCCCACCATCCAGGTTGCTTCTATCATTATGCACAGCTGCTTACAGCCAGGTCTCGGCAGCCAGAGGCAGTGGTCATGTGTGTGTGTGTGTGTGTGTGTGTGTGTGTGTGTGTGTGGTCTAACAATATTATGAAAAGGATAGTTGCTACACCCCATACAGCAGAGTAGCTGAGTCAAAGATACATACAACAAAAAGACTGTCAGAAAACGAGCTTTTGGCCAACAAGACTTTCGTCAGTGATAGAAAACACACACACACACACACACACACACATTCCGTCCTTTATTTTCCATTGCTGAATTTATGTTGTCTAATTCAGAAGAAGGCCTTTGTCTCTCTGTTGTGCCTATAAGGAGTCAAAATCTCCGCTATACAGTGAGTAGCAATCCATCCTTTTCATTATAGTCATTATTCCATCCTGTATTTCACATTGTTTGTCCATGTACATCATGTGAATAAATGACAGGAACAAGAGGAGGAGGAGGAGGAGGAGGAGGAGGAGGAGGAAGGGGGGTGGGGTGGGAGGTAGATTGAAAGATAAAATGAAGTTATTTGATGAATGAATAGTATTAAAACTGAAATCCATTGGTCAAATGGGTAGGCAGAGAACACTGCAGTTGAAGTTGCTGCAATCGGTGACACAGGATGCCATAAAAATACACCACAATAGTGTTTTCTTTTAATATAGTTAAGCTCTGCTGGAATACACATATCCAGATGTATTTTAATTGTAGTCTTCCCAAGTAATAATTCCTTCAAAATAATAGCAATCAATAATTTTCATACATAACTGTTTCATAACTGTAGCAGACAAGCGAGCTGCAAATAGGTTATTCACAATTTTGAGGAAAATGCATTATCACATCATATACTACCTGTTATCCAAGAGACATGTGAAGAGTATGTGCGGCTGAGCCAGTTTGGTGACACACAGTTGTGAAGTCCAAGTGCATAAAGACCCAGCTGGAATGCACATATATGCAGCACACGGTGTGGGCCGTGATGATTCTGTGACGTGGAAGCCTGCGTGAAGAGTGACGTGCTGCTGTTGCCGCCAGCCTTCAACAAAACTGTCTTGGCTAGTTCGAACATAAAGTGAGCACTAGCTTCAGATGGCTGGTTCGGGACGGACGGATATGCACGCTTGCCCTTGTACCTAATTAGGGATCAAATCATATGCAATCAGAGAAAAATTAAATTTACTCCTAAAAGTTATTACAATCCCTAGTTTAATTTTATGGATAAGAACTTGGGTGTAAAGCGATGAACAATTTATCAAACCTTTCATTCTCTCTCTCTCTCTCTCTCTCTCTCTCTCTCTCTCTCTCTCTCTCTCATCACCAATAATGTGACATATTTACTCTACAATGATTATTTTTAATCAGTTTATTTCACTTAATATGCTAACATTTTTGTTCACATGCAGGGGTCTTTTATGGTGATTATTCATAGATAATAAACAATTACTCACCGCGACTCCTTTGTACGAGGTGGTGGCATGGGGTTTGGAGGACTACTAATGCAAAGTCCCGACATTGCCTGCTCCAACTCTGCACTTGTTGCACTGTGTGGACGACTGCCAGAACCTATCAAAGCAAATAATGATTTCAACCAATTAGTCATCAAAATTCTTACTAAATCTAAATCACTTTACCATATTGACCCAAATAAAGGTTTTTTTTTTTTCCACAAAATTATGCCACAAAAAATTAGGGCGCAGCTTATCTGCATTGCGTGAACCTACAAATACCAGTATTTTTGCATGAAAGAAACTTTAACTGCAGTCCTCATTCCTTAATTGCTGCACAGACGATCGGCCCAGTGGAGGTGAGAGTTCAAAACCGCAAGTATTCGATCTAGTCAGTAACATGAAATTTGAAGACCGTCTCTACATACATTATTCCAAGTGGCTTTTAGAATGCCATCATACACTGGCAAGATCAACAGACTACCAGTCAGCCTTATGTGTGAGAGGATTCCCTCTTGATGGCACACAATATCACTAACGTTATCAACGAGACTTCAAGAAGGGCTGCATATCCAATGGCCTGTAAGTTAGTGAGGACAAAGTACTTCTGGAGGAGGGTGACGAAAATATTTATCACAATATACTATCTTACAAGGGGTCCTAGTTCTACAAGACAACTTCTAAAACAGCTTGGAAAATAGAAGACAGGTACTGGTGGAAGTAAAACTGTGAGGGCAGGTCAGTAGTTGGGCCTGGAAAAATCAGTCAGTACAGCACTGGCTCATGAAAGACCTAGGTTCAGGTTTTGAGTCCTGGTCCCGTACGCAGTTTTAATCTGCTAGGGGGATAGGGGTACAAGGGGTGGTGTAGGGAGGGGGGGGGGGGGAGAGAGAGAGAGAGAGAGAGAGAACATACAGTGAATAGTTTTTATAAGTAAGTAATCTGACAAATTTTCTCCATGGAGTTTCTCATCCGTCCACCCCTCCCTCAAAATTATACAGGCCAATATGGTATCTCTCATTTTCTGCTACTTCATAAGCACACTTATGGAAAACAACATAACTCTTTTTCATGTGCGTGCTTTAACTGTAACAGGTCAGCACCCAACAGCAGTTCTGTCAACACAAAAACTATTTTCCTCTTTTAATTATATGTGGCCACAGATGACAATGCCTAGATGTTTCAAATGACTTCAAATGTTTTCCACTTTGAAAAACTGTCAGTAAGAACTGCACTAAGGCAAAGTATCAGAAATACATGTCAGGATTACATGTGTGGGCTGGAAAACAGTATGAAACAGTTTACACACACTTAAGTTAAAGGACAAGATCTCTCCTTTTTTGTTTTTTAGAAGAGAAAACATACACAGGGAGTAATAAGCAAAGTTGGGAAAAAAATGTCAATTACGAAACAAGTTATTCAGGTACAATGTACAGATACTGTACCTCTTGCCTTTCTATTTCCAGTTTGTTTCAACTAACATGTCATGTGAGTGGACCATAATGTGTTCAGTTATATAAATCAGATAGATGATTTCAATTAGCTGTTGTATTTGTGCATACTTGCAACACACATACTTATTTGTTTACTCTAGTATTACCATATTGTGTTCTAGAAAAAAAGAAAATATTGAGACTTTCAACTTTCGAATCCAAAACCAATAATAAGATTTCACTAATAAGGTTGGGACGTGGAAACAAAAAAATAGGAATACACGATCTTGCATATACAGACATACTATCTCAAAATGTGACATCTGCTGTAACACAAGTTAATATTTTAGAAAAAATATCCAGTAATTCCAGTTTTAGAAAATAATAATAATAATTTACTGAATATTAAGAAATTCATTGAAATTTCTGAAAACAGATATTGACCAAATAGAGAAAGTTAAAATATTTAAGTATTTTAACTTTCCTTCGGGAGATAAGCAAGAAAATTGTCTGACTGGATCTGCTGTAGAAGAAAGGAAACATAAAATGCAAAGGGCACAGAGTATAACTGAAGACCTTAACAATAAAAAATGTGTGTCTAAAATCCAAAAATTAGGCATTAAAATACAGTAGGGAAGTTAGAATATCTATAAGCAAGTGACTGCCTAATATTAGACTATAGTTCAGATGAATACGAAGTACTGGAGGGGTGAATCTTTAGTAAAATATTAGGCTCATGAGAAACTATGGCATTACTAATTATGAATTAATGATGAAATTTATCGAAACATAGAAAACATATCAGAAATAATGAGAAAAAGAAGAATGTTATTTTTTGGATATTTATATCTACTGCAAGACAGTAGATTAACCAAAAACACCTTCAAATATATGTCGGATAAAAAGTCAACAAGTTACATCCACAAAGCAAAAAAGGATTAACAAACAAAGCTGAAGAAACGACAGACAGAAGTGTTTAGGGAAGAAGTATTGAATATGGAAGGATTACATAAGAGAGTGAAAAAACTAGTCTGAAGTGGTTAGTAGACAGGAAGAAAAACATAGTGAATGGATGAAAGAGTATAGGGAGGGGAGAGGGCCAGGCACCAAGTAAAGGGGCAATCACACAATCAACAATTTTGTCAAACCATTAATATACTGACCATTTGAGGGTGCATATCAACCTACTGTCAGTACTAAAAATATTGATGAGCACTACTGATGGCCCCAAAAAAGATTCTCAGTATTGTCAATATGTACTGAACATGTGGGGTTGAGAATCGACAGTTTGATAATATTCGCCATATAAAATTTGCAGAACATCATGAACCAAACACAAGGCTTCAATACATTTATAGTTTACCACTTTAGGGTGGTCAATGGAGGACACACTGTGACACTGCTTTCTTTATTCATTTGAAAACACAGTGTATGTCTATTGGCTTGTTGAATTACACAGCAGTGTAGAAAACAGCTGTATTTGAAAAGTACACCATATATATGCAATGAGTAGTAAAAGGCCTGCAAAATACTTGTCATCATCACCACTTTATCACAAGACAAAGAAATAATTTATGTTAATAAGCTGAATATATTACTGTAAGACAGATACAATTACTTCATATATTTCAATATCACTTTTCCTAAATGTGTTTGTTGATACTGAAGCACTAAACTTCAAACATTAAAATGACCTGCCTGTCACCACAAATATCAAAGTTACATTTAATCTCTTCGGCTGCCATTGCCATTTTCATAAACATATTTTGCTCCTATACTTTATGTTGCATAACCATTAATAATTTGTCTGAAGATGCAAGACTCATCCAAAAATAGTTTACGAGATCTTTTGGGTCCACGGTTATGATTTTAGTCAGTAAATTAATGTGTGACAAGTCGCTCCTCCCCTCCTCCAGCCATTCTTGGACCCCACAACATTTTTTTTTTTTGTTTTTTTTCTGTTGTTCACCAGCTACAGCTGATATAATTTCAGCACACACAGCTTAACATCGTAAAATTACACCGCCAACTGACAATATTACTGGGGTGAGAGAGTCACTTCAATATGTTGACGTTTTGACAAAACTAGTATTGTCAACAAATATTGAATACGTGCCAGCCCCTTAAGGAAAAGAAATTGTCACATAGTCCTTAGTTGGCCCATTCAGAAGACAATAATAATAATAATAATAATAATAATAATGATAATCTACATCTACGTGATTACTCTGCTATTCACAATAAAGTGCCCGGTGGAGGGTTCAATGAACCACCTTCAAGCTGCCTCCCTACCATTCCACTCTCGAACGGCACGCAAGAAAAGCGAGCACTTAAATTATTCTGTGCGAGCCCCGATTTCTCTTATTTTATCATGATGATAATTCCTCCCTATGTAGGTGGGTGGCAACAGACTGTTTTCGCAATCGAAGGAGAAAACTGGTGATTGAAATTTCATGAGAAGATCCCGCCGCAACAAAAAACACCTTTGTTTTAATGACTGCCGGTACAATTCACATATAATGTCTATGACACTATCTCCCCTATTTTGCGATAAAACAAAACGAGCTGCCCTTCTTTGTACTTTTTCAATGTCAACCGTCAGTCCCACCTGATGCGGATCCCACACCGCACAGCAATACTCCACAATAGGGTGGACAAGCGTGGTGTAAGCAGTCTCTTTAGTAGACCTGTTGCACCTTCTAAGTGTTCTGCCAATGAATCATAGTCTTTGGTTTGCTCTACCCGCAATATTATCTATGTGATCATTCCCATTTAGGTTATTTGTAATTGTAAACCCTAAGTATTTAGCTGAATTTAAAGTCTTCAGATTTGTATGACTTATCGCTTAATTGAAATTTGGAGACACTCCGTAGGCACACAGTTTGGTTAGAAGACGCTTGTGAGGAATGGTGTCTAAAGCCTTCTGGAAATCTAAAAATGTGGAATCAATCTGACATCCACTGTCAATAGCACTTATTACTTCATGAGTATAAAGAGCTAGTTGTGTTTCACAAGAACGACATTTTCTGAATCCTTGCTGATTATGTGTCAATAAATAGTTTTCTTCGAGGTACTGCATGATGTTCGAATACAGTATATGTTCCAAAACCCTACTGCAAATTGACGAAAACCCTACTGCAAATTGACGTTAGTGATATAGTCCTATAATTCAGCAGATTACTCCTACTTCCCTTTTTGGGTATTGGTGTGACTTGAGCAATTTTCCAGTCTTTAGGTACGGATCTTTCTGTGAGTGAGTGGTTGTATATAATTGCTAAATATGGAGCTATTTTATCAGCATACTCTGAGAGGAACCTGACTGGTATACAATCTGGACTGGAGGCTTTGCCTTTATTAAGTGATTTAAGCTGCTTCGTTACACCAAGCACATCTACTTCTATGTTTCTCATCTTGGCAGTTGTTCTTGATTGGAATTCAGGAATATTTACTTCGTCTTCTTTGGTGAAGGAGTTTCAGAAAACCGTGTTTAATAACTCTGCTTTAGTGGCACTGTCATCAGTGACTTCACTGTTGTTATCGCACAGTGAAGGTATTGACTGCACCTTGCCACTGGTGTGCTTTATGTATGACCAGAATCTCTTTGGGTTTTCTGCCAGGTTTCGAGACAGAATTTCATTGTGGAAATTATTAAAAGCATCTCGCATTGAAGTACGAGTCATATTTCGAACTTCTGTAAACCTTTGCCAATCTTGGGGATTTTGCATTCTTTTAAATTTGGCATAATTTTTTCCTTTGCTTCAGCAACAACGTCTGACCCATTTTGTGTACCATGGACGATCAGTACCATCACTTATTAATTTATGTGGTATACATCTCTCAATTGCTGTCAATACTATCTCTCTGAAAACATTAAGACTGTCTCTTCAAAAAGGCGCTAAGAGCATTTCTATCAGCTTTTTTAAATAGATATACTTTTCTTTTCTTTTTGATGGTTGTAGGTGCTACGGTATTCAGCCTAGCAGCAACTGCCTTGTGGTCATTAATCCCTGTATTCGTAACAATACTCACTATTTGCCCAGGATTTTTGTTACTAAAAGGTCAAGTATGCTTTTGCAACCATTTATGCTTCAAGTGGGTTCATGAACTAAATGTTCAAAACAATTTTCTGAGAAAGCATTCAGTACAATTTCGGAAGACAATTTATGCCTGCCGCTGACTTTAAATGTATAATTTCTCCGGCACATCGAGGGTAGATTGAAATCCCCACTGACTGTAATTCAATGAGTGGGGTACTTATTTGAAATGAGACTCAAGTTTTCTTTGAACTGTTCAGCAACTATATCTCCTGAGTCGGAGGGTCGGTAAAAACTATCCAATTAGTAGTTTAGTCCAATTGTCAGGTATAACCTCTACCTATACTATTTCACACGAACTATCTACTTCAAATTCGCTACAAGGCAAACTACCTCTGACAGCAATAAATACTCCACCACCCATTGTATTTAATCTATCCTTTCTGAACACTGTTAGATTGTTTGAAAAAATTTCAGCTGAACTTATTTCCGGCTTTAGCCAGCTCTCTGTACCTACAACTATTTGAGCTTCAGTGCTTTCTATTAGGGCTTGGAGCTCTGGTTCTTTTCCAACACAGCTACGACAATTTACAACTACAATACCAATCGTTTCTACAACTACCTCACAGTATTTTACCTGCCCACTTTTACACGGACGTCCCTTTCGTGGTTCCCCAAGACCCTCTAACCTAAGAAACCGCCCAGTCCCTTCCACACAGCCCCCGCTACCTGTGTAGTGGACTCCTGACCTATTAAGCAGAACCCCGAAACCCACCACCCGATGGCACAAGTCAAGGAATCTGCAGCCTACATGGTCACAGAACTGACTGAGCCTCTGATTCAGACCCTCCACTTGGCTCTGCACCAAACGACCATGGCCGGTTCTATTGACGATGCTGCAGATGGTGAGCTCCACCTTAATCTCGGAAGCAAGACTGGCAGTCTTTACTATTTCCGCTAGCTGCCCAAAATCAGACAGAATCTGCTCCGTTCCAAAGCGATACACGTCACTGGTACCGACATGAGCCACCACCTGCAGTTGGCTGCACCCTGTACTCTTCATGGCATCCGGAAGCACCCTTTCCACATTTGGAATGACTTCCCTCGGAATGCACATGGAGTGCACACACTGGCTTCCTTCCCCTCCTTGGCAGCCATGTTCCTAAGGGGCCCCATTACGTGCCTAACATTGGAGCTCCTAACTACCAGCAAACTCACCCTCTGTGAATGCCCAGACCTTTGGGGCCGAGAAGCTTCCTCTGGAACAGGGTGCACGACTGCATCCGGCTCAGAGACATCGTCAGCCACAGATAACGCCCAAAACCTGTTTGTCAAATGAACCGGGGAGGCCCTACGATCGGCCCCTCGGAAAGTTTTTCGCTGCCTGCCCGACTTTGGAATGATCTCCTATTCGACCACGGGTGAGGGGTCAACCTCAGTGCAGGCAGTACCCAGAGTGGTCACAGCAGTGAACTGATCGGAGGACACGTGGGACGTGCTCGACATCCCTCGCATCCCCGTGTTCTATCCCCCCCAGTGACGCCCTTTGGCAGCAGCCTCAAGCTGTGAGACAGAAGCCAAAGCAGCCTGGAGCTGTGAGCGAAGGGTCACCAACTCAGCTCGCATCTGTACACAACAATCACAGTTCCTACCCATTACTGCAGTCGCTCCTGTTTGAAGATCGTAAAAATGTGAAAAAAGCGAACAGTGTACTCGCCATATTAGTGGCAGAAACTAGCGGTGCGCTCTCGCTGACGGTCTAACCGATATAATAATAATAATTTTGGCATTCTTTATATACATCTGTAAATGAATGTGTCTATCTGATAGATATAGGTTTCATTCGCACTTTTCTGTGCATTACAATTTTAAGGTTAACCATACACACTGCTCCTTCATGTTTTCTAATATTACGTATCCACTCCTCCAATTGGTCACTGTATTTTCATATCTCTTTGAATCATACAAAGAACCTCCTTTATGGTCAATCTACAATCCATTTGCCCAGCTACCTGTCACACTCACTCCCATTTCATTTTCATTAAGTTATAATATCATCTTCCACTCCAGTCTGTTTCTTGATCCATCTGCTTGTTTTCCTATCTCTTCAAATAATTTCCAACAAACTTATTTCCACTATTCACTCAGCAACTAACAGAGGTACAATCTACCATATTTTCAGAAGTATGTCCACTCAAAATTATGTCTGCAAAAATTTAAAAACAACATCAAATCACAATTCCTCAGTTAGTGTAAAGCACTTACAGCCAGGGGCCACATCTGGAAGCAAGCCATCTGATGAAGTCCCAACAGAATTGACTACTGCCCCTAGAGGAGGTTCTGCTGAGCTCTGTTCTTCTTTTCTTCGACCCGAAACCTGTGGACACAACCAATGATTATTGTGTTTGGAATAAAACCCACTATAATAAGTTGTATGATTCTAGTTTTTCCCTGAAAGAGGACCTGCAACATTTGAAACAGATGTCTTTTACACTTGGTCAAATGAGGGGTTACCCTAAAAGAAGCAGAGTAACATTTCTGTGAGTCGAGATTGTGTAGTACACATTTATGTTTCTAGGGGTGTAATGCAACTCATTGCCAGTTTAGTGTCACCTGTGTTGTCAATCTAGCTTTTTCCATTCGTCTGCAATGATTGTTTTTGCTAACGATATTTTGCTCTTGTTTGGTCTTTTATAATGGAAAGTTTAATTGAACAAGATACAGCTGTAAAATTTTGATTTCTACTTGGTAAAAATGCTGATGAAACTGTTTTAATGTTGAAAACAGCTTACCGAGATGACGCTAGAGGAAAAACTCAAGTGTACGAGTGGTTTGTTCAGTTCCAAAATGACGACATGTCAGTTGACGACAAACCTCTTTCTGGAAGTTCATCGACTGCCCAAATCAACGAAAATATTGAAAAAATTCAAGAGCTTGTGCTCACATACTGTCTACAAACAACTGATCAAAAGTCAGATATTAGTTTGTTATCTCGGAGCTCGGTTCAGTGAATTTTAACAGAAGATTTGGGAATGAAAATGGTTTCTGCCAAGTTTGTTCCTCGGGTTCTGACTGACAATCAAAATGAATGTCAAGTTGAAACGTGTCGTGCTTTAAAACAACAGTTTGAGACTGATCCAGATTTTCTGTCAAAAATGGTAAGTCAAATCAAACATCTAAACAATGCTGATTTGCTTTTTGGATGCCAAAGGCGTAGTTCATCAGACTTTGTTCCCTCAGAACAGACAGTCAATCAAACCTTTTATTGCACAATAGTGTTTGTTAAAAAAGACACAATTTGTGGCAGACAGGACAACAACACACACGCACACACAGCCATCTCTGTTAGACAGTTTTGGTTAAAAATGGCACGGTTCCGATACCCCATGCATCTTACTTGCCTGACCTGGCTCCATGTGACATTTTCTTATTCCCACGTGTGAAAAGGGGCACGAAAGGATGCTGATTTGACAACATTGAAGAAGTCAAGAAAAAAACAAGGGAAGAGATGTCACCCGTTGCCAAAGATGGCTACAAAAAATGTTCTGAACAGTGGAAGCACCAGTGGGGGATGTATGTTAATTGTAATGGAGAGTATTTTGAAGGGGATAAGGTCTTTTTGTAAGCAATTTGAAAACATATAGCTTTTAAAAATAATTCTGGTATTTCAAACTGAAAGTTTGTGTCGTCATAAATTTCCAACCTTTCCCTTATTTATTTTGAGATCTGGGGATGTACAAGGGTTCTGTACCACTACACGACAAAATATTTATCAATGGTTATTAACTCAAATGGCAAAGTTAGCAATCCGCCGCGCCACAGACAGTGTATTATTGCTACTTCTGGTTTTGCTGAGATGATAGGCATGAAATTTTCTTTGATCGCTGAAAGTGCTTTTCAGGAGATGGTAATTGTTGTTGCTTGACACGAACACAAGTATTGTAGTCGCAGTCTGCAAGTTGAGTCAAAGCAGTGGCCTAGTCGGCACTGTTAGGCCGTTATTTGCATCTCAGTAGGTTACCACATAAGTTTCAGTGCAAACCCCGTAGGTAACATATGATGGCATGTGGAATGTGGCTTAGCTGTGTGTAGTTAAAAGTGTTCATAATTCCTGAATATCCGTAATAAAACATACTATTCGTAATCTTTTAACAATCATAGTTTTCAGTCAATTCAGTCATCATCTGCTTCCCTGAATGATCAGCACTTGCAATCACTAAAATAAATTCATGGAGAAAAAGAGAACCAGAAATCACCATAATATAACAGCACAGATATGTTATAAACTTTGTTATGTTCCAAAATATTATACAATCTTACCTTGCTCAAATGACTCCTTGTAGGTGGATTGTTTGAATAATAAGACGCATGGATGGTAGTTTTTACCAACTGATGAACTTCCCTATCTAAAAGCTTGTCCATTATTCTGGAAATCTTGTTTGGATCA
Organism: Schistocerca nitens; assembly: GCF_023898315.1. NCBI lineage: Eukaryota > Metazoa > Arthropoda > Insecta > Orthoptera > Acrididae > Schistocerca > Schistocerca nitens. The sequence continues at coordinate 162,355,726 of NC_064614.1, read as the reverse complement.
TCCTTGTAATGGACCAGAAGTGCAATTGCAAGGTCACCTCTGAAACAAAGTCAGTTTTTAGTCATCTTTTCATAGCACAACTACAAAAAAGGGATTGAAAGACTTATTTTGGAGCTATCCAATAGTCACTGCAAGAGAGCTGTTCTCTCTCTGTCTGAAGTATCCACTGTATTAAGAAAAGGATAGTTGCCACTCCTCATGCAGCGGAGCTGCTGAGTTGCAAATAGGCACAATGAAAAGACATCACGCTCGCACGCGCGCGCAAGACCATAGTCTCTAGCTGCCAGGACCAGACTGTGAGTAGCAGCACATGATGGGAGAAGCAAACGGTGTTGAAGGTAAGGAGGATGCTGAGGTGCGGAGGGGGAGGGTTAGCAGGGTAGGAGTGGGGGCACTGAAGTGCTCCTTGTTGGGGCATATAGGGACAAGGTGGGGGAGAAGGCAGGGCAGATAGGTGCAGACAGGATGTTAGATGGAGGGTAGGAGGGGGAGAGGTGGTTAGCAGAAAAGGCGAGAAGTAAAAACACTGTAAGTGCATCGGTGGAATAGAGGGTGTTTTAATGTTGGAATGGGAGCAGCAAAGGGGAGGGAAGGTAAAGGACAATGACTAACGAAGGTTGAGCCCAGGAGGGTTATGGGAACGTATGGTATCTATATTGTAGTGAGAGTTTCCAACAGCACAATTCAGAAAAGCTGGTGTTGGTGAGAAGGATCCAGACGGCACAGGCTGTGAAGCAGTCATTGAAATGAAGAATGTTGTGTCAGGCAGTGTGCTCAGAAACTGGGTGGTCCAACCGTTTCTTGGTCACAGTTCATCAGTGGCCATACAAATGAACAGACAAACTACTGTTGTCCGATTCTGCCCGACAGCTTTTCTTCCACCCTGTAACCCAGGGCTGTTTTCCTTTGTTACTATTTTTTAATGCATTTCTGTACTCAGTGTCCATCCTTCTTTTTGTTCTTTCCTGTGTTGCATTTGTCACCTTCCAGATCGCACTGCACGCCCTACTTAACAGCCACACTGTATCAACCGACACCTGCATGACCGCGCTGATCGTTCATGCAGCATCTCATGCCCTACATTACTCCCAATGATATCATTACTCCTGGACCTTCAAACAGGTCATTCTTCCCGCATCACTATTTTGTATTTTGTGTGTTGTTTTCAGTAGCTTCCTGTGCCACAAGAACTTGTATCTCATCCTACCAAATGCCACCCCCCCCCCCCCCCCACTCACCACCCCTCCCCCACACACACTACTATTCCTCTCTATCCAGGTCGCACAAACTAACTTCACCTAATCTAGTCATGTCTGTCATTTCCCTTCTTCAGACTTATTCACCCAAAGACCTGCAACCCACATTACAATCTTTTACTTATTTTTCCTTCAATCTCATAGTGTTTTCATGTCAATTTCAGTTGGTTTTTGGCTTTCAATATTGGGATTTCATCTTGTTTCCCCCTATTTCATATGTTTCACCATTTTCGTGGTTTTCCCCCCAAAAAAATGGCTCTGAGCACTATGGGACTTAACATCTGAGGTCATCAGTCCCCTAGAACTTAGAACTACTTAAGCCTAACTAACCTAAGGACATCACACACATCCATGCCCAAGCAGGATTCGAACCTGCGACTGTAGCGGTCGCGCGGTTCCTGACTGAAGCGCCTAGAACCACTCGGCTACAACGGCCGGCAGTTTTCCCCAGGTTTTGGTATATTTTGCAAATTTTTTTCAGACACATTTCCACATTATTTATGTAGTTTTAGGCATTTTTTTCCTCCACCATGAATCCTTGTTCCTTTTATCCACATCAATATAGAACAATTTTCTTATCCCTAGCCAGAACCCAGTCCCACATACTGTTCCCACTGTTGCTGCTTGGCTCATGGAATCCTCCCAAATGGCCTTGCCATCAAATTACCCATCTCCAGCTGCAACCCCTCCTTCTGCAATGACCTCTGTCTATTCAGATTCTGCCAGTCCTTAACCCTCACCAACATACTCCTTCAAAACCATCAATCAGGGCCAACCTCTTTCCAATATCTCCTCTCCATACGTAAAATTCTTCTGCTATGCAATCCCAAACTCTTGGATCCCATATCACACTTTGAAATTCTTACCTTCCAAGAACTAGAGCAGCATGCACAAGCCCTCCACCCCATTCACTTCCTATTCCCACCTTGGACTACCATTATCCACCATCTCTACTATTACCTCCAAACCTACCCCACATTCCCTCACATCTGACAAGCCCTACTACATTTACCCTACCTTCACAAATTCACTCCCACCACCATACGTAATCCAGAATCTACACTGACCCAAAACACAGTCATTAACCTGTCCTCCAAAAGCCTTAGTCCCACAGAAATATCAGTCCTTTCCAAAGGCATTGCCTTTTCCTCACTCCCAAATTCAGTCATTCAGGACTTGTTAAAGATGTTCTCCCAATCACTACAGTGGAAACACTTTTCTACCATCAACCCTACCAATCACACTCAACCGAAGACCAATGATGAACCCTGCCTGACTCTGTCCACTGCTCCATCCAATCTTGATCCAGTACCACTGCCACCAAAACCTGAACACTGTGTCACCATCATTTCCTAAATCCTCCAACATACAAGCTAATCTTATGTCCACAGAAAGCACCGCAATCTACCACCTAAGAACTGATATCCGTCCCTCATAATCCTACCTGCTGCTCCACCACTGTTGGTTTGAGCTGCACAGATTACCCGGCAGAAGGACTCCACCAGCTGTCAGATTCATCCACCTGCAAACACTGCCACAGTGACCAAATTCCGGAAATCCAGAAGGATCTCCAGTCCCTCCTCAAATCCTTAGGCCCACCCACAACCTCTCTCCAGAGTCCACCTCTCCCACCACCCCTAAAACGCCCCACACTCCTACCTTGTACATGCTTCCTAAAATCCAAAAACCCAACCACCTAAGACCATTGTGGCCAGTTACTGTACCCCCACTGCCAGCATCTCTGCTCTCGTACACCAACACTATTACCCACATTCTACCCTTCTGTAACCCCCGACAATAAAGTTCCGTGAATAGTCCTGTAACATTAACATAGGTAAACTATGAACTACAGTTACCTTACTGTCCTTCGAAATAGTCACCTCCCATAACTATGCACCGCTGAGCTCAATGATACATGTCCTGGAAACTTTGCACGAAGTCTGGCTTTGGGATGGTGTTCAAAAGCTGTGTCATGTTTCGTTGGATGTCAGGAATATCGTCAAATCTCTTTCCTCTAAAAGCAAGTTTGAATCGAGGGAATAGGAAGAAGTCTGGAGGATTGAGATCCTGTGAGTATTGTGGATGTTCAAGTTGCACCATCCCTTTTTTGCCAGGAATTGCTTGACAATATTGGTATTGGCAGTGTGTGGGCGAGCACTGTTTGAACAAAAAACCAGGAACCTCGTTGTACATACTGGGGTCATAGGCTGTGTAGATGTCACATGAAATGGGTCAAAATTTCAACATACTATGTAGCATTTCATGTCGTTCCCTCAAGCAGAAATTCCTTGTGAATAATGTCTTGACTATGGAAAACTGTGATGAGCACCGTTTTGATGCCTAATTTTTTGGCTCCGACTTTTTTCCAATGAGGTGACGTCTGAGAGCACTACTCCAAGCTTTGCCATTTCGTTTCAGGGTCGTACTGGAGACGCCAGGTTTCATCCTCAGTGACAATACGATTCAAGAAATTTGGTGTTGCATCCACCGTTTCGACAAAATCCTGTGAAGTCTCTAAACATGCCTGCTTCCAATCAGCGGTCAAGTGATGTGGCACAAGATGACAACACGTTCTCCTCTTCCCTAACTCCTGGTTAAGTATTTGTTGCAAGGAGTCACAGTTCATCTGCAGTTCATCCACTATCATGCGCACAGTTAGTCGATGGTCGTTCATGATTAATGTCCTCACTTTCTCAATGTTCTCATCACACTGATGGTGGTCACCGGTCATCCACTATGGGGACTGTCAAAACACTTTCCTGGCCTCCTCGACAATGGGCAAACCATTCGTATACACACATCATGGACAGTGATCAATCCCCAAAAGCACATACCAGCATTGCATGTGTTTCTTTCGGTGTCTTGCCAAGCTTAAAACAAAACTTTAAACTGATCATTTGCTTGTTCATTGTCCTGTTCTCAGTCCAGAATCAATGCATTAAACAAGTACTTTGTCCAACAGGTCTAACACAGAACACACACACACACGATGCTCAACTGAACTATGGTGGGGTCAAGTTGTCAACACCGGCCGCTACGCAAGTGCACCCTTGTGTGTCACCACTGTTGCCCGATTGACTGTACTGACTTCATTCACTGAACTTTATTGTCAGAGGTTGTATATAAAAGATATCAACCATTCCCTCGACTGACTCTCCACAGCTCCTGTTCCTTTACCACATGGTGCCCTGCTCTCACTACTGATGCCACCTCCCTTTAAACTAACATCCCTCAAGGCCCATATACTTTCCACTATTAACACCACCATTCCCAACACACAATAGATTCCAAACCTACAACCTCCTTCCTAGTCCATTTGACCAACTATATCCCCACCCACAGTTACTTCTCCTTTGAAAGCATCACCCACAAACAAATCCAGGGTATGGAAATGGGAACCTGCGTGGCACCTCCTTTGCCAACCTATTCAGGGGGCATCCTATGCCAACAAATTCATGAGCAATCTAAGAGGATTCATTTCCACACAGAATCCCACACCACTCCCCTAGTTCAGATTTATTACTGACATCTTTGTGATCTAGACTGAGAATGTGGACTCCCTATCCATATTCTTCCAGAACCTCAACGGCATTTGCTTCACATGGTTCTCCTCAATCCAACAGCCACTTTCCTCGATGTTGATCTTCACCTCCAAGACCGTCACATCAGTATCTCTGTCCATATAAAACCTGCGAACTACTGGCAATACCACCACTTCGACAGCTGCTGCCACCCATTTCATACCAAGAAGTCCCTTCCATACAAACTAGCCACATGTGGCCATCACATCTGTACTGATGAGCAGTCCTTCCCAAAATATACCAAGGGCCTCATTGAAGCCTGCACAGACCGTAATTACCCTCCCAACCCAGTACTGAGAGAGATCTCCCATGCCGTGTCCCTCCAGTCACCCACAATCTCCCAAAATCCTACTAGGCGGCCATAGAGGAGCATTCCCTTCTGACTCAGTACCAACCAGAACTGGAGCAACTGAATCACATTCTCCATCAGGGTTTCAACTACCTCTCATCATGCCCTGAAATGAGAAATGTCCTAGCCACTATCCTTCCCACTCCTCCCACAGTGGAACTCCACCATCTACTCAACCTACACCTTATCTTTGTCCATCCCTACACAACCCCTGTTCCAAATCCTTTGGCTCCTGGATCATATTCCCTGTCCCATACGTTTTCCCACCGCTACCTACAACAGTCTGGTCATTAGCATCACCTATCCCAACAAAGGCCGGGCTATCTGTGAAACCAGTCATGTGACATACAAACTAGCTGCAACCAATGTGCTGCATTCTACATGGATATGACAACCAACAAGCTGGTGGCCAAGAAACAGCCTGAACTACCCAGTTAGTGGGCAAGATGCCCAACAGGATGTCCTTCATTTCAATTACTTCTTCACAGCCTGTGACACCTGGATCTTTCTCACTAACACCAGCTTTTCTGAACTGTGCAGGTGGGAACTCTCCTTACAATACACCCTACGTTCCTGTAACCCTCCTGGCCTCAACCTTCATCATTTATTGTCCTTTTACCAACCACTCTCTTCCCTGTTCCCATTCCAGCGCCCTCTATTCCACCAAAACATGTCATGGTGTTTTTACTTCTGACCTTTCCCGTTTCTCCCCTCCCCGCCCCCTCCATCCCCCTGCCCTCTGTCTAACCTTCTGATTGCACCTAGCTGCCCTACCCTTTCCCACCTTGCCCTATATGCTCCCACAAGCAGCACTTTACTGTCCCCCGTCTCTACCTTGCTATCCCTTCCCCTCCCCACTCCAGCCTCCTCCTTACCCCCACCTCCCTGTTTGCTTCTCTCTGCTCGTAGTCTGGCCTCGGCAGCCAGAAACTGTGGAGCACACATGTGGTGTTTTGTGTGTGTGTGTGTGTGTGTGTGTGTGTGTGTGTGTGTGTGTGTGTGGAGGGGGGGGGGGGGTGTTTGCATGCATGTACTTTTTCTATACTGATGAAAGCTTGTGTGGCCAAAAGCTTTGTCTGACAGTCTTTTTGTTGTAATAATATTATGAGAATGAAAGTTCCTACTCACCATATAGCAGAGATGCTGAGTTGCAGATAGGCACAACAAAAAGACTCTCACAATTGCATCTTTCAGCCATTAAGGCCTTCGTCAACAACGACAGACATATGCACATGCGTGCGCGCCTACTACACACTCACACTCTCTCTCTCTCTCTTCAGATTTTACTCTGACACAAATCTGCAGCTCGTCCATGAGAAGGCCCAGAGTAGCCTAAATTTCATCATCTGCTGAGCTACTGGACAATCCACAGAAATCATCGAGCAGGTTTTTTAAGATAACCACAGCCAGCAAGTGAGTGTCAATTCGTAGCAGTATACAGCCATAATTAATAATTTTTTTCATCCCACAGCTGTAGGGCTGGCTAAATGTGATATCGTTTCAGTAAGATGAAGCTTCAGCTTGTAATTTAATGACTACATAAAGGCAACACTTTCCACATCAATTACTCTCACAATTCGGTGATGTATCCCTATGGTCCCCCCATGAACCATGGACCTTGCCGTTGGTGGGGAGGCTTGCGTGCCTCAGCGATACAGATGGCAGTACAGTACGTGCAACCACAACGGAGGGGTATCTGTTGAGAGGCCAGACAAACATGTGGTTCCTGAAGAGGGGCAGCAGCCTTTTCAGTAGTTGCAGGGGCAACAGTCTGGATGATTGACTGATCTGGCCTTGTAACATTAACCAAAACGGCCTTGCTGTGCTGGTACTGCGAACGGCTGAAAGCAAGGGGAACCTACAGCCGTAATTTTTCCCGAGGACATGCAGCTTTACTGTATGATTAAATGATGATGATGGCGTCCTCTTGGGTAAAATATTCAGGAGGTAAAATAGTCCCCCATTCAGATCTCCGGGCGGGGACTACTCAAGAGGTTGTCGTTATCAGGAGAAAGAAAACTGGCATTCTACGGATCGGAGCGTGGAATGTCAGATCCCTTAATCGCGCAGGTAGGTTAGAAAATTTAAAAAGGGAAATGTATAGGTTAAAGTTAGATATAGTGGGAATTAGTGAAGTTCGGTGGCAGGAGGAACAAGACTTTTGGTCAGGTGATTACAGATTTATAAATACAAAATCAAATAGGGGTAATGCAGGAGTAGGTTTAATAATGAATAAAAAAATAGGAGTGCGGGTTAGCTACTACAAACAGCATAGTGAACGCATTATTGTGGCCAAGATAGACACAAAGCCCAAGCCTACTACAGTAGTACAAGTTTATATGCCAACTAGCTCTGCAGATGATGAAGAAATTGATGAAATGTATGACGAGATAAAAGAAATTATTCAGGTAGTGAAGGGAGACGAAAATTTAATAGTCATGGGTGACTGGAATTCGTCAGTAGGAAAAGGGAGAGAAGGAAACATAGTAGGTGAATATGGATTGGGGGTAAGAAATGAAAGAGGAAGCCGCCTGGCAGAATTTTGCACAGAGAACAACTTAATCATAGCTAACACTTGGTTTAAGAATCATGATAGAAGGTTGTATACATGGAAGAACCCTGGAGATACTAAAAGGTATCAGATAGATTATATAATGGTAAGACAGAGATTTAGGAACCAGGTTTTAAATTGTAAGACATTTCCAGGGGCAGATGTGGATTCTGACCACAATCTATTGGTTATGAACTGCAGATTGAAACTGAAGAAACTGCAAAAAGGTGGAAATTTAAGGAGATGGGACCTGGATAAACTAACTAAACCAGAGGTTGTACAGAGTTTCAGGGAGAGCATAAGGGAACAATTGACAGGAATGGGGGAAAGAAATACAGTAGAAGAAGAATGGGTAGCTCTGAGGGATGAAGTAGTGAAGGCACCAGAGGATCAAGTAGGTAAAAAGACGAGGGCTAATAGAAATCCTTGGGTAACAGAAGAAATATTGAATTTAACTGATGACAGGAGAAAATATAAAAATGCAGTAAATGAAGCAGGCAAAAAAGGATACAAATGTCTCAAAAATGAGATCGACAGGAAGTGCAAAATGGCTAAGCAGGGATGGCTAGAGGACAAATGTAAGGATGTAGAGGCTTGTCTCACTAGGGGTAAGATAGATACTGCCTACAGGAAAATTGAAGAGACCTTTGGAGAAAAGAGAACCACTTGTATGAATATCAAGAGCTCAGATGGCAACCCAGTTCTAAGCAAAGAAGGGAAGGCAGAAAGGTGGAAGGAGTACATAGAGGGTTTATACAAGGGCAATGTACTTGAGGACAATATTATGGAAATGGAAGAGGATGTAGATGAAGATGAAATGGGAGATATGATACTGCGTGAAGAGTTTGGCAGAGCACTGAAAGACCTGAGTCAAAACAAGGCCCCGGGAGTAGACAACATTCCATTAGAGCTACTGACAGCCTTGGGAGAGCCAGTCCTGACAAAACTCTACCATCTGGTGAGCAAGATGTATGAGACAGGCGAAATACCCTCAGACTTCAAGAAGAATATAATAATTCCAATCCAAAAGAAAGCAGGTGTTGACAGGTGTGAAAATTACCGAACTATCAGTTTAATAAGTCACAGCTGCAAAATACTAACACAAATTCTTTACAGACGAATGGAAAAACTAGTAGAAGCTGACCTCGGGGAAGATCAGTTTGGATTCCGTAGAAATGTTGGAACACGTGAGGCAATACTAACCTTACGACTTATCTTAGAAGCTAGATTAAGGAAAGGCAAACCTACGTTTCTAGCATTTGTAGACTTAGAGAAAGCTTTTGACAACGTTAACTGGAATACTCTCTTTCAAATTCTGAAGGTGGCAGGGGTAAAATACAGGGAGCGAAAGGCTATTTACAATTTGTACAGAAACCAGATGGCAGTTATAAGAGTCGAGGGGCATGAAAGGGAGGCAGTGGTTGGGAAAGGAGTTAGACAGGGCTGTAGCCTCTCCCCGATGTTATTCAATCTGTATATTGAACAAGCAGTAAAGGAAACAAAAGAAAAATTCGGAGTAGGTATTAAAATTCATGGAGAAGAAGTAAAAACTTTGAGGTTCGCCGATGACATTGTAATTCTGTCAGAGACAGCAAAGGACTTAGAAGAGCAGTTGAATGGAATGGACAGTGTCTTGAAAGGAGGATATAAGATGAACATCAACAAAAGCAAAACGAGGATAATGGAATGTAGTCAAATTAAATCGGGTGATGCTGAGGGAATTAGATTAGGAAATGAGACACTCAAAGTAGTAAAGGAGTTTTGCTATTTAGGGAGTAAAATAACTGATGATGGTCGAAGTAGAGAGGATATAAAATGTAGACTGGCAATGGCAAGGAAATCGTTTCTGAAGAAGAGAAATTTGTTAACATCGAGTATAGATTTAAGTGTCAGGAAGTCGTTTCTGAAAGTATTTGTATGGATTGTAGCCATGTATGGAAATGAAACATGGACGATAAATAGTATGGACAAGAAGAGAATAGAAGCTTTCGAAATGTGGTGCTACAGAAGAATGCCGAAGATAAGGTGGGTAGATCATGTAACCAATGAGGAGGTATTGAATAGGATTGGGGAGAAGAGAAGTTTGGGGCACAACTTGAGTAGAAGAAGGGATCGGTTGGTAGGACATGTTTTGAGGCATCAAGGGATCACAAATTTAGCATTGGAGGGCAGCGTGGAGGGTAAAAATCGTAGAGGGAGACCAAGAGATGAATACACTAAGCAGATTCAGAATGATGTAGGTTGCAGTAGGTACTGGGAGATGAATAAGCTTGCACAGGATAGAGTAGCATGGAGAGCTGCATCAAACCAGTCTCAGGACTGAAGACCACAACAACAACAACATCCCTATGGTGAGATTGCCTGATCTGACAGTTCCCGATTTTCTTCTGTGTGGGATCATCTCAAGAAAAAAGTATTTTCAAAGTGACTACAAAATAATGATTTGAAAGCACAATCTGGGAAGAGAGAGGGAGACCATGCCTCAGAAATGACTTTAGATTTTAATGACGAGCTTCCATAAACATCTTCACCAATGTATCTTCAAAGCCATTTTATGTGATGTACTTTTTAAGAAATAAACTAGCGTTTGACTGTCCACTAATGGCTATGCAAGTTTGAAGAAGAGTTTCTGTAAGTTATATGGATGTAGATGTATGATGGGCCTTCCAGTGGGCCACCTGGTAGTTTGTTAAAGTACGAAACGAGTGATAAATTGTTGTTGTGTCACCTCATGTGCCTTTCATTCAGCAGAGTTTTTGAGAATTACACTAGGTTGTGCTAAACTTTGAAAACCAACCATAGTTACAACACACACTAAAAGAATGGACTCTGTTGACAAAAAAGATCATTTCATTGCCAGATATAGTTTTGTCAGTAAATTGCTGAAGTGATAGAGAAATGTATTTTTCTGTATGCTCAAAATATCTGGGGAAAATAGTTTTGTACAGAGAGTGCCAATATAACAAGGCAAATATAAAGTGTTTACACCTCCAATGCAGAAAAATAATCCTCGATTTATTTCTCAGCGAAGTTCACAGCAACATGCCATGAAAAATTGGTTTTGAATCATCTACAGCTACTTAATGGCTACGCAGCATGAAACAACACTGCCTTCCCTGACAAAAAGCAGACCACCAAATGCTATGTAGTGATCATATTATGGGTGTGTAAAAACTACAGCAAAACCCCATTGTTACGTTCCCGCATATTATGCTCTCTCACTTTTTACATTCATTTTTGTCAATCCCAAAAGAAGTCTTACTCTCTCAATAAAGTGCCTTCCCATCATTAACAACGCCCTGTCATATTTCCCACATTTTAAGTTTTCTTTAGTGTTATCATGACCTTTAACATCAATTTTCACACAATTTCTGAAAAAGGTGCATCATATTTCTGCCCAAAGTCAGCCTCGGAACAACACAGGAAACACAGACTACACACAAAGTTATTGATCATGTAACGTAGTGTTAGCGCATTAAGCAAGATTTTCATTATCAGCTTGTTGGATCACGGCCGCCTGTATTATATATTCACAGTGCTTGGAAGGGTGGGAAAGGCACTGCCTTAATAATAATCATGATCTGACAATAGTGATTCAAGTAGCAACCTTCCTTCTGTTCATTGTGTTGCATTACAAGAGCTTTAATTTAACAGTCATTTATACAAATAAACATTGCTTTTGAAGATGGCAGTCTCTCTAATGGGCTTTCATGAACTGTTGTCACTCTTGACATGAAATACACAAATCCATACTAGGTGTGCAGTTTCAGGTAGGTATGACCCGATGTCAGCCAGGAACATTCCTCCTCAAGATGCTCCATAACATGAAAATTTCCGCCCTCTTTCTCACCCAGGACATCCATGAGCCAAGTGACCCCTTTGTTGGCAACAAGCTAAAGATTTTGTGCCTATTGTTCTCTGTTTACAAAGACAGCCAACTTTAGTGTTTTAACCAATATTGTGTTACAAGTTTTATTTACGATAAATTTATAATGATTAGCTCACATTAGAACATCTCATATTACAACATCAATATCTTCTTGATGCGAGTTCATGAAAGAGTAGACACAATTGCTGTTAGAAAGAAACAAAGACACATATTTCAGACCTTTTTTTTTAAATAGGATAAGTTTAAATTGTTTTAATTTCCTATTCTGAACAATATAAAGAGAGTGTCAGTACGAGTAACTTATTCATTTTCAACTGTTGTGTTTCCAGTGCTTTCCTGTATTTTACACTTTCCTGCTTTTTATGCTTTTATGGGCTAATCTGCTGAAAAGTGTAAAAGGGGGTTTTAGTTTATTTTACAGCAACACCTTCACACAATATCCATAGTTATCTGACTGGGGCTGTGATATATAATACTTTGCAAAAATATAAACAATACAGAACCTTGAGTAAAACTGATTTTCTTTCACTAAAAATGCAAGAAACCATAGGCGTTAAAAGCATGCTTAAGTAGCTATGAATGATTTCAGGTACTTGGAGTAAAACAAAAGGATCATGAGAGTTAAGGATCTTTTTCATGTGTGTAAGATGTGATTTTGCAATGTGAACTTCACTTATATATGCAGAAGACTATCACAAGTGGCTCTATCTAGTAATTCCTAGAAGCCTTTTTGTAACAATCTTAGACTTTGGTCCAAATAACAGTGTTCTAGTATGACATCTCCTGACTAATATGTCAATGCATTTCTCCCATTGCCTGTACATGAATAAGGTGTATTTGACTGTTTACTGGAAATTATCTCAAATGATTAATTACGTCATTTTATGCTCCTAACATAACATTTTTCCTCTTGAATTTCAGTATTCTTTTGTAAAAAACAAAAATGAAATTCAAATAATTTGAAAACCCACTGAAACACTAAATTCAAGTCATGTGATGCCCGTGATGACACTGGCTGGTCTTACTGTCATAATGCTAATTCACAGCAATATCTTGTTTCGCAATTTACATTTCGGGAAATGTTTTACAAATGGTGGGCAGTGTCGTATTGTACAAATACCTCCATAAAAACTCCTGAAAAGTTGTTTCAGAGTTTTCCACAGAATGAGAAGATGCATAAAATGTTGTTGCACTGTACCAGCAAATTGCCACCACGTTGACGCACAAGTTCACTAACTTAATCAAAAATGTGTTGCACTGTGAAGTTAACATTAACCTACATCTGAGATATGCTTTCCCGCTGTTACAACAAAGAATAGTGTCATTCAATGAAATTAAACTTCTAGCAAAAATTTTACCCACCTACAACTGAATTATTCAGTAGCACAGTTGTTAGAGCAGTTTATAAGCTGATGTCCAGTTAGAGAAGTTTATAAGATAATGTCCATGGATTGCTGGTTCGAATCTAATCCAAAATAACATTTTAACCAATTTTTAAAACTATTTGACAGTTTTCTCATATGAAAACTAAATCACAATTACAAAACTTCACCACACTGATAAGAAACAGAATATTGTTGTGTATTCATTGCTTAGACTTCTAAGAGTAATGTGAAGCTATCTGTAATACATCCGACAATCGAAATAACTGCTACAATCAGTTCTTACTAACGCTATTTTTGCATTTCATGTAAAAGTTTTACAAATATATGACTCTTTCAGTATTCGAACATGTGACCTCTTGATCTACAGTCAGATGCACTACCAGTTGTGCAACTGAACGCTTGCTGAATGCAGAATGTGTGCTGAATGTCTTCTAGAAAGGAAATCAGCACCAAGCTTGGCCAAGAATAATTTTATTGTGTTTTGGGTCGCAGCTCACAAATGACAGTCTACAATCTAGTTATAATATACAAACCCATTTGCAACAGTTCTGTAATTCTTTAGTTTTGAGTGAGTTTAATGATGTTGCAGGGAACAGGGAAAAGAATGTCTGTCGTCACACATATTGCCGCTCTAAATGGGTGGAGCAAACGCATCAACTTTCGCAAGGCTTCCACTATCATCGTTCACAAAATTCCTTTCTATTGTTACTTAAAAGTTGTAATTGAATTTTCCATCACTAAATACCTAAACCGTTTTGCAGAAAAAGTATGTAAAAACCTCATTACTTCGGCTAACGCGCCTATAACACATGTACAGCTTAGTCTTAATCCTAGTCTGTGACGTCACCACAACGCTAGCCAATAACAGAGCATTTTCGATCACGTGACCAGACCTTCATATTTAATGATTAAATAAAAATATATTTAATGATCACATAAAATAACAGATACAGTGTGAGAATACTGACAGTAAATGCTATTTAAATGTTACAATGACTCGGAATAATAGCAATTTGAACCATATTTTAAAATATAGGAAAATAATCAACCCATGAATGACATTTCCTGAACTCTGATTTTACAAAATTACATGCATTAAAAAATCCACTGAAGGGCTTTCACAATAATAACTACTTTCACATAATCCCTGTTTTAATTTGAAAGCCATAACCACTTCCACCTGCAAAGTAAAAAGCGAGTCTTTATTACACAATATTTTAAGATGATTATTGATATGGTGTATTGGGGTACATAAGACATTTAAGAGCCGTCAAAAAGAAGCCTTTATTCTACAATCTAAATATTTCCGAACATGGTCATATAACTGGTATCCATTTTTGCTATATGGGCCCTATAAATTTGTCCAGTTACCAATGTAAGTGGTTTGTTTATGCATGGCCTCACTTTAAAGGAAAGACAGAAACGCTAAGTTAGGGGAAGAATGCAGGCCACACAATGACAACATTATGAGAAACCTGGTGACCACGGAATTTAATCCCCATCGCCAACATCACAATAAATCAGGTGACCACGAAATTTAATCCCATAGAATTCATAACAATGTTAGCAATGTAAGCAGTTCCCCATCTAGCCGGAACCACAAGCAGTTTCAGTAACTACTTCTGAATCAGGTACCAGGAAATTTTCAAGTATTCACTGATTACATTCTGCAGTCACCATAACTATTTGTCCACTGTTCCCATCAGAGAATCGGGGCCCAATCACACACTTCATGACTCTACTTCACTCAGTCACTGTGAAGAGGATATATGTGCATGCCTTTCATGTTTTAATCTGAGTTAGTAAGTTCCTTGTTCCACAGACCAAATTCATGGTAAACAAAACTATGTGGAATATATCAACAGCACAATTTTGCCATTTAATACAACTAATTAACTGGAATGAGTCGGTCGCTCGTCATGAGAACCGAGTCACATGTTGTCACTTCAAGCATCTGTTCCAGGAAACGTCATGTTTTTAGCATCACCTTGTGCCTTTTGAACCATGACTATTTTGTAAGTAGTGCAAAACAGATTTAGTTAAGTACTCATCTTATGCTGCTATCAGAGCGATGCATAGCAGAAGTGTGTTTCTCATCTGGGCAGTACAGTCTAGGCCCCACAGTTTGTCTTACTTGTTCAATGTTCCCAGGTTTTCTGACTGACAATGGATGACCTGTTGACTTTTGTTCTAGAGTTGAACCTGTTATTCTGAAGTTTTTCACTCTTAAAAAAATTGTGTTAGGAAATCGCATGTCTTTTACAACCTAAATTGAAGTCATGGCTGAATTGCTGTTGAGATAAAACACAAGAGCCCCACTTTTAGAAAATGTTTTCATAACAAATGCACAGTGCTCACACAAATACAGTTCCAATACTACTGAAAAGATATTGCATAGACAACAATGTGTCACTATGTAATAGTTGAAATGTTAAATTGGAGAGCTGGTATTAACTCAAAACACCCAACTCTTTTTGGCACGCCCTGTACAAATAATTCTCACAATCTAATTTTTAAGACTACGAGTACTATTACCAACCTCTGTCTTCGAGTTCCCTCACAGAGGAGTGGGTGGTCAGCCTCCGACACATTAGCTTTCAAGCCAAGAGCAGCAACTGCAGCCTCAAAACCCAGAGTCTCATCTGTTGGCAACCGCAGTGACTGATTCTGCAACTGACACCTCACTTCCCGTCCTCCTGTTTAAATTTATAAACAATGTCAATCAGCATTGTGCACTTTTAGTCAAATACAGTATTATTATTTTGTACTATCTATGGTTGGAAGTAATCTGACAGTACCGAAGTATTTCATATCTGCTCTCATGCCAATCTAACAAGCAATACAAGGCAAAAAATTATCCTAAACTTACTGCCAACAACAACAACAACAACAACAACTACTACTACTACTACTACTACTACTACTACTACTACAACAACAACTTCTTTCTGTAAAGCAACTTTCAGCCACTAATACTCTACCATAAAGTTAGTGTATTGTTTCATTACGATTTCATCCATTTTATTACATTTTTTATCAATGTGCTTATTCTAATTAAACTGATCTTATCACCCTTTTGGCAGATGTATGTAGACAACTATTGTATTTTCTTAAATTCCCCACTAAAAAATAAATGCACCTTGAAACTTCATAAGCGTCTTCTTTTGATGTTATTTATTCTGTTTCATGTATGTTTTCTAATTCAGGCTGCAATGTGGCAGACCAAGAGAGACTTTACTCAAGTGACCAACATTGTATTCACCAAACAATCACCCTCACATTCTGTCTCGTTACTTTTAAATTTGTCTCCACTAACTGCCAGTTCTTTTTTTATAAATGTAAAAGTCAGTCATGTAAACATTACTGTATTTACTATTTCACACTTAAGTTATGTGGAAGTCATACATACCAATCAAAAATATAAAATGCTGTAATACAATGTAAATGTCAGCAAAACTGAAGATGAATTATTTATTGTTTAACTAAAACTTTTGATGCTTACATACTGTCAAAACGGTGTATTTTACAAATTTCAGATGTAATCATCTAATACTATATTATTTTTAGTAATCAATATGTATTTACATTTTATAATGTATGGCCAAGTGAAATCTAACTGAACTAAAATTAACTTTTGTAATCATAAATTTGTTAAAATTGTAACTACAGAAATGTACATACTAATTTTGATTGTCATCATTCTAAAAGTAGTCAGTTGCACAAGCCTGCGAAGTCAGCATCAGTATTATGATAATTTGTTGTATGCTACTACATTATGAAAAGGAAAGTTGCCACTCGCCATATAATGGAGAGTGAGGCAACAAGAGAAACACGGGAAAGAAGGATGGACATTGAGTATAGTGATGCATTAGGAAATAAGTAACAAAGGAAAGCAGCACTGGGTTAGGATAAAAAAAAAAGCCACCACGCAAAAATCAAAAATGGAAAATCCAGGATGGAATGTAACAATATTACGAAAAGTAACAATACCAGAGAAGGAAAGTTGCTACTCACCATATAGCGGAGATCCTGAGTCACGATAGGCACAATAAAAAGATTCACACAATTAAAACTTTCGGCCATTAAGGCCTTGGTGGTCTCAGCTCTCTGAGACTGCAGACACGTGTGCAAGCTGAGCTTATGTGAGCGCGCGCGCGTGTGTGTGTGTGTGTGTGTGTGTGTGTGTGTGTGTGTGTACTGTTGACAAAGGCCTTAATGGCCGAAAGCTTTAAATGTGTGAATCTTTTTATTGTGCCTATCGCGACTCAGCATCTCCGCTATATGGTGAGTAGCAACTTTCCTTCTCTGGTATTGTTATATTCCATCCTGGATTTTCTATTGTTTAATATAATGGAAAGGAAAGTCACTACTCACCATATAGCGGAAACTGTCTTAGCAAAACACAAACTGTGCCAAAAGGTAAAAACACCACTATTTCTGATCATTGCTGTGAAACTAAGAGAATTAGCTGCTATCTCTGCTATATGGTGAGTGACAACTTTCCTTTTCGTAATATTGTTACATTCCATCCTGGATTTTGTATTGTATGTTATTGCTATCCAACTTAATCTGCTATGAACACAAAGTTAATCCGTTATGAACACGAAGTTATAATCTTCACTTTCACAAGTGCTGGTAGCAAGTAGTAACACTGCAAAGTTATTCAGCATTTCTGCAGTTTAAAGCACTAACTAATGCAGAAGGAAGGAAGATCAGGGTTTAACGTTTCACCAATGATCAGGTCGTTAACAGATGAATGTATGGGGAAGGAAATCTGCCATTTCCTTTTTAACACGACCCAATCCAGGCTCGCTGCTCGTGATCTCGCGGTAGTGTTTTCGCTTCCCGAGCACGGGGTCCCGGGTTCGATTCCCGGCGGGGTCAGGGATTTTTCCCTGCCTCGAGATGACTCCTCGTCTCATCATCATCATCATCATTTCATCCCCATTGGGGACGGAGGAAGGCAATGGCAAACCACCTCCACTAGCACCTTGCCTAGCACGGAGGTGTGGGTCTCCCACATCGTTCCCCTATACTCAGTCACAGAGTACGGGACTTCATAATCATCATCAATCCAGGTATTTAACATAATCAGTTTATAGATGCCACAGAAAATCTTAGCCTAGAGGTCCTAAAGGGAGTTTGAACAGTCATCCTGCCAAATGTGAGTCTAGTGTCCTAACAATTGTAGAACTGCACTCAGGCTGGCCTATGCAGCCAGAATTAAGTTTCAATTACATTCTTCTGGGTGTGTAATAGTGTAAAATACACTGCTGTTTTGCTTACTACTATAGATACAATCATTCTCATTCTGAAGGAGGCCACCTGTGATGGTGGTCAAAACCCTTAGAGTATTTTACATCATACGGAACAGGTGTATCACAATGACTGGAAAATCAAACCTTCAGCAATGGCTTCCAGACATAAACTTATCTTACTGTTTTGTAATATCATAGCAAAAAATATATACAGTTTGAGTAAATCAAACCACAGTCGCTGCTGTGGTATAATGAGTGATGTGTGGATAGAATAGGGGAAACCAGATCCTTCTGACCATCTGTTGACAACAATTTCTATTCCTTTACTTTCTGTTTTTCTCTACCTTCCCTTACTTAAACTGTGAAGCTCTTGTCAACCGGAAAAAGCTACTAATGCCTACAAGGGAAATCTACATGCCAGCTAGGATCATACACATTGCAGTTGATCAAAGACTGTCACAAGCAGCCATAACTTACCTCTAAAGCTACATGAACATGGGTATCTGACCCAGTCCAGGAAAGGGCAGCTTAGTGCCATCAACAAACAACTGTTGTCAGCTACCACTGCAGACAATGCAAAGGAGAACAGTACTATAGAACTCCCAATGGGATGTGGCCTGACCAGGCGGCACTGTTAGCGAGTATTAGCTGTTCTGCACCAATTTTCAGATGCTTTGAAACCTGGAGCGGAGAAGAGAGAGACCTACATTGCCCAAGGTAAAACATCATTTCGACAATAGCGATCATCCACCAATCAGCCAATGCTCTTATAGGGTGTCACCGGCTGAACAATGGATAACCTCGGAGGAAATGGAGAAGGTGCTGCAAAGATGACTTCACTGCTACCTCTCAGAGTCCCTAGTCCTCTCCTAAGGTCTTGTGAACAACAAGGATGGCACATGGTATTTTGCATCAACTACCAATGAGAGAACTAACTCATGAAAAAGGATGTCTACCCACTGCCTCACACTGATGACACTCTTACAGCCTCTGTGAGTGTGAAGTTATGCATTTTGGACAGTGTAATGCTCCTGCCACTTCAAACATATGATGGACAATCTGCTTAAACACCTCAAATGGACGATGTGCCTTTGCCGTCTGGACGACATTGCAGTTTCTTCAATGACAATTTTGAAAAGATCCAAGTAACCTGGCAACTGTGGTGACGTGTGTTCAGACTGCAGAGCCCTAGCTGAATCTGTAAAAATGTCTTTTCATCATCTGAGAAACAAAAGTCCTGGGGCAAGTAGTTAACCCAATTCAGAGAAAATAACAGCAGTCACAGATTTACAGACTCCTTGACACAGTGCCGATAACATAGACGACAAGTATAATGCTTTCCTTAACACACTTCTCATGCTCTTTGAGAGTTGCTTTCCAACAGAACGTTCTAAGTGGGTTACTGGCAGTAAAAGGCAGCCTGGGTGGCTGACTAGTGGGATAAGGATATCATGTAGAACAAGTAGGAATTATATCAAAATGTTAGAAGTAATCACAATCAAGCTACGGTAGCCCATTACAAACAGTTGTGCAAGATGCTTAAAATGTTATTAGGAAGGCAGAGAGTATGTGGCAGGCAAAGAGAACAGCTAATTCACAGGATAAAATTAAAACCGTATGGTCAGTTGTGAAGCAAGTGTGTGGTCAGCAGCACAAGGTCAGTGATATAAAGTCAGTTTGTAGTAAAAATATTTCTGTTATTGATAAGCCAGGTATATGTACAATACTTAACAATAATTTTCTGAGTGTTGCTGTTGAGTTAAATAAAAACTTAGTTTCTACAGGCAATCATATAACTCTCTTGGAAAATGCCTTTCCGAGAATGATATCTGAAATACTCCTCTGACTAGGGAGAGAGTGAGTAAATATTCAAATCACTGAAGACTAAGGGCTCTCACAGATATGATGGAGTGCCTAGCATGTTAGCCCAGTTCTTAGGCACATTTGTAATTTTTCCCTTAAGATTGGCCAGTTTCCTGGACAATTAAAGTACTCAGTAGTTAATCCGCTTTATAAAAAGGGAGAAGGGGATACTGCAGACAATTTTAAACCTATTTCTATGCCACCAGTGTTTGCTAAAGTTATTAAAACGGTTATGTATGTAAGGGTAATTGATCATTTTATATCACATAATTTGCTATCAAATGTACAGTTCAGCTTTAGAAGTAGTTTAACAACTGAGAATGCTTCATTCTCTTTTCTCTGTGAGGTACTGGATGGATTAAACAAAAGGTTTCGAACACAAGGCATCTTTTTTCATTTAACTAAGACGTTTGATTGTGTTGATCACAAAATATTGCTATAGAAGTTGTATCATTATGGAATATGGAAGTAGCTCACAATTGGTTCACCTCTTGCTTTACCAACAGTCAGCAAAATGTCATTATTCACAGTGTTGCGAATGGCTATGAGGTGGAGTCTAATTGGGGCACAGTCAAATTGGGGGTACCCCAGGGATCAGTGATGTGGTCAGTTTTGTTATTTACATAAATGATATGCCCTCTAGTATTACAGGTAATTCTAAAATATTGCTGTTTGCTGATGACACTAGCTTGGTAGTGAAGAATGTTGTGTGAAACATTGGCTCTGTTTCAAATTCTGCAGTTCACAACATACATTCTTTACTGTTGTTTCTTGTTAATAATATCAGCTTATTCCCACGAATTAGTAGCTTTCACTCAGTTAATACTGGGCAGAAATCAATCTGCATTTGGATCGCACTTCCTTGACTCTCATGCAGAAAGGTGTGCAGTATACTGCTGCAGCCATTTTTAATAAGCTAGCACAAGAATTCAAAAATCTTAGCAGTAGTCAATGTGCTTTCAAATCGAAATTGAAGAGTTTCCTCATGGATCACTCCTCCTATTCTGTCAAGGAGTTCCTTGTAAAAATAAGCTGATTCCTATGTTATATTGTTGATCGTGTTTACTTAACCTTATGGTTTGTCTTTTTTAGGTTATAAACATTTTATTTTATCTATTATTACTTTTATGTTGTAATTTCATGAGCTGACATGTTCCATGACCTTTGAGATTTGCTCCTCAATTTGGTCCTACAGAACTAGATGTGTAAAATAAAAAATAAAACATTCATGATGTGAGAAGTTCTCTCTGAACGTGCTCCTACAACCAGCTATTCATAAAGGATTTCTGTACCAAAGCACTTATCTAGCAAGACTTTCTGCAGGAAGAAGCCAAACTTCAAAGGAACAAGGCACAAGAAAGACCTTTCCCTTACCATTAAAAAGGCAGTAACATCTTTTCCAGTCCTAACCTTGTATGACAAGAATGCTGAAACAGGACTTCACATCGACACTAGCGTATTTTGGGTAGATGCAGTTCTAGTACAGATTCAGTTAGGTGCTGAATAACTGATAGCTTATGCATTCTGAGTACTCTCCAAGTACAAGAAAAACAACTTTACAACCAAGAAAGAGTGTCTTGCAGATGTTTAGGCCATCAACTGATTCTGGCTGTATGTATTTTGCAAACCACTCACCATTTGCCAGAACACCATCTTCTACGTTGGCTGACTAGCCTCAAGGATCTGACACGTACACAAAAACAGACACAATCAGGAGGACATTGACTGCCTTTCATGGAATCCAGTTGTGGAACACAGCAGTGTGGAAAAAATCTCAGTCATTGGTCATCACTATATTAAATGACATTTTTGCTGAACAGAAGCCTTGAAGGAGGAGAAACCAACCAAAGGAGATTCTGTGGTTACTAAACAGAACATTGTAAAAGGGGAACTACGATCCACGGGGCAGAAATGGTTGTTCATCATCCCAGCTCATCTACAGCCAGCTATCCTGAAGTTTTTCCCACGATGCTTAAAACATTTGGTCAACTGGAATTCATCAATACTCTACACAGAATCAGAAACAGGTATCACTGGCCAGGTCTCTACTGATAGGTTAACACACTATGTGGTAGTCTGTAAGGAACGCCAGTGAAGAAAGCACGTGCCACAACTACCTTGAGGGGATCTGATACCAATTCCATCTGGAGTAGCACCATTCCACTGAATTGGAATCAAGCTTTTGGGGATGTTCTAGAAGTCACCAAATGAGAATTGATGGAATACAACTGACCACCTTAAGCACTATACTGCACCAAAGCTGTGTGGACTGCCGACACCCAGATCACAAGGCTTCTTTTATAAGACATAATTTTGAAACAAGAAGCAACCCATTGTTGACAACGCAGATGGATTGTTCTATCTATTATGATATTCTACTCCAGCAAATAACCAAATTTTTTGTCAATTTTTATCTCATTTGCAATATAATTATCTGTTGACATATAGTACTTACCCATAAATCTCAAAATTCCATTTAGACTTGCAAATCTTCACATGTGTGTGAATTCCTAAGGGAATACACTGCTGAGGTCATTGGTCCCTAGACTTAGACAAACTTATGCTAAGAACAACACATACACCCATGCCCGAGGGAGGACTCGAACTTTCGGCCTGAGGGGCCGCACTTTTAGACATGCATTTCTCTAAATTCCTGACTAGCAATGTTTTCTATAAATCAAAACCATACTAGTTCTTTTAGTTCATTAAAAACAGTAAAACCCGATCTACCCAAATTTCAAGGTCTCATACAGTTTTCAAAATAACTATCTGCTCTTAAACCCGTTTATAAGTAGCTGGAAGTCACCTAAAATAGCGAGTCCGCAGTTTGAATGTAAAACAAGTAACATCTGTAACCGACATACTCTAGATGCTGAGTCACACCATTATTGTATATCTTCTGTATGTGAGAATATGAACTCAGGTCACCAAGAACTTCAACAATAATGGAAATTTCTTGATAGAGCAATACGTAAAATAACGGACAGGCAACCAATCATCTGTAGCAGATCAATGCGTGGAGCACAGTAACAAATAACAGAAAACAGCATTCACACTAACTTTCAAGCACTAGCTCTTTTTTCCAGCAATAGTACAAACATTCAGACAAACAACCACACACATACCCAAACGAACTTTGCTGTAGCCATGGGAGTGTGCATTTGTGTGTGTGTGTGTGTGTGTGTGTGTGTGTGTGTGTTTTGAGCTATTGCTGGAAAAGACATAGTGCTCAAAAACTAGTGTGACTGCTGTTTTCTATTGTGTTTTACTGGGCTCCTTGCATCAATCTGCTACAGATGAGTCGTTACCTTTCCCTTATTTTACATATCACTTTGATGTTTAATTACTTACAAGTGACTCTGTACCATAAATTAATAAACATTTGAAAACAACTGCTTTATAATTATGAAGAGTGTGAAATGTAGCTGTCAGCAAACTGAACAATCATTGGACTCACTGATTCAAGCGTTGAACTCTTAAATCCACCACAGGAGTGTAACTGTCTTTTAAGAGGAACTGTGCCAGCTACGCGAGAACTGTGAATTTTTTTGTATAAATACAAAATATTGTTATGTGCCATTACTGAACAATCAACTTCAGCACTGGAAAGGGATTACTCGGCATTTGTGGGTTCTGACACAGAAACTTGGGGTACTTGTTCGTAATGTAAAAGATGGTCATTATAATTAATAACTGTACTTCAAAGGCAATAAAATATGTATGTCAATGTTTAAAATACGGTGTTGTGCATCTTTTAGTAAACACATCTCACACTCATTCAAAGTTTCAACTTCGTGATCAAGATTGGTGCTGCTGAGGAGAGACTATAAAATCCAGTTCAGTTGCGTCACACTGTGTGACAATCTTTGATCGTGGAAAATCTTCCACAGTCTGACAACTGCCTACCACAAGCAGGTGACTATCTTCACAGAACCCTTTAATATGACACTGGTAGATATCCTTTAATAAGACATTGGTAGATATGCACTTGATGTACATTGATGTAAAACAGAAACACTGGGTTATGACACTGCACACTGTCAGATTCGCATATAACACAGCTAAGCAAGACACTAAAGGCTTCAAAGCATTTCTTCTGCTCCAAAGTCACAGAGGCCAAAACAACTACCAATAGACTGTTCCCGTTTGAGCCAGTGATACTATGTGAAACACTTCATCACTGAGACTGAAGAAGCAAGACAGCTGGCTCACTTATGAGCCGTGGACACCCAGGAGAAAGACCAAGAGCCCTATAATGCCTAGAAGCAGCCAGTGTGTTACAGCCTGGCAGAACTGATATTGATTTTTACCCCTGTACATTAAGTATCGGAAAAGTTACTGAAGACCTATTTTGGACCGTATCGTATCCTTTGTTGGTTGCTGGATGTCAAAGAAAGTTGAGGATTAGGGCCATCTGCCAAGAAGACAAAAGTGTATAGATGATTTCTGTTTTCTCTGTATGAAGCCCTATTACACTCCTGCCACTCACATCGATGACGAGAGCTTCTTGTTCGTGGAAATTTAAGTCCTTGTCAACAATCGTGAAGCTTTGAGGAAACGAACTTCCTTTAATGCTTATCATAGTGAATACGGTGTGACAATGTAACCAGGATGTGAGGATCCACTAGCTTTGTCACAACAGAGGGCTACTGATAAGACTTGAATTCAGGATGCTGTAGTCAGCTCGTATGAGAACTTCTGAAACTGCATGTCAGTGTTTCTGTGAAAGAGGGAGCTATGCCAAGAGCTGTGCTGCATGCTGTATGGCATAGAAGTTACTTGTCATTTAGTATTTGTCACAGCTGGTAGGTTATCAAAATTTCTGATTTCTGTGGTGTTTGTATATTCTGGAATATTCAGTATTCGTATAAATAGCTACACTCTCCACCTAGGGGTTCGGTTCAGTTCTGTTCTGCCTGTACACTGTTGCTCATAATAAACACACTTTTAGTGTTAAGTGTTTTATTTCACTGATGACCCTGCTTTCATATTTGGACTATAGTGTGGTTACAACATGACAATATTTCCATCACCAAGGCATTTCCCCGCAATGCCCCTCCATATCAACTCCAAACCATTTTTGATGTCTTCCCACCTATGCATGCATATTCATCTTGTGATTCCTTCTAAGTTTAAATGTTAACTTTCTACTGATTAATATGAAATACATACAACATACCAAAATGGTAGCACTAACACGAATTTCATGAAAATGTTGGATTTTAATGTTATAAAATATGAACTAGAAGAAGTAAAAGTTCAACAGACTGCAGCTTATGATCAGGCCAAGTGAACGAAGGCATGCTAAACAGAAAGAAATAAAAATATAACTGGAAAATGAACAAAGTTAATAGCTAACATACCTGGCATGACAAGCACATCAAAAAGATAGCTGGCAAGCATGATTGGGAGCAGAGCTTCCCCACGAGATCGCAATGTTCCATCTTTCAGTTGCTCTGCACGTTCCCGAATAATTTTAAGTTCCCAAGCTCCTAGAGGGATGCGCTTCAAGAGACTTACTAATTCTGACTCCTGATTTGCTAGTTTCACCTGAAAATTGAAACCAGTAATAATTTCTTTAATGTGTTGCTCTTCCTGACTCTGCAAAAAAAATGGCAGCAGACTTCTTTGTGTGTGAATATTTTCGTATCATGCATACCACACCGATGTGCAACAGAAGGAAATTTTAACTTCCAGGATAAAATCAGAAATTTTAGATAAATTTTGTTTTGTGCAAGACACAGTTCTAATATTACTAGCTTTATCTAATGTTAGACAAATAGCTACAAATGGTATTTTTTTACCCCACAATCACCAAGACATTATGCATAAGGAGAAGTTAATGACATGAAATGATTGTGTTGCATAAAGGGTTATTAATGAAGATACAGGGTAATGTCATTAGGCAGATTAAAACAGTTCTGAGGAAAGTATTACATGTGATGAGAAACTAATAAAAATTAGTTTATTTAACATAAAATTTGAGACTGACGGGAATGTTTGCAGTCGACACTCTTCTGTAATTCACATACATTCATCTTTTCTTCTTCACGCTCACCGTCTGTTTCCTTACCTTACATTATATTAGGCTATTAACTACCACAGGCTATTAACTACCACTTTTTCTTGTTCTCCTGCAACCCCTTCTCATTCACAATCAACAAAGCACTTTTCCAAAAACTGTGAATGCTACATACATTTCTGTGCCTTTCTTCTGGTCGTAGTGAGAGCTGATTGGAATGTTTTATAGACTTCTTACTTATAAATACTGCATACATTCAAGTATTATGTTACATTAATATTACCATATAGTCAAAAAAATTACACCATAATTTATAAACAGCAACTCTCTTTACACCCCTACTAGGGGGTGAAATTTTATCAAGACTGTCACCAATCAGCCTAATAACACCAAACACAATGGATTTGACATTAATATTGGCTGTTTTCAATTATTTTTACATACCACCTCCTTTCCCTCCAATTCCCAATGAAACCACCATTCCTAACTGTTGTAAGTCTCTCTTTCATCTTATCATGCCCCCAGCAGCACACACAAAAAAAAGCCAGTCTAGAAATTTTTTCCATGCGTTCTAGAGTTATGCTTGTATATCATCACTTCCCACCCCCTTTTAACAAAAATACGATGACTAGACATGTCTTATCCATCACAGTACCTATTTCCCGGTACTTACTTACTTGTTTATCAACTATGATGTGGCTACTACTATAGTTTCAGTCCAACAAATGATCTTAATTGGGAACTTAGTACTCACTTCCAGTGGCTTGGTGCTTGCCGGTGGACGAGCCATTTCAAGTCCGAACAAACCCACCCTGAATGCCAGGTGGGAATGTTCCAGATTTTCTGCCAGTACTGTGCACAGGAAGGCACACTTAGCTAGTGTAGCCGATGCTAGACAGCTTATTTGATGAGAGACTGGATTTATTTGTTGCTGAAACATTTCCCCACAATACACATCTATAAGAAGACACTCCATAAGCATCACATAACAGTAATTTATTATGAAATTACTAACTGATAGGCTATACAATAACATTAGATAAAACACTGAACAACAATTTGAGAGTACTTCCAGATACACACAATTTATAATCAAATTTTCATGCTGCAGCATACACTGAGGTGACAAAAGTCATGGGATATCTCATAAGATTGTGTTGCACCTCCTTTTGCCTAGTGTAGTGCAGCAACTCAACATGGCATGGACTTAACCAGTCGTTGGAAGTCCCCTATAGACAAATTGAGCCATGCTGGCTCTATAGCTGTTCATAACTGCAAAAGTGTTGCCAGTACGAGTTTGTGAAGGAACTGATCCCTCAATTACGTACAATAAGCGTTCGATGGGATTCATGTCCAGAGATCTGGGTGGCTTAATCATTTGGTGAAATTGTCCAGACTGTTCTTCAAACCAATTGTGAACAATTGTACTTGGCAACACTGTGCATTGTCATCCATAAAAATTCCATCATTGTTTGGGAATATGAAATCCACGAATGGCAGCCAAATGGTCTCCAAGTAGCCAATGTAACTAATTCCAGTCAAAGATCAGTACTGTTGGACAAACGGACAGAGTCCATTCCACATAAACACAATTCACACCATTACAAAGCCACCACCAGCTTGTACAGGGGCTTACTGGCAACTTGGGGTCCATGGCTTTGTGGGATCTGTACCACACTTGAACAGTCATCAACTCTCAACTACTGAAATTGAGACTCATGTGACCAGTCCACAGTTTTCCAGTTGTCTAATGTCCACTCAATACTGTCAAGCCCAGCAGAGGTGCTGTAGGTGATTCATGCTGTTAGCAAAGGTGCTCACGTCAGTTGTCTACTGCCTTAGCCCATTAACATCAAATTTTGTCACACTGTCCTGACGGATAGATTTGTTGTACATCTCACATTGCCTTCTTTTATTGTTTCACACAGTGTTGCTAGTCTGTTAACATTGACAGCTCCAAACAAAATTCTCTGCTCTCGATCATTAAGTGAAGGTCATTGGCCATTGCGCTGTCCGTGATAAGTAATGCCCGAAATTTGGTATCCTCAGCATGCTCTTGCTACTGTGGATCTTGGATATACAGAGTTCCCTAATGATTTCCGCAATGGAATGTCCCATGTGTATAGCTCCAACTACCAGTCCACTTTCAAAGTCTTTTAATACCCATCATGCAGCCATAATGAATCACATCCTAAATCTTTTCACATTTAGCACCCGAGTACAAATGTCACCGCCATCAATGCACTGCCCTTTTATGTCTTTTGTACACGATACTACCACCATTTGCATATGTGCATATCACTATCCCACGACTTTAGTCATCTCAGTATAATGTGCACATATATTAACTTCCCTGCCAGTGCTGGCCCCGGAAAAGGCAACAATAACTGTCCAATTTCCAGTCTGATGCATAGTTTTAACCTGGCAAGATGGTTCATGTCAGATATACTGACTCAGTGTTTACACAATGGACCTCAAACTTTATGCAACTTCTATTATGTTCTTCACAAAGAAAGAAGATTAAGACAAAAACAAAAAATAAATAAATAAAAATCTCTGTAAGGCAATCTAAGCAACCAGTACAGTAAATCAAGGGCTGTACTGCATATAATAGTTATGTGGATTTTAGAGATTGTACTAACCAAAGTCAAAAACTAACAGATCAACAAATTTGGGCCACTCGCTGAGGAATGCATTTCCAGACTCGCATGTAGGAAACCATACATTATGGTCTGATAATTACTAGAGATGAAACTAAGAGATCCGTAACATGAAAAAGGTGGTTCTCTGAAATTAATGTATTCCTTATTTTCAACACAGGAGAACACCTGATACTCAAGAATATTTTACAGCTCAAGATAACTCTTGTGGTATAACTAAGGATATCATATACGAAGAAAATGAGCAGAACGAGTAGACTGTTAAATGCATTATACAGCACAGATGAGTGGTGCACGTTGTGGGAAAGAGAGACAGAAAGTACTCCAAACTGTTTTAAATCTTTAACAAATCTACTGGCTGTGATGACAGATTTAAATTTAACACTAATGACATCTTTGTGTGTTTTCAACAGTTAAGTGAGAGAATGCCGACTTGGGAACGTACTTTTTGAATCCGAAACGACTTTTAGCTAAGATGAAACTAAAACAGGTGAACAGGTGGCAGTTTTCTTCAAAAACATTTGCAACCAGTAGTCAAAAGAGATAGAAACTAAACAAATTACCTTCTTTCTCTTCCCTTTTGTGGGCATCGGTGGCAACTCGATCATGAGGTCCGGAGGGTTGGCGAGAAGTTCCTCTGCGAGGCGCACACCTAGAGTGCAGGCTTCTTTCCCGTGTCCGTGTGCATGTAGACCCTCTGCTCTAGCAAACAGGATGTCCCAGGGATCCTCAGTCTTCCTCAAGTTTGCAAAAACTGAGGCAGGTACCACAGGATCATTCTTCCCTGCAGACTTGGAATTTTCATTTGCATTATTACTCGATCCAGCAGTCAAAGCCTTAGGATCATAATAATAAAGGTTATACTCGTCTCCAGACTGCTGGGAGTCAGAATTTGACGAAGAAAATGATCCGTCTTTGGACGGCCTCCGCAATCCTTCTATGTCTTCGGAGGGCGAAATACCACCCGCAGAAGTGTCCGAATCGGCATCTGCAGTATCGCGGCGAGGTGAAACAGTGGTGTGACGTGCCATATCTAGGTCGGGAAGGTCGAACACCGAATCGTGACCACTTTGCAAGAGGTGCGATGAAATTCTGTGACTAGTTGCCTCACTGCCAGCCACAGGAATACCTCTTACTGCTGCACGTACACCACTCCCGATGCTGCTGGCAGAGTCGCTGCTGCCTCCCTCCTGAGAGTCTGTATCCCCGACACCACACATTGCAGGCATACGGAGTTCCGGTCTCATTAGCACACTGCTGTCCATCAGCATGTCACCATCCGGGTCATTTTCACAGAAACCTAATATATTTCATGATTAGTATTAGAGACCATAAATATTTTCAACATGCAAAATTGTTTAAGTTATGAACTGGTTAGTGTAAATAGTACAGAAACAATGACTTCATTGTAATGCAACATGTGCACATGCACCCATTTCTGTAATGTAAAGGTATCTTTCACTTCCGTCATGAGTGAAATCTACACTGCTTCAGACAGTTCATTTGAGCACAAATAAGATAAAAGCAACAAGAAAATATTTATTTTCTTGCTGAAATCTCAGCTTTCACACCTTCTGAAACCCAAATTACTCACCATCCAAGAATTAAAGAACTGAAAATTAACCACCGTTTCCCTGCAATTAATGCAAAACTACTTCACAAGTAACTTATCTAATCTCATTCCAACAATACCAAATCCTTATAAAATACAGCTTCATTCCCTGCTAAGACCTTTGGAAACTATTTCGCCTTTACTCGAAGGCATATAAAATGCAGCCAGACGCGAATTAAGTGGTCATAAATATTAATTCAAAAGTGTTTCAGAAAGGAATGCAACCTCCAAGTCGCACATGCTTCTATTGTCCATCTGCTGAATTCTGAAAGGCTCTTCTTTGTCTGAACCACAGCAAGATCACGCATACACACACATGGAGGGTACACAAATGCCAAAAGTTCTTTTTCCATCCACGAGCAGAGATGTGGCTGTCCAATCAGCTGAGGAGCTTCCAGATTTTCAGGTTCTGTTCTGTATCAGACTCATTTGTTGTTAAATCATTCACTTTCTGGGTTGGTGAGAGTCATATGTCCTGTATGTCTGCTAGGTCAATCCTTAAGACACTGCCTCCCAGACTATCTTCATCACAATGTATACACAGTTTCTTGACAAACAGGATCTCTGTTAACTTTCAATGCTGACATTCACAAGAGCTTTGAAGAACTATCCAGCAGAGTGAACTTCGTGTACACTAGTGATGTTGTCTCTTTACTACACAGCAGTTGAATACTGTAAGTGCAACACAGTTGCTTAATGTAAATCTTATTACTAATTTCCGAGACAGGGTAATTGCTCCCTGAATGTTCACAAAACTTACAAATACAGAACTCAAATTTGAAGATCTGTCTTCAGTCACAACTTGTGATATTAATGAAGATACATGATTTACTTTGCACCCCTAAGGGCTTGTCTTTGGGTGCTTGACATTGTTATTTTGTGTACACACACACACACACATACACACACACACACACACACACACACACACACACACACACACACACACAAACAGATAGTACAATTATTGTTCAAAAAAATTTTTTTATCAAATAAACTACTAGCTGGGTGCTAAGCAGTTGCAAAGGATTGAGGCACAACAGATCACTTACATTCCTTAGCAAATTTTGGACATTACGCTGGTTTGTATACTGATGGGAATACTTAACATTTTTATAATGAGCATAGGTACTGAATCTTTAAAGGAGTGTATGAGAAAAAGTTTTAGAATGGATTTAGGTGACCAACAGTAATGTATAATGTTCTGGACTACTGCTTTAACGAAAACTGACTTTATAAGCTGACATGACAGCAACTGTAGACAATACGATATTGAAATCACTCATCTTATTTTTGTTATGTTAATTGTTAAGTTACACAATTTGAAACTCAATTAGTGTGTGAACAGATTTTGTAACAATATACCCTCTGTCCTTGAAACAACTTATTTGAGATCTGAATGTCATCTTTAATAAAATGAATTTTGAAACAAGCACACATCTTTGAAATGGAAATCAGTATTTAACATCCAGTCAAAAAGGTCAGTAAAATTTGAGAGTGTCAAACTGTAGCATGTGATCTGTTTGAAATACAAATACAAATGTCATGATTGCATTTAGTAAGATATATTACAGTTACTGGTTTTTAACACCAGTGAGTCATTATCACAACTATCTGTTTAGGGGAGTAACATGTCACATCATGATCAACCACTCATGGTGGTCACTTAAAATTTTAGAGACTATGATGTGTGATTGATGACTTGACATGGTACTTTCATAATAAGAAAACAGACACTTATTCTCGATGATGACTTATTACAGTTTGAACTGATTTACTATAATATATCTACTATATGTGAACAAGATACAGATCTATATAAGGCCATTAGACAAAGAGCACAAATTCAGGTTATGAAGAACATCAGCCATCTCTTTTTCTAATCAACCATCCCCCAAACACATCTTAAGCTATTTATAAAAAGTACAAATAACTTGAAGTTATTCAACACTAGTCACACAGTATCACTGAATTAGCACAACAAATACCCATAGTTTGAGGAAAATTGACTTACCTTCACTACTAACACTTGAACGGTTTCCATCACGTGTGTCATCACCATCTGCTGGTGACCCAAGTCCATGTACAATACGATGAAACCGTACCACCATATCAACATTTGGAATGTGGCCACCAAAATCATGACGAGAGTGGTGCCGCCTACGCTCTCGATATGGGAAGTCGATAGTAGTCAGACATGTGGAAGAGCGAGAGCCCCCATGGCAGCTCACGTGTGGCCGTGTATGTGGGACGGGGAGGAACTGGTTCAAGTTGTTGTGATGTCGATGGTGATGGTGGTGGTGATGGTGTGATGGCTGAGCTGGATGTTCACAATTCAAAACCGCTTGTGAGGAGTTCACCTGAAATTTTAAGCGCACTTTTTAATAGGAAATCTTTAGCAAACAATCCAATACAGATAACAGGTAAAATCATGGTACAAATTAAAATATGTACCATTCTCAAAACATATCTAACCATTAGAGTTGGGTCGCTATGCCACAGGATCTAGAGGGTCCCGCATGACCATCACGGATTCTGCTGAAATTTTGTGTGAACATTTGCACATGTTCCCAATGAACATTGGTAAAGTTTTACTTTAGCCAATACAACAATTCCAGAGATATATTCACAACACTCAAAAGTGTACCCCGCACTTTCAGAAACTTTGAGACGTATCATCTCTGGCAATATTTTCATGAAAAAAATAAATGTGGTGTACACAGGGTTGCCCCTGAATATCTCTGCTACCACATTTACGCAAATGTTTTGCAGGCCAAGTACGGCCCCTGCCTCACGTAGGAGGTTAATTGAAGAGGCAAGGTACTGTCTTACAGTCTAGCTGCCAATCATGTCATCACTAGTGGATTGCCTACAAGTTCCAAACCTTGTGGAACTGTGTCATCGTTAATCTTCGCTGGTCCTCTAGACACTGTTGTTCTCAAGTTGTGTAGATATTATTCTCAGAAGTTGTATTTAGTTTGAATCTTGTAATAAATAACTTTTAT
The DNA here is from genome assembly GCF_023898315.1 of Schistocerca nitens. NCBI lineage: Eukaryota > Metazoa > Arthropoda > Insecta > Orthoptera > Acrididae > Schistocerca > Schistocerca nitens. Next base: position 162,322,295 of record NC_064614.1, on the reverse strand, counting down.
TTCGAAGAGGGCATTTTACTACATCCAGCCACACTACTCAACAAAGGATATTACAACAAAACTACGCCACCTTGTACAACTTTCTGCACACTCTTAATGGCAATAATAATAAAATATTTCTTGAGCAATATACAGATGGATAATTTGAAGCCAACTCCACCGAAAATATAATGCTTGGGGAAAAAAATAAGAGAGCCTTCATTAAAAAGACCATGCTCTGAACCACCTAAAAGCTAGATTTCATTCTGCAATTCAAGCATATAAGGTCCTAGACAATAGCAAAAACGTGGAGGTGCAATTAAAATACACTCGAAATTCCCGTGGTACTTAAAATAAATCTGGCATCTTTTATTATGTTCAACAATCATGTAGGACTCTGGGGGGAGGATAATATATACAAAATTCTGAAGATTAGGAACTTAGATTGAGTCAGAACAACTCAAAAAATTTAACAAATCAAATTGGTTATGAACTTCAAAATTTAACTGTGCATTACCATGGGACTGTACATCATAGTAGTAAAATTGTTGCGTAACAGCTGCAACACACATCGTATAAACTGCCTCCAAGTTTCACACCACTGTCAATTTTGGAGGAGTTCATAGCAGGCAGTTTGGCACATTTTGGAAAGGATTCGTATTATAGAGATTTTTGAGTATGTCATTTTATTGTGCAATGCTATTGACATTCTAGTTTAATTCCAGTTTAAAGTGCAACATATTTTGTGCACACACTTTTTCATTGCATGAAATGATGAGGAATTGTGTAAATGTGTCACTATGGCCAATAATGGCTTAATCACTGCTGATTTCTTTTAAAGCGAGGAAACGCGCATTCCCATCAATATAGGGACCATCCCTGATAGTTGTCTAACAGCAGCTCCTGGTGGGTTTCTTTAACAGAGATTCCCAAGCCTGATAAAAAATGAATTTTCTGGGCCACGTGAGTGCGTAAAGCTTATTAAAGCATCCTTCTACTCAGTGGATGTCTGTCGAATATTTTCAATCCACCACTATTTCATATATGCATACAGCATATTGTCCTCAATGGAAGTCTGATCTGTAACTCTTCTACACTGAGAGCATTAATGGCATTAAATTTACTTCCATCAGCAAAGAAGAAATTGACTGAAATAAAGTGTTACAAAAATAGTGGTTTTAATATGTGCACACTTTACCAGGAACTAGACAACGTCGTCATTTTTTGCCAACTGATGAAACAACTTTTCAGGTCACCAGATTTTCAAATGTTCCATCACCTTTTCTGGCCAAATTAGTGACCATAGTGAAGCAGATATACTAACATCAGACCTGACCACTAAGGTGTCCTACTTTTAAAAATTTTGAAGTATGACACATGAGCAAACATGGCATTTGATTTTAAGTGACCAAACTGAGTTCCAGATGACAATTATGAGTGTTACTTTCATACCAAAATGATGGTCTGTTAATGACTCATTAGAGTCAACACCATTTCACAGTCAAAAATTCACCAAATGCTATAGAAAGATAGGTGCTTCTCACCATATAGCGGTGATACTGAGTCACAGATACGCGCAACAAAAGGACTGTTACAAAATAAGCTTTCGGCCAACAAGGCCTTGGTCAAAAATAGACAAAACACACACACACACACACAAACACACACACACTTTCTCGCAAATGCAACTCACACACACGACCACAGTCACTGGCTGCTGAACCCAAACTATGAGCAGGAGCAGCACCTCATGACGAGAGAGGCAACTGGGTGGGTAAGGAGGAGGCTGGGGTGGGGAGGGGAATGGATAGAGGGATAGATGTGGGGGATAGTAAAGTGCTGCTGAGGAGCACTTTCCAAGTAGTCCCTTCCATACAGCCTAGCCACACGCGCTTGTCGCATATGCCATGACGAGTGGTCCCTCTCAAAATATACCGAGGGTGTCACTGAGGCCTTTACAGACTCAACCGAAGACAAATGTTGAACCCTGCCTCACTCAGTTCACTCCTACATCCAATCATGATCCACTCTCACTGCCCCCAAATCACCCTGTTAGCTTCCCAGAATTTCTTACTCGCGAACCTTGCCTCAACATCATTCCCCAAATCCCTCAACATGCAAATTAATCTTACATCCACCAAAAGAACTGCAGTCCACCACCTAAAAACTGATCCTGACCTTATGATCCTACTCGCTGACAAAGGCTCCAGCACTGTTGTTTTGAACTGCATGGATTACCTGGCAGAAGGACTCCACCAGGTGTCAGATACATTCACCGACAAACCCTACAACAGTGACCCCATTGCAGAAATCCAGCATGATCTCCAGTCTCTCCTCAAATCCTTAGACCCATCCCAGAATCTCTCCCCAGAGTCCATCTCTCACCTCACACCTACAACTCCCCGCACTCTTACCTTTTACATGCTTCCTGAAGTCCATAAACTCAACCACCCATGATGCCCCATTGTGGCCAGTTACTGTGCCCCCACCGAGAGAATCTATACTCTCATAGACCAACACCTTCAGCCAACCATTTCATCTGCCAACTCTACACAGCTCCCGTTCCTTTACAACACAGTGCCCTGCTCATCACAACTGATGCCACCTCCATTACACCAAGATCTGTAATACCCATTGCCTTACCACTATTGAACACTACCTTTCCCAATGCCCGATGGATTTCAAACCAACAACCTTCTTCCTAGTTGCCATGACCAACTATATCCTCAACCCCAATTACTTCTCCTTTCAAGGTAGTACCTACAAACAAATACGGGGTACAGCTATGGGCACCTATATGGCACCATCCTATGCTGACCTATTCAAGGACTGTCTAGACGAATCCTTCCTAAACAACTAGAATCCTAAACCCCTCACCTGGTTCCCATTCATTGATGACATTGTCATGATCTGGATTGAGGATGAGGACACCCTATCCACATTCCTCCAGAACCTCAACACCTTCTGCCCTGTTCGCTTCACCTTGTCCTACTCAATTCAACAAGCCACCTTCCTCGATAATGACCTCCACTTCAAA